>NC_051290.1:15804696-16157196 GCF_015220745.1 Sebastes umbrosus
CTGAAGCAGGAAGAGAAACGTTATTGTCTCCGACCCGGTGCCGGAGGGAGACACCGGAACATGGTCGGAGACGATAACATTTCTCGCTGCGGAGCTCCGTCACTTCACAAGACACGGAAACCTCTGTTGGTCTGGAGGAGCTGCAGCATTTATTTCTGCACAAACGTCCACTGTACATTCACTAGATATTCTCAGAGCTAAACTAACGGTACGTGTCCACAGGCTCCGTGCTTTCCACGCTCCCCATTCATTGTCTATGCAAGAAGCCGCGCAATGCATTCCGGTAGCGTGGCGTCGCGATTCGAGAGACTAGGCGTCACGACGCCCGCTCCTTATTTGCATGAAGTTGAGGTCCTGGCTACTTTATGCAAATCACGGGCGTCCGACGCGACTCGCCGCCTCTCGAAACTCCCGATAATCTTTTAAACTAAACGTTGTCGATCCAAAATAAAGACAGATTCATCAACTGCATGGGTTATTTCTCGCCTCAAATGTTTTCAGAAACACATTTCAGTGAACTATTTACGTGAAATAAGAGAAGAAAGTTTCCAAACGAGCCTCCATACTGGTTCCGGTTTGAAAGCTGGGAGCAGCAGCCAACGGTGGGAAAGCGTTCGTCCAATCAAGAGCCGAGTGCCTTGTTTCTAGGGACAGCCCACCAAGCGTCCTATGTTGGGAAGCGTCGCGTCCCCTCGCGATAAAAAACGCCCCTGTGGACACGTACCATAATACTCTTCTGCAGTGTGTAGTGTGCGCGCATGCACGTGAGGTGGAGCGAGAACGAGCGCAGCATGTGAGTGAAGGCAAGCAGGCAGAGGAGCAGAGGAGCAGAGTACAGCAGAGACTACGGCCCTGGAGACCAAAGCTACGGTCTTCCCCGCGTCCTCCGACCGCGGCCAACACTGTTTTGCAAGACGGGCTTCACTAGATACAACTTTGTGCTTTTGGTGCTTCCGTGTAGTTTGTGTTGGAGTCTTGTCTGAACAGCGTAGCCACACGCGAGCATGCATGGGACATCGACCCGGTAGATTTATACATGTAAAAAATTACAAACAGTCCCTTTAATGTTTGTAAATTAATTTTCTTCAATAAAAAAAGAAAAAAAAAGAAAAACTACGTTACCCAGCATTCCCCGCGGGAGAAACACTCTGCTTCTGGCAGCCTGAAGAGCGTTTCTGCCGCGCACACGGAGAAGAAGAAGAAGAAGAAGACGGAATAAAGTCAAAACTCTCAGTCCGTTTAGTGTGTGAGCCGACAAGAGAAGAGACAAAACTTCATGGGAGAAGAAGTTCACATTACGGATCAACATTAAGTAGTTAACCTGAGGAGTTGTGCCATGTTGTAGTGTAGTAGTGAGGGTTATATAAATGTAGTGACGGAGAGAAAGCTTGAAGTGACAGAGGAATTAGTAGTTTCTCTGGCTTTAGAGTAGCGGATCCTCCAGGGAGGGAATATACCACACTTTTGGACCCGAGGTGGAGAGTGTATTTTGGGGGTAAAGCTGTGCTCCGGAGCTCCTTCCTTTGGAGGCTTGCTGCTGGTGAAGTTCCCCGGCGGTAAGGTGCAGCCACGCCGGGGGGAAAGCACTGCTAGCTCTGCTGCTGCTGCTTCTTCTGGTGTCGTGGATCGAGGCCTGGTCGGTGAGGCGACAATGCTTGACATAATGTCCGAGCACCAAGGTATGTTTACACCAATATTACCACCAGATTAAACCATTAAAACCAACACTCTTCCACGTGTTATCTCATCAAAATCTCTCCTATTTTAGCACACATCAATGCTAGCTAATGCTAACGCTGTCTACCTGTTTGGTTGCGTATGTTGTATTAATAGCACCGCTTTGCTTCTTGTGCATGTTGTTTTTGTCGTCAAAAAAGCATGAAAAGTTGTGTTAAAGTGGAATGTTTTCTTACGATCGCTTGTGTTATTGCACAGTTTGAGTTAGCATGCTAGTGATTTAGCTTGCAAAGCTATTAGCTAGCTTAGTAGCTAACGTTACCTAACCACCTCCACAGGAATCCCTCTCTACTATGACAGCTTTAAGGTGAATCAGACAGCTTGTCAGTCACGAAAAACACACTTTGTCTGCATTACAACCTGATTAAACGTTACAGATTGCTAACACCAAGCTAACAAGCTAATATTTCAAGAGAGCTAGCACGATTAGCTAGCTGACCCAAGTGGCTGCTTCTTAGCTACAAGTTAACTCCAATCGACATGTTTGTCGAGTTTAAATGTTGTTAAATATACCTGTGCATTAAGTAAACTCACTAGTTGAACCCCTGTTTTCCTGTTATCCTGCAAACGTGTTGTTAGCCTCTAACTGTCAGCTAGCATGTAGCATCTAGAGACAATACAAACAAGTTTCAAAGCTTAGCAGCCAACACATTGAGCTTTGTTACCATGTCATGCTTTAAGGTGAATTACACAGCTTCTCGGCCACGAAAAATGTGTTTTGCATTAGTTCAAACCTGATTACAGCTTGCTAACACCAAGCTAACATGGCTAATGAGCTAGCACGATTAGCTGGCTGACCTAGTGGCTGCTTCTTAGCTACAAGTTAACTCCAATCGACATGTTTGTCGAGTTTAAATGTTGTTAAATATACCTGTGCATTAAGTAAACTCACTAGTTTTTCTTTTATTGCTGCAAACGTGTTGTTATCTCCTCTAAATGTCAGCTAACTGTTAGCCAGCAGGTAGCATCTAGAGACAATACAAACAAGTTTCAAAGCTTGGCAGCAAACACATTGAGCTTTGTTACCATGTCATGCTTTTAAGGTAAATTAGACAGCTTTACAGCCACGAAATATGTGTTTTGCATTAGTTCAAACCTGATTACACCTTGCTAACATAGCTAATAAGCCTTCCACTACCATTTCAAGAAGCATGATGAGCTTGCTGACTCTTTTTAGCTACAGGTTTACTCCAATCGACATGTTTGCAACTTGTTAAATATATCTGTGCATTAAGTAAACTCACTAGTAGAAACCCTGTTTTCCTGTTATCTCTGCATAACGTGTTGTTAGCCTCTAACTGTCAGCTAACTGGAGCATCTAGAGACAATACAAACAAGTTTTGAGCTTTGTTACCATGGCAGCTTTAAGGTGAATTAGACAGCTTGTCAGTCAGAAAAATGTGTTTTGCATTAGTTCAAACATGATTACACCTTACAGCTTGCTAACCTGTAGCTAATAAGCCTTCCACTACCACTTTAAGAAGCATGATTAACTAGCTGACCTAGTGGCTGCTTCTTAGCTACAAGTTAACTCCAATCCAAATGTTTGTCGAGTTTAAATGTTGTTAAATATACCTGTGCATTAAGTAAACTCACTAGTTTTCCTGTTATCGCTGCAAACGTGTTATCTTCTACTCTAAATGTCAGCAAACTGTCAGCCAGCAGGTAGCATCTTTAGAGACAATACAAACAAGTTTTAAAGCTTGGCAGCAAACACATTGAGCCACCTTTTCACAAAAGCAACCACTGATTATTAACTTGATGAACACTTCTTCAATGGTTGATGCTGAAATATCCAGACTTTGCAGTAAAAGTTCAGATGGTGATCAAGGTGACACCAGTTGCGGTTGTTGGCAGAAAGAGTCAACTAGCTGTTAACATGTGATGACTGGTTTGCTTATTATCCTCTCAAACTGTTACCAGTAACTCTTAAAGTTTACTGACTTTAGTTTAAACTTTAAACATGCACTATCTGCAACCATCTTGCACTCTAACCACTGGCATTTTACACTTACTTTACAATATACATCCTATATACCACTTTATAGACTGCACATATTACATTTATTTATTGCACATATTACATTTATTTATTGCACATACTACATTTATTTATTGACGGACTGCACACACTATGTTCACCCATTCACTCTGTATCTTTTATATCTCTATTATTGTTTTTATAATTTTTGTATACCTATATACCTCTCCTGTGTTTCACTCTGTTTGCTGATGTTGCTGCTTTGACACCTGAATTAAGGTTCATCTTATCTTATCATATATGTTCAGTTCTTCATAAGCTCTGAGGAGACACTTTGCATGTTGTCCTTTCATTAGTCTTAAAGCACTGAGATGATTGTCCACAAGGTTTGCTGATGTTGCTGCTTTGACACCTGAATTTCCCTCCGGGGATTAATAAAGGTTCATCTTATCTTATCTTAAATAAGCTCAACATACTCCTCACCAGTAATCCTGATTTAAGTTATTGAGCCTGCGTTAGCAAAGCTAATGCTTGCCTTAGTCCACATGTGTGTCATCAGAGCCCTAGGCAACCAGGTAATACTGTGTATAAGCTGTTTTTGTGGAAGTAATAAGCGAATCGAGACTTGTGACTTACAGAATGGTTTTTTTCTCTTCTCCACTAGATACACTGTTGACGTGCAAAACGGAACCTTTGGTGAGTACTTTTGTAATGTTGCTTTGAATACCCCTGAGTAATTCATTAAGTAGCTTTTTTTTTAATATATATGTTAGCTTCACTTTTTTAAACAAAAATCATGTGCTTTCTGTAGCCCCCAGAGAGGAAAAAGAGGACGGTTGAGGACTTCAACAAGTTCTGCAGCTTTGTCCTGGCGTATGCTGGTTACATCCCCAGTCCAAAAGAGGTAAAGCTGCATTCATCACATTAGAAAATGACTGTTATTGGCTGCCTTGCTCAGGTTGTGAAGAAATACCTAAATGCTTTTTTTCTTGTTGTCTTGTAGGAAAGTTCATGGTCCCCAACATCATCCAGCTCTGCACACAGTTCAGGGTTGTCGGCAGACGGAGGCGGCGGAGGCAGCAGCTCCACCGGCAACACTTGGGCAGACGGAAGCTCCGACATCCACACCATCCACACGTTTGTCCGTAAAGCTCGAGCGAACAAGGGCAAAAACATTCGCCGCATGCACTCTGATAGCACTCTACTGGACAAGATGCGCCTTAAAGACTCCCTGTATGAGAGCCAGGCCAGCACTAAAGCCGAGCGCAAGAAGGACAAAAAGCTTAAAAAGCTGTCGCTGGGTTCCGGCATGACGGCGGCAGACAGCGGCAGCAGCGAAGGCGAGAAACGGGCGCGCATCAAGCGCAGCAAAAACTCAAAACAGCCAAAGCCCAAGAAGCTCAAAAGTTCGACTGCTCAAAGTGAGACAGACTCTGAGGCGCGCCATACGGAGGTACGAACCGGCAGAGAGGAGCTGACGGAGCACGGGGGCTCCACCCCGAGCATGCAGGACCTGGAGAAGATGCAGCCGGACGAGTCCATGAGGGAAGCAGAGATGAGCTCCAGTGAGGGTGAGACCTGGATCGCAGACGAAGACATTATGGTGGAGTCAGGTATGCTTTTGTCCACTGAAATATCTCAAATTTATTTGGCTGCATCTAATAAGCAGTTTTCAATTCCAAACTAACTTGTTTTTTGGCCAATTCTTAATTTGACTTTTTTTTTTTACCAGCTCTAATATCCTATAACTTTTTTCTCTTTAGGGGACGATTCATGGGACTTGATCACCTGTTACTGCGGGAAGCCATTCGCGGGACGGCCGATGATCGAATGCAACCAGTGCGGCATATGGGTGCACTTGTCGTGCGCAAAGATCAAGAAGTCCAACGTTCCAGACATCTTTTACTGCCACAAGTGCAGGGACGTGCGGCGGTCTGGAAACAAAAAAGACCCCTAGACACAAAGAGGACGGGAGGGACGAGGAGCACCCACCCTGTTTTTGCTGTCCTCTTTCTTGACACTTGTTTTCTTTGATGCCTACAGCCAAAACAGCCTAAAATTATCACCTGGATGGCAACTGTATTGTCAGTTTGTAGGATTTCTTTTTGACAATCACAACCATTCTTATTTATCCCTCACGGTTTCTTCTTTTTTTCTTTTTTTTTTTGTTCCTTACTTCTTTTTTCTTTGGCTACTGTGAAGAACTGGACAGAAGGCGACAGAGACAGCGGAGAATCATTTATTTGTTACTAATTAATTCCTTCATTAATTGGCTTTATTGTTGCATACTGTGCTGGTTGATGCCCACATGAACTTCCACACTTATTCTCATATCCACTGTAGGCGCATTTTGACTCTTTTTTTTTTTTCTTGAGGATATCGACAAATCAGAGGAAAATTTCCTTTAGTGTCTCAAGGAGTAGCATTTTCAGTTTGATATCCATTTCCTCTCAAATCAATGCAAGTTTTACAAATTGACAAAATTAATAAGAGATGGAAAAAGGCACCCCTGTTTGTTTAGAAGTATGTCGTAATGCTAGATGGGCAGCTCATTTTATTTTTCGATCGTATTTTTTGGCAATTTTTGAGTTTGCATTTTTTTGTTTAGGCCGTCAGAGATCTCACTCCTCTAGAATAAGTGGTCTTTAAACTAATTGAATATGTCAACATTTAGCATTTTTGAATCTGCAATTGTGTCTAAATTACTACATTTCAAATTGCACAGACAATTTTTTCAGCAGTGCACTTTTAAAATCTAAAATACCAAATACCATCCCACCAATGCGCTTCTGGGTGGTATTTGGGATATGATGACCTCCGGCTGATTTAACTCTGTACTTGGCATGTAGCTGTGTACATTCATGATTAAGCGCTTAATGTTTCTCCCTGTCTGGCTTGTTAATCAATGCCAACCATTTACCATGAACAACATTTACATTGAAAGCTGTTTAAATTTTGATGTTTTTGTTCCATGTGTGGTTTTAGTTTTTCATGTTAAACTCATCTGATATGAGGGCGTAACGTTGCTGTAAGACGAATGGTTCAGCAGTGCTTGACGATATCAAAGTGGCTCTGAGGCTGAATGGTTGTAAAATATTTGTTTTCATGTAATTTGTTTATTTCTTAGCTTTCTGAGAAGCGGGATTAGGGATGCGCCCGCATTCAGAGAATGGACATAAAGATTGTCTTACATCGAGAACAAAGTTGTAGTGTACAGAAAATAAGTTGGCGCCGCAGTAGGCTGCGGCGTTTTGTTTATGTTGTTTGGTTTTTACCATGTGCTTTTTCTTTTCGTTTGGTTGGTGGGAGAGTCTTGGTAAGTCTCCAGTAGCAGTTGCACTCTCTCTACAACTTCAATTCTGTGTACATATCCTGTTCTTTGACAACTGTACATATGTGAAAGTGAAGAGAGAAAATACCCAAGCAAAATCTATATTTTCTGCAGTCTGATATTGTTTTCTTTAATTGTAGCTTGAAAAATAAAAAAGTCTTTGGGAACATAATGGTGGTATTTTGAATCCTTTTTATTGACAGAAACACCAAAACATACATTCAAAACCGTTATTTTGTCATATTTAATTACATGTTTGCACACAGGAGTGTTTGTCATGTTTGCATCTTCCACCACTAGAGGGAGTCGGTCGACAGGCATCTCACTTGTTAGTATGGCAGCGAGTTAATTAATAAGGAATAAATGGTACAAAGTTCACACATGGATTGGCTCTTTATTCCTCGTGTTCTTCCCAGTAGATGTCAGGTTCATCCTGTAACACAAACGTACAAAAGCTCAGTTTTTCACCTGACAAAAGCAGTGTCTTTAGGAATTAATGCAATAAATCATTGTTATACTCTATATAAAAGCAAGCTTATGTCATGGGAAACTAGGCAAGTCATGCAAGTTGAAAATTGTGTTTATGCAAATGATGGGGAATGAAAGTGATTCAAGTAATGGAGAGGGAAATAGACATCCAAGTTTCCTGTAGAAATCGTAACATTTAACCACTGATATAGATTGATAGTGCTCATTAACACTGCACCTTACTTGTACAGTTACTTTATATGTATGAGCACTGTGTTCATTTCTCTCAGCCGCTAATGTAGTAGCTTTATCAACAGTTTTTCCCACAGTGTTTTTCTCACCTTTCGGTTTCGGAGACTGGACATCTGAAAGCCGCCGATGGAGTCCAGAGGTGCAACTTTCCTCCTGCAGACACAGCAGTCCAAATCACTTCATTTCTTTTCATTCATAATATACATTCACTCTGTATCACATGTTCCAAAAACAATATTGAACTTGACATTTCATTTTATTTAAAAGAACAAAAATCCAGCCAAAACATCTTAAAGTTAGATAGTTATGTCTAACTTTCTGATTTTGTCACATTAATTTAGATGATTGTTGACATAAAACAAGTTAAAACTCGCTTATGTGGTTATGTTAGTTACGTACATTTCTTATTACCCTGGTTTGTTCATTAGACACTGTAACTAACAATTATTTTCATTGTCGATTAATCGGTTTATTATTTTCTTGATTAATCGATTAGTTGTTTGGTCTATAAAATGTCAGAAAATGGTGAAAAAATGTCGATCAGTGTTTCCCAAAGCCCGAGACGACGTTCTCAAATGTCTTGTTTTGTCCACAACTCAAAGATAATCAGTTTAATGTCATAGAGGAGTAAAGAAACCCGAACATTTTCACATTTGAGAAGCTGGAATCAGAGAATTTTGACTTTTATTTCTTAAAAAATGACTCAAAACAATTATCAAAATAGTTGGGGATTAATTTAATAATTGACAACTAATCGATCAATCCGTTAATCATTGCAGCTCTAGAAACAAGTCACATTTTGTAAAGCTTTATTTCTGCATTCATTTCATTATGTGTGTCTACAAAAGTACTTCACACTAGTTTAAATCCATTCAAACCTCACCTCTTTTCATTGGCTTTACGGCGGTTCTGGTTCTGGTTCTGGCTCTGGCGTTGGAGAGAAAGATGATCTGTTGGGGCGAGGAAAGTCTCTGAATGACGGGGACGGCTGTCCAGGTCCCTGTCCATCTCCCCAGCGTCCCCCACAGAGAGGTCTCCCTGGTCTGAGCGATCAGGTAGGTGGGCGAAGAGCTCTTGATCCAACCAACTGAGCTCCTGAGGACAACAATCAGATTATAAAAGGACTGCGGAGGATTAAATGCTTGCAGGTGTTTGATTGTCCAAGAGGAGACAAAAATGTTGCATGAAAAAAGCTTACCCTTTTGTTTCTGAATCTGCTTGGCAATAAAGCAGAAGACGTCTCCTGTGGCAACATGTAAAGAGCCAGGAAAGGTAGCACACACCTGGAGCAAAGCATCTGAACACAGTTACATAGTCAGTAACATCAAACACACAAGCAACTGAATTTTAAAAAGAAACAACATGTTCACCTTAGATCTTGTGTTTTCTTTATGGAGTTCTGTCCTCAAAGCTGATGATGGTTGCCAGCTCTGCGTCTTCTGAGCTGCTGACCAGCGTGGAGGGTATTTGTAGCCATGGATCTTGGGTGGGTTTATATTATGGGACTGGCATCAGGGGCTGTTTAGGCTAAGTGAGTGTGTATGTGACTTCAGACATGCCAATTACATCTGCCGCCTTGCCGCCTGGCATTGTCATCATTAGTGTCAAACCTCTAAAGCAACTCTTAGGAGATTTTAAGTGCTGACAACATGCCTTGATACACACATATACACACATTTCCCATTTTCCTTGCAGCCGTTATGAGGGAAGATGAGAACGAGATAAGGTCATTGTTGAGGATGTTGTAGCTGGCTGTTTACAGGCTTGCCTTGTATTACTCTCAGGCCGGTTTCAACTGGTTCACTATAGTTTTGTTTACCACATGGACATGTCTTTGATATATCCTCTCATATGAGTTATAGACTCAGGATAACAAACAAAAATGACATTACAAAATACAATTCCACTAAAAAAAAAATATACACAGTGATATTTAATCATTGCCCAAATCTGTCATTTGGATTTGGCAACAAGTTTTTTTGCATTTTGTTTTTAAATGTTCCCCTTCTCCCCTATAAAGGAAAAATTAAATGAACTCATCCTTTGGACTAAATTATCACTGGAACAGTTACTCTGTAACCTTGAAGAAAGGATTTTTGGATGAACGAATTAAGCTATAAAATGTCCAAAATAATGACTAATGCCATCCAAAAATATTGGAGCTGAAAGTGACATATTTAAACAGGTCTACTTAATAACCATTGGTGGACTCAGGGGAGGGGGGAAAGAGGGTTGAGGGGCGACACAATAAAGTGCCCTCTAGGGTGCCCCTCCAGTGTAGAAAATGTGATAAAATGCCTTCTAGGATGCCGTTAAATGAAGAAAACATGATAAAGTGACCCCTAGGGTGCCTTTTCAATAGAGAAAATGTTATAAAGTGCCCTTCCAGTAGAGAAAACATGATGAAGTACCTTTTAGGGTGCCGTTTCCAATGGAGAAAACATGATAAAGTGTCCACTACGGTGCCCTTCCAGTGGAAAAAGCTCTAGATTGTCCTTAAAATTGAGAAAACATGATGCCGTGCCATATAAGCTACCCTACATGCTAGAAAACTTTCTGAGCGCTGGTCCACCACCACCTGAACCCTTTTTATTTTTTTTGCCCCTGCTCCTCAGACAGCCTGAGTCCACCACTGTAAACAACAACAATCATAAAAGACATGAAACTAAGGAAAGTAAGCAACTATTTAGCATTTACACTTAATGAATATATAAATGATAAACAGTTAATGAACAGTCAAAACTGAAGAGATGAGTTCATCCAATTCTCATATGTGCATTAATTCAGTATGTTTGGGGGTTTAAAGAGAAGCACAGAGACAGAGAGATCAGAGATAGTATGAGGACACAGTGTGTGTGGTAATCTGGACAACTTGATCACTCTGCTTCGCCCGACTTCACCGGCGGATTGCCAGCCAATCCAGACCACACACCACCCTCCACCCTCCAGCCGCCTGCCTGCCTGCTGCCTCTGTCTCCAGAAAACAAAACAGAGAGGAGACAGTGTAGCAGGGATGGATGGATGGATGGAGAGATTGTCAGAGGACGGGGTGGGGGGGCTCCGCTCTGAGAGTGTATGAGCATTCAGACACGTTTTCATTTTTCCTCTTTTCCCGCCCTGCCCTAATTATTTCTATTCTGGGACACTCAGGCCCACCAAACATAGAGCTAGTGCTGATAGATCAGGCGTGTATAAATAAACCAAGGCAAGGCTGGCAGCATGTCAGCAGGGGCAGAGGCCAGATAGGCTGCACTGATTACCTCCATTATCAGGGACAGGCCTCATTAGGAGCCTCTGGCTGGGTGTGTGTGACTGTGTGTTGTATTAGTGAAATACACGACTGAAGATGCAAACTGAAGGAGAAGCCTTCAGAACGGGAACATTTTGTTGGCCCTTACTTCTGTGAGAGGTTAGGATTAGGATGTGGATTAGGTAAAGTAAAGGTTAAAGTTCAGTTAACTGGATGCCAGGACAATTTAGAACAAGTTTACTCAAATTAATTTCAGTTATAGTTATATACAGTATTTGACTGAACTCAAATGTGTGCTATATGTACATAAATGGCACTATTTTCAACATTGAACTTAGTGCAATAAAGATATGTAATCAGCATAATTTAAAATATTCTTGACTATAGTTAGAGGGAACGTTTTGGGAAATACACTTATTCGCTTTCTTGCCGAGAGTTAGATGAGAAGATTGAAACCACTCTCATGTCTGTAGGATGAATATGAAGCTACATCCAGCATTTAGTGTACAAACATGAGTGATGTTGATTTTTTTCATCTAACTCTCAGCAAGAAAGGGAATTAGCAGTGTCAAACTATTCCTCAAACTGCACTTGAATACACTTTCTAAGTTATAATATATATTTTTTTGTACTTAGTAGGCTACACACTATACCGAACCATAAAAAAAAGGATCCATTGAATGACGTACAAACCGAACCGTGGGCTTGTTGAACTGTTGCACCACTAGTATACACATACTTGAAATATAACTACACTTCATGTATACACAAAGTATATGGATAGCCATTAGTACAATAAATAGTACTTAAACACAAGGTAAAGGTGTCTCAAAAGTTAGTTAAGAGAGTTAAGAGTAGTCAAGAAATATACATTACATACAAAATTAGGTTTAAAATAGTGCATTAATCAGGAGTAATCATGAAAGTATACTATAATAAGGTGCAATAAATTATTCGTTTTTAAACTTTTCAGATTGCTTGTTGTATGATGAAGGTGAAAGTTTGTTTGGGGTTACTACTTTCAGTTACAGTCAAGGTTTAAAAATAAATATATTCACTGAAGGTCCTCAAGAAGAGTATAGTAGGCTAATATGAAAGTTCATCCACCTATTTCTGTCTGTGTGCATGGACACAAATTTATGGCTTAATGTGTTCTCTACGTGTGTGTGTGTGTGTGTGTGTGTGTGTGTGTGTGTGTTTGTGTGTGTGTGTGTGTGTGTGTGTGTGTGTGTGTGTGTGTGTGTTGAATCTCATACCCCGCCCCGGTCCAGCGCCCTATAAGTACCAGGCATTGCTGCGGGTGCCAAATATAGACTCGACAAAGACTGCTCCCTGCACAAATGTGACCAACCTTAGAAATGATTGACATGGAAAAACAATGTAAATGATAAATAAACAAAACATTTGTCAGATTGTCAATTTGTCCAGAAGTTGAACGTCAATTCAGACATTTGTGTTTTTGTGTCGTTCACAGAAACACTGACTGACAGACAGACACATGAACTGAACAAAAGGGATCACATAAGGTCGTTGTCAGTGTGATAAATTGGGAAATGGATGGCATGACATTTTGACTTGCCACAGCAGGAAAAGCACAGGTGTAACTAACAGCATTAACGACGTGAGCATGCTCAAAGTTGTGCAACTGAAAAGCCTAAATAAAATGCATCCATCGTTAATGTTATTAGTTACACCTGTTCAATACTGAAAATGTTACTCAGGTAATAAGTACAAAAGTATATTACAAACTTACAACACCAAACTGCTCATAAAATAAGCAAGAGTTAAAGTCAATTTTAAGCATGTATATTTTTTTATACAGGAACAGGACTTTTATTATTAAGTAAAAGTATACTGTATGTGAATATTTAAAGGTCCCATATTGTAAAAAGTGAGATTTTCATGTCTTTTATATTATGAAGCAGGTTTAAGGGCTTTATAAATACTGTGAAAGTATCGAAGCGCTCAATATACTGAGAAATACACACAGCCCATATTCAGAAATTGTGCGTTAGGATTTCTGTCCATTTGTGATGTCACAAATATATAATATTTAGACCATTACACGGTTTTAAACGTAAACATTCTAAATGTGTCCCAGTGTATATCCTGTTGCAGTGTATGTGAATATAATCAGATGACAGGACGTAAACATGGAACCAAACTGTTGCCTAGCAACGCAATTCCGTTGCAATTCCGTTGAAATGAGCTAAAACGGAGCGTTTCAGACAGAGGGTGAATACAGGTATATTCAGGCAGACCAGTATGAGGAAAATAAAGTTGTTTTTGAACATTACAGCATGTAAACATGTTCTAGTAGAAACACAAAATACAAGTATGAACCTGAAAATGAGCATAATATGGGACCTTTAACAAGTCTAGTATGTCCTCTGGGAGAAGGTGCACCAGTTGACAACCACAAAACAAAATAGCGAATAGCTATTTTTTAGATTTAGATTTATCTTTAAATAAATGGCCACTAGGGGGCAGAAGAACTCCAGACATCCAGCAGACATTAAATTATCATTTAATTGGAGTCTTGTTTCAGGACACCTGACACATGTAAGTCCAATATTGAGTGTCTTTCTGGCCTACACATGTCTAGATAGGTCTTAAAGCTAGTTAGCTGCAAGCATACACGTTAAGTTAGCAGCTTGTACATTAACTAGGTTTATTGGGAATTTCTTTGGGTTAGGGGTTAAATGTGGAGTACTAGCTAACTACTTGTAAATGTGATCTAAAGGGTGCTAAAGAGCTCCAGTTAACCTAGGTGATAATCTTAGCTAACTTTACCTTTTTGGTGTTAATATAAACATATTAGTCAGTGTAGCTTCAATTTCATCCTAATTTTGATTTAGTTATATAATGCACTTTAGATAGTTTACAGTATAGATTAGTTTATTCAGGTTTAATGCTGTTTAGTTCAAAATGTAGAAAGGAAACATGGCAGCGGGTCAGTTAGCTTTTCGGCTAATGTTAGCTAAATTCAGTTTAAAGGGACTGTTTGTAAGAATCAGAAATGCTCGTTAACAGCGACACCTGTGGCCGTTAAGTCAACGAAAGTCAGCGTCAGGTTCGCGCTTGTCTTCGCTCTACATAGACATGAATGAGCATCGCTCAACACAGTGAGGCGACACACGTCAGCTAAAACCACAATATCACTCTATATTTCAGCTGCTTGGCAGTAATGTTAGCTGACCAGACGAAGGTCTCTCCATGAATCACTGCTGATCCTAGTGTTGGCTTTTCCTGCTTCAGCCTCCCGACCGCGGCCGGAGGGAACAGGGGAGACACCGGAGTTTTGAGAACTCTCTCATAAAGAAATGACCTGTGATTGGTCAAAGTCTGCCGTCACAGGCTTTATAGATTTTATAAAGTCTGAAAACAGAGCCACGAGGAGGTGCAGAAAACTAGTTATCTCTCAGAACACTTGAATTACAATATGCTGAAGGTTATTATGGGATTTTTGCCCAGTGATGCCAAAAATATACTGCCTACTGCCACTTTAATTGACAGTATGTGCAAGTGCAATGTGCAATGAAAAATTATATTATTATATATTGGCGCTAAATTTATTATTACTCTCGTATTTTTTTATTATTATTGTTGTTTTTGTTATGTATGTTGTTTTTTTTTAACTCTATTCTTTCTTTGTATCATTATTATTATTATTATTATTATTATTATTATTATTATTATTATTATTATTATTTCTTTTCTTAACTTTATTTCAATTTTGAATGTTGAAGTTGTTTTTTTCTGGTGTACTTAATGAGTTTGTCTACAACCTCATCTACTTAAAAATTGGTTTAGAAACTATTGTATTTAAGAACTGTAAATTGCATACATGAAAACAACCTTAAAAAAAGGGAAAAAATAAAGTATAAAAAAAATATAAAATGAATTGACAGTATGTGCATGTCATTACTGGGGTGTTGTCGCCCTCTAGTGGTTGTTGCATCGTGTTTAACAGACCAACCCCCTCCCTCCTCTGCTGGATAACAACATGTTGCCATCTCCATGATGTAAATCCTCCTATGTGACAGCCAACTAGAGTTAGGACATGTAGAAACCTTGTAAAAAAGGTATATAAAACATAGTTTCCAGTTCCAACTAGATGGTAATTGGTGTGTTTAGTTTGTGCTTTAATATAGGTCATATGAATGTGAAAGGGGAGGAGAATATCTGAGTATTTGGATGGGAGGGAGGAGTAACAAATACAGCTCAGCGACGAAGAACAGGGAAGAAAACATTGAAAAGTCTCCTTGGCTTCGTGCTTGTGGCTTTTTTTCCACGTTAAATTAATTTGTTTTTATTATCATTTTTTTCTAGCTGTGACCAGCTGCTTGAAAGGTGAGATTTCTGCTTCATTTACATGTGTTTTTATTGGTTAATGTGTCATGGATTAGATGGTGTTATCAGGCTTTTACCAGACACAGTGTGTGTGTGAGGCATAGAGATGATAACCAGAGAGGAGGGGACATGCTGGGGAAAATATAAACAGTGTTTTTATAAAAAAAAATGTACTCCTGATGACTTTATAGGGGATTTGCATGTTTCAACTGGAAATTCAGCTTTATTTTGAAACTTCTAATAGTAATGGTAGCAAAATAAAAACATGAAGAACAGCAGAGGACCAAATGGAAAGTCCCTCTGCCTCTACTGAAACATCACACTCCCACATATAAATTCATGTGAGCTCTCAAACATTATTTCCTGCCCTTTATTTTTCCACAGAATGGACTTGTGGACTATGCTTTGTTATGGTGTAAACATATACTTAATAAACCATTGTGGTGTGGTGACAAATAAGCAATCCATGTCTGTTTGTGTGAACCCTCCCCTCTCTTCCAGTTTCCCATAGAGACCCTGGGAGTGGACCGGGAAGTGTGACCTCCTTTCACTCCGTGCCCAAAAAAGTCTCATCCAGCTCCTCGCCATGTCTTCTCCTGGTAAGCAGCTTAAACGCAACAACTAGGAAAGTGGAATAATAACTAGATGTCTTTCAGATTTCCATCTTTAGTTTGACTTTTAGACAGAAAATGAGAAGAATTAAGAGCTTTGATGGGGAGCTTTTTAAGAATATATTTCGCTTCCTCATTGGCTTTTCCATTATGTCATATTTAGCTGAAATGATTCAATCTTAAAGTTTCCATTAGACATTCCTGTTCACTGAGCATCATTGTGGAGTGAAATGACACCCTGTCCAGCCCCCAGGTTCCTTCAACGTCCTTTAGAAATGTTATCCTCCCTAAGGTGGTGAAATCTAAAAGAAATTCCCAGCATGTTTGCATGAAACTCAAGGTGAAAAAACCTCTTCTGATTTAGCCCGTTGGCACAGCGTACTCCTCCCTCTGGATGGAAAAAGAGCAGCTCAGGAGGTGAAAGGTACCATTATCAGTGTGTGTACACGAGTGCGGCCTTCCTGCGAACATGCCGGTTTAAAATCTGAGTTTTGTTTCCTGCAAGTAGAGAAAGGAATGTGGAAAGAGGTGGAGCAACAACAAGCCTCAAAGTTCACAGAACTCATTACTCACGTCCTCTGTTAGTCATCAGCGCGCTTGATAGAAAGTCTTTCTGACTTTAATCCACATTTGTTTTGAGATTTAACAACATCGGTTCAGCCTTAAAACTGTATGCCAGAATGCTCACAACCTTATGGAAGGAAGAGTCTCACTATGAAATGGTTCATTGTCCTCTAAAATTGTTTAGCTTGTGATTGTTGGACTGTCCTGCCATGCAAAACAAAAACCAGTTTGGTCAGCTACCACACAAATCAGCCAGAATGTGGCACACAGATCCTCTGTAACTCAACACTAGTGGTATGTTGATGACACTATGACACATTTCCTAACAAGTGAACTCAATAACCGACAAGTGACATGTACAGGGGTGTGATAAACACAAGACAAAACATCCACCCACCCACAGGAAACAAACCCACATCTACCCCACAGGCAGAAAACACGTGCCTTCAGATTGCTTGTTTCGTTCAAACTACAATTCATATCCCAAACCTTTTCAATTTACAATTATGTAAAAACAGAAAAGCAAAAGCTTCTCACATGGAATGTTTACCTGAAAAATGACTAATCGTTTCAGTATTACACTAGTTACAGATGAAGGTACAAATCACAGGATATGCGCTAATACAAGATTAAACACTAAATATTAGACGTCCCATATTGTGCTCATTTTCAGGTCCATACTTGTATTTTGTGTTTCTACTAGAACATGTTTTCTGTCTGCCTGAATATGCCTGTATTTACCCTTTGTCTGAAATGCTCCGATTTAGCACACACTGTAAAATGGCTTGTATATCGTATATTTGTGACATCACAAAATTACAGAAATCCTGACAACTTGTTTCAAATACACAGTTTCTGAATACAGGTTATTTCTCCATGGATTGAGCATTTAATTCCATACGTTCACAGTATTTATATAACACTTAAAGGGACTGTTTGTAACTTCTTACACGTATAAATCAATCCTGGTCGGTGTCCCATGCGCGCTCGCGTGTGGCTACGCTGTTCAGACTCAGACTCCAACACAAACTACACGGAAGCATCAAAACCGCAAAGTTCTATCTAGTGAAGCCCGTCTTGTAAAACAGTGTTGGCCGCGGTTGGAGGACGCGGGGAAACCGTAGCTTTGGTCTCCAGGGCCGGAGTCTCTGCTGTACTCTGCTCCTCTGCTCTTCTGCCTGCCTTCACTCAGCTCGCTCCACCTCACGTGCAAGAGTTAGTCGCTCTGAGAATATCTAGTGAATGTACAGTGGACGTTTGTGCAGAAATAAATGCTTTAGCTCCTCCAGACCAACAGAGGTTTCCCGTGTCTTGTGAAGTGACGGGGCTCCGCAGCGAGAAACGTTATCGTCTCTGACCGGGTGCTGGTGTCTCCCCTGTTCCCTCCGACCGCGGTCGGGAGGCTGAAGCGGGAAAAGCCAACACTAGGATCAGCAGTGATTCATGGAGAGACCTCCGTCTGGTCATTTAACATTCCTGCCAAGCAGGTGAAATATAGAGTGATATTGTGGCTTTAGCTGACGTGTGTCGCCTCACTGTATTGACGGATGCCCGCTCACATTCAGTAAGCTCGTGCACACGGGCGAGCGCGAGCAACAGGACGCTGACTTTCGTTGACTTAACGGCCACAGGTGTCGCTGTTACAACCAATTTCTGATTCTTACAAACAGTCCCTTTAAACCTGCTTTATAATGAAAAAGACATCAAGTAAATCTAAAATGAGGGATGTTGATAACTCTGTCTAGAAGAAAGATTATTATTATTAGGGCTGCAACTAACGATTATTTTCATTATCGATTAATCTGCCAATTATATTTCTAGATTAACCGGTCAATCGTTTGGTCTATAAAATGTCAGAAAATAATGAAACATGTCTATTCCAGTTTCTCAAAGTCAAAGATGATGTCTTTAAATGTCAGTCCAAAACCCAAAGATATTCAGTTTAATATGATATAAAACAGAGAAAAGTATGAAATCTCCATATACTGTATGAGAGGCTGAAAACCGCATTTATCTGCCATTTTTGCTTGAATAATTACTCTAACGATGAATCGATTATCAAAATAGTTGGCGATTTATTTTTAGTGACACAACATTGCAGACACCTCTAACTGAGTGAACACATGACGGTCAGCGTTCCACTTCATCACATCCTCTTGCACTTCTCTGTTGCTCCCACTTTCTTTTAAATTGTCATTTAAGTGCTTCTCTCTGTGATCCACGTATTATTTGTGACTCTTTTAAACTGAGTGTGAAGGAGTAATTCAGTAATCTCTAATTGCTTTAGGGCACTTTCACAAGCCAAAATTTAGTCCATTTTAATCGAAACTCTGGTGCGGTTCATTTGGGCGGTTGTGAACAGTAATCGTACTCTGGTGTGGACCAAAACAACTGGACCGAGATCGCTTTGAGAGGTGGTCCTCAGACCATTTCCAAGCAAACCTAAACGCAGGCTGCTTGCGTGGGCATTTGTTGAGATGGACACAGGTAAACGACAGGTTAACATGAGAGGACTGACCTGGACTTCTGCAGAAGTCCGATGTTTGCTTGACATCTGGGCCGAAGAGAACACACAGAATATGCTAAATAAAGTCCACAAAAATAGTGACGTTTATAAAGTCATTGGAGATAAACTGGAGAAGGGATTTGTGCTCACAGTAGATCAGTGACGGGTCAAAGTGAAAACACTTCGACAGCAATATATCAAAGTCTGCGATTCCCTGCATAAAAGTGGCAGCTCTTGAGACGAAAAAGATAAATTCGCTCCTCAGTACACGCCCCTCATGAAATTATTGTTTTAATTTGGGCCGCTTTAATTAATGCACTGTGAAACCGAACCACACTAAGTAGAAAACGAATCAAAAATATCAATTCCACTCTGATTCGGACTAGCCAAATGGACTATGGCTTGTGAAAACGCCCTTAGACTCTCTCTAACCAAACTTCTATAATCATTTAAAAGCAGGTTTAGAAGATGCTGTTATTAGCAGGTATTGAAGTGCAGACTGTTGCTTAAATGTCAGAATAGTAGGGGAATGTTTTATCTTTATTATGAAGTCCGACTCAATAACTGATGCACTTCAAACAGACAAACACGCAGAAATGTATGTAATCATGTTTAAAGGAAGACTTCCCTCTTATGAGACGATATGAAACACCCAGGGTGCAACTAAAACGGAAGTAAACTGCCGGTTGAAAACCTTACTGATTAGTCTAGTTTGCTCTGGTCAGATAAGTCTGCAGCTGTTGAACTCATGCCCACATAAACACTGTTATCTGGTAAGTGTGCTGTTTAAAAAGCTATTTTTAAGCAAGTATTTACCATGAAAAAATGACAAAAACCACCAGTGCTATTACTGTATACCATAGTCCACTATTGGCTGTTAGTTTACTCGCTTCTAAGTGCCTCCAATCTCCTCTGTGGCTCGGGTAATAAGTAGCTTATTGGCTCTGCTGTCCCAACAGGGAAAAGCAGGGTGATCTGCAGTAAACACACACACTCTCACACGCCCAGAAGCACAGATCAGCTACTATCAGCCACAGACACACACACACACACAGATCGCGACATCCACCGTCGAGGGTGCAACGATGATCTGAAAGTTTGTCTCCGCATTATTGTATTTTTGATCTTATTGGAAGGTAAGAACTTGTATGTTTATTATATGGGTTTTTATATTCATGTTTCTTTTTTAAAGTTATTGCTTATTTTGAGTTATGTTTTATATATTATGTTTTTTTATGTTAAAATGAACCCCTGTTGCTTCCTGTTTGAATGACATCTGGCTTTGTTCTGTGAAGTAACCAAGTGTGTGTAGCTATTATAATGAACAATGTTATACAAATTCAGTGTGTGAATAAATTTGTACAAGTTTGAATAACATCATTGTCTTTTTTTCCCAGGTTACCCAGGCCCTTACCACCAGGCACCCTATCCCATGCCCCAGCCCGGCGGCCACAGCGTAGCACCTTATCCAGTCCCTCAGGGGGGTTACGGAGACCCCAGTCAAGCCCCTCCACCTGGTTTCAACATGAACTACAATCCTGGCCAAGCTCCTGTCATGTATCAGCCCAATGCGATCGGCCCAGGCCCAGTTCCAGCACCGGAGTATGACCCCCGGATCTCGGCGGCTCCGGCTGTGGTTCCTGTTGGGGTGCCACCGGGGCTCGAATACCTCACACAGGTAGGATCGAAAAATTACAGTTCCAAATTTTTCCTACAAGTCTTTATCTTGAACTAAGATGGATTATTCATGCACCACTCCTTCACTTCTGGAATTTGATCTCTCTCTGTCTCTGAACTTGGCAGCTGGCTGATAATGACGACTCGATTAATAGAAATAAAAACGATAAGAAGCTACACTTGAGATAAGCTGAGGGTGTACAGTGTAGCAACCTTAATACATACTGTAACATCCTGTTGTTTAGCGGTCTAGATGGAACACTCTTAAGTTCCTCATTTGCCATCTTTCACAAGAGTTTAAGGGGAAATAAAACATCATACATAAAAGGTAATAATTTACCTTTTATGTACATGTACTGCTTAGTTTATTGTACTTCTCTAGAGCTGAATTAAAATACATTACAGAGTACAAGGGTCAATTACATTGGATAGACCGTTAGTAATCTGTCTTTAGTTTGTGCACTTTTAAATCCAATGTTTTTCATTTAAAACAATGTAGTATGACCACAGTCATCACAGCTTTTTAACTTGTAAAGATCACATTCAGCGTTGTTCTCTCTAAAAACAGTAGCTCAGTAGGTTTTCTTTGTGTACATACTACAAGAACAACATTTACTTTTGCATTAAAAAAAGCAAATAAAGAAACCTTTGTGTACTCAAACAAAAAAAGGTACAGGGGAGTTTGCAGGTAACAAGACTCATCGTGGTTTTGTGATATTTCATAAGTTGCTTTGTATTGCAAACAAGTCAAATTGTCCCTTTGTGTTGTTCCTCTTGTGGTTTTAGATTGACCAGATCCTGATCCATCAAAAAGTTGAACTCCTGGAAGGTAAGGCACATTATGTTCATCCATTCATATGTTTTTGGTGCACTGTTGAACTTTAAACCTCTCACTATAAACCATAATGATAAAATGACACCTGTCCTTTGAACTCTTTGCTTATCTCCACTTTGTTATTTCCCCCCTTGTGTTCTTTCCTCCCGCCCAGCATTCATCGGGTTCGAGACTAACAACCAGTATGAGATAAAGAACAGTCTGGGCCAAAAGATCTACAAGGCCAAAGAGAAGAACGACTGCTGCACCAGGAACTGCTGCGGCTCGCTGCGCAGCTTCGACATGAAGATCAAGGACACCAGTGACAGGGAGGTCATCCGTCTCATACGGCCTTTCCGCTGCGTCTCCTGCTGGTGTCCCTGCTGCCTGCAAGAGGTCTGTATGTGTGTGTGTGTGTGTGTGTGTGCAGGTGTAGGTGTCAAGAACAGTTTTTAATAGCCTCCCTATCATATTGATTTACCACACCAAAACAAATATTGTACTAATTCAACAGTCCATTCAGCTCCAAATCGCCCGGAGTACTCACTCTGATAACGTGTCCCATTATTAATGTTGTTAATATTTAATCATTTCAGTCATCAGAGTTTCTGATGGAGAAGAATTAACTATTGCTATTACAGTTGATTCATAGTTCAGCAACAACAACCTTTGGAAATAACAGAGTGCCCCCCCTCCAAAAAAGGAAATCAAAATAGCCAAAGCAAAAGTCCTTATTCTTTAAAGAGACACTTCTTGGTTTTATTTGTCCAGATTTTGAGATTTCTTCTGCCAGCTCGATACAATGTTTATTCGTGGTGCTCACAGCATTGAAAATGTAATTTTGCAGCAATGTGTCTTTCCAGACACGATGTCCTGGCTACTCTGGATAATCAGTTTTAACCAGGACTATATTCTACTGAACATAAAGTCCCTATGAAATCTGTTGATGCGGTGTGTAGCGGCGTCATTGTGTCTGCAAAGAGATATTGGTGTTGAAATGGATATCTCAATATCTGGGCGAAATGTAAATCTATTTGCATGTCTAGATACTCATACATGTAAAACAGTAGGTGCGACATTACGTCATAACTAAAGGAATAACTGCCTGTCATCTTACCTGGGTATTGTTCACAAATGCCACCTATGGGCAGCAACTGGTTATCATCTGTTCAGCACCAAGAGACCAGAGAGGCTGACATCACTTTCCACACGTCAGTATAGAGTACATGAGAGATATATTTTTTTACTTATGGGTCAACTAAAACTACCAAAAGTAAGTGAACTGAGTAACTTTACCGTTATCTACCAAGCAACAGACCTGCTGAGTTCTTTGTCAAAGTTATTGCTGATTGCCAGCTCAACAGCATTGATCTGTTAATTAAACAGACGTTGTTTTAATGTTTTCTACTCTAACTTGGCTCAAAGGTAACGTTATAACAAAGTTACTAATACTACCCCTAACAGTTGAATGCTAAGCAACTGATTCTATGCCAATCGAGTGTAAAGTAAACAACATGTAGCATGATTTGTTCTCTTGGAGCTATAATAATAAAAATCTTAGCCTTTGGGGTTAATTTGAGACAGACACAGTTGTCTTACACTCATTACTTTAAATAAAAAACAGTATTGGTGTATTGCAGTATTGGTATTGGTATTGGTCATTAGAACATGTCACATCTATTGTTTTATATTTATGTAGATACCACTAAAAGTGCATAAGAAAGCCAGCCCTTTAACAAAAGTGGATCCCTTCAGCTTGTGTTACTGTTGAGTTTCTGAGTGGCGCTTCGGTGTCTTTGTGCACCCGTCTGCTCAGGCAGGGGGTTTGTTGAGACGATGAATGGCCCTTTGTCTGTCCAAACTGTCTCCTAGACTCCCCCGGTCCTCTGACATCCCTCCACCTCTGAGACCGCTCTCTCTCTCTCTCTCTCTCTCTCTGTTTAATCACATCGTTCCCATTGGCCCCAACCCAAGTTGCTACACTCTCACATACTGCACTTCTGTCTCCTGGAGCCATGTGAGACGTATTACCTGTGTCATGTGGTGCCACAATGGAGCAGTCAAGAGATTCACTTATCAATCCTGCTGTGACACACTAACGCTAACCGTGATGTTTTTATTTATAGCCGTCAGGCATGAGGACAGCTTTTCAGCTCTCTGGGATAGCTTTCTAATTTTTGTGGCATGTTGGTATGTGTATGTAATTATGTATGTGGCCCACAGATGGAGGTCCAGGCACCACCGGGCACCACCATAGGCTACATCAAACAGGACTGGCACCCTTTCTTGCCCAGGTTTTCCATCCAGGGAGCCAACAAGGAGACGCTGATGAAACTGGAGGGGCCTTGCTTTGCCTGCAACTGCTGTGGGGACGTCAACTTTGAGGTGAGGTTAAAGGATTGTTGTGTTAGAAGAAGGTCGATACCACTCTTGTACCTGTCCATTAGATATGAAGCTATTGATGTTGCAATTGAACGAACAAATTGACTATCACCTCTTGGAAGTATACGTTCTTTGTAACACATCCATGGTCTTTATGCTAAGCTAAGCAAACTGCCTGCTGGCTGCAGCTTCATATTTCTCCTACAGACATGAGAGGGGGTTTCAATCTTCTCGTCTAACTCTCGGCAAGAAAGCGTCAGTTCCGGTCCAAGTTTGGCCATTTTTGGGAACACCTCAACATGATAACATCATAGTATAGCGTACTTGATAAAAACGTATTTTCTTGTTGTTATTGTTCTGTAGCTGAAGGCCAAAGACGGCAACAAGTCCATCGGTCGCATCAGCAAGCAGTGGAGCGGCCTTTTGAAGGAAGTCTTCACAGACACAGACAACTTTGGCATCCAGTTCCCGCTGGACATGGACGTGAAGATGAAAGCTGTGCTCATGGGAGCCACCTTCCTCATTGTAAGACCATTATTCATTAGTTACCTTGAATAACACCAATTTTGATTCTTTGTGCACTTGTTGCCTCGTTCTTATCAGGGGAGGAATTAATTTCCCTTCTTTGTTGCCACTTTGCAGGATTTCATGTTCTTCGAGAAGGTCGGGGAAGCCAACCAGCGCAGCACGGTGTTTTCATAACAGGAATAAAGGAGGCAAAAACAAACAGCAGGAGAGCCAGTTCCAGTTTTGCATTCTCTGTTCGTGTACTTAATTTTTGTATTAGTTTTTTTAAAATCCTTCCTTCGCCAAAATTCCAGCCAAAAATAGCTAGTGAACTCTTTGACTCCAGATGCCTGCCAAGGATTGTTTTTGAAATCTGTCCAAACTTAGCGACTGATAACAGGCCGCCATGTTGCCAATGTTCTTTACACTCCATACAGTTTGTAGTTTTATCTACTTTAAATGAGTGAATGTACCTCCAGTAGAGATTTAACCCCTCCCATAAAAGCCAACCTTTACCCCTTCAATGTCTTTTTCTTTATCAACACACGTGTATGAATGTGCTTTATGCTACACTGGCAATAACATTTCACATTTATGCACTATGTTTGTCTAGTATATGAAGAAATCACAATAGGAATCATTAGCAACAGCAAACAAACTGTCGTTATTTAGCCTATTCATAATGTATAGAGTGGTGGTTGTGTTAGTCTTTTAGTCGAACTTGTGAGAGGTGACACATGCTGATAGTATTTACCAAAGTGCTCTTTCTCTACCTCTCAGCTGCCTTTTCTATTTCTCAAAGCCCTCTGTCTTAAACCCTGGTGTACATAATCTAGCGATACTGTAGAACAGGCTACAGTGCAAATGCTCTCATGCTCCCTCTGTGATTCAGTGGTTGCCATGGAGAGTGACACCACTGCCAAACCTCGCCCTCCCAATTTCTCCAGATGCCACTGCTTTGAACATGTGCCAGTGTGATGATATTATAGGAGAAAGCAAATGTAGGTTAATAGAAAGAAAAGAAAAAGCAGAAGTTGAGGTTAGTGACCTCTCAGTGGTGGGAAACCCCCTCCCCCTGTCAGTGGCGGGTTCAAGGAAACGGACTTTCTGTGAACTCTCATGTGAAATGTGCTCTGTTTTTCAGCTCATTTTGATAGCTGTGTGCTTTAGAACGAGAGGTCAGGTTTATGTTTGCAAATGTCGCTTGTTTGCTGTTGAACTCTCTGCTCTGTATTTAATAATCGTTCTCACTGTTCTCGCGAGATAAACATGGGTGTTGCCTCCCGTGAGGCTCGGTTGCCACTAGTGCTCTCAAACGCAGCTCCGTATCTAAATGTGTCCTATATACTGTATACACTACCGTTCAAAGGATGGGCAGTACATTTATTGCAATTATTTGTTCATTGTTTCAGTTTGATGTTCATCTGCAGCACTTAAAAAATGTTCTATCTGCAGCAGGCAGGATCTGTTTCCTGCATTTCTACCAAAACTTTTGTTATTGTCTTGTGAATCACATTTTTTACAGAAACAAAATATATACCCTGTACTTCAGAAATAAAACAAAATGTCATATTAATCCACTGTCATGGTGTCTTGTGTTCTTCTGCTCCACCGATTGTCCAGGAAAGTTTTGGGATCGCCCTCGGAAATTCTAAATGTGGAACATCTGGTTTCACTCGGAAAAAATGCTTCAGAGGGAAATCCCGTCTCTCTGGATCAGCCAATCTATGCTCCATTTTAGTTAACTTTCTTAATACAACATGCACCATTATTGGTGTCAATACCAGCTTCCTTTATCTAATCTAAAGATTATATCCATGCCCTACTTCAGCTGCAACAAAAAGCAGACAAACCTCCTCCTCCCTGATCACATATTGATCATACTGCTCCACCCTCTGGAAAAATGTGGGAAATACAAGTAAACTATTTCTGAGAGCATGTCTGCACATGTCCATCCATGCCTCAAAGCTCCCGGGAAATGACTTATAACTGTAATTGTCCTCCCATATTATGTAATCCTACTGTATGGTTCTTACTATACAGGGGGTCACCAATTCAAAGCCCGAGCAACTTGTCGTACAAGTTGACCTGAAATTCTGCTGTGGATATATTTACACTAGTACATCTATGTACACAGTTTTCTTAAGTCACAATAAACAAATATGTTGTGTAAAGTAAACATGGAAAATGACCAACAGACTCAGCAGAGTCCATGACCTCTCTCTTACAACAGAAATTCTATTTAAAGCCCACAAAGCTTTGACTCTGCATTCAGGGCAATGTAATATTAAATGTAATAGTACAGTTTAAGACACTAAATCTTTCTGAGCAGGCACTTGAACGCAACACAAGTTAAATTAAAGTGTGTGTTATAACAGTATACAGTAACCAACTGAACAAAACAGCTCAGCATTAAGACCGGATCATTTTATTCAATAATACAATCATTTCTAATACAATATATACAAATTCATTAAGATACAAAAACTATTTGCAAAAGGCACATATTGTGCTGGACATTAAAAATAGAAAAAAACAGTAGTCAGAAGTCTTTTTGCTAAATTCCTGTTTCAAAATATTGTTCCTTTTTTACATTCAAACATCTTCACTTTTCTACTTTTCTATCCACTGGACCACCCGTCTGTCCCCATAGTTGTGTTGGGCAGCTTCCAGTGCCAGACAGAGTTGTTGCTGAAAAGTCAACCATTGATGAAGGTAAAAATCAGCCACTTCAGACTCGTCTTTCCGCGCTAACTTGAGGTCGCTCCCTCTCTCCGGGGCCGGGCCTCTCGTCCCGCGACCACCGGATCAGGTAGCGGCTGGCCAACTGCAGGTTCCACTGGTACCTGGCGAGGATCCTCACACAGTCCTCTCTGGAGCAGAGGCTCAGCGAGTACAGCTGCTCCAACTGAGAGGGATGCAAAGGCAGGGATCAGAGGCGGCAACCAAAATACACATTTTTAGATACATAAATCCATTATCACCTCGAGCAAAATATGGAGACAAACAAAACAAGCTGGTTATTTGCTTTGTGAGGGTCTGTCCACACCTCAAAGCAGGCGTTTCCATCTGCATTCAAATGTAACACCTGCTGTGAAATCATTGGTGAGACCTCTAGTGCAACATGCCTCTATGTGTGAGTCTATTGCAGTTTATTACAGAATCACATACTGCAATTTTCTGCAAATTGTCCAAAAATATGAATCGCAGATGCCTTATTGATGACTGATTAAAGCAGCACTGGCATGAAATAGACTCATTAGTAGAGATGTTCTGATACCATTTTTTCCTATCAGCCGATACCAACGTGATAAATATAATGTCTTTGTCGCTTTTAAGGCTATCTTTGTGGAATTTATCTCTTCGTTGGAATAAGGTTTCCAACGTTTGCTGCTGTGGTTCGTCCTTTTTTCCCCCTTTGCCTTGGTGAGGTCGTCGTGCTCTTTCGCGTGATGCGTCTTCAAATGTTTTATAAGACTGCTGGTGTTGAAATTGGCAACACTAGTGCCACCCCTCGAAACGGAAGCCTTACTGCACATATCGCTGTTTTACTTGTTGGATTTTCTACTGTGATATATTGACAAATCACTTGCATCAGTTGCTTCTAAGTGACGCTTTGTACACAAACCAAACCTGTAAAGGTGTGTTTTCATGGTCTGACCTTGAGTTGTTGTTCAGCTCGCACTGGGTTCCAGTCGCTACGTTGAAGTGCAGCATGAACCTCTTCAATGGTCACTCCATGAACCGCCTCCATAACCTGAGAAGAGCAGAGCTTGTATTTGATTCCATTTCGAATTCAACTTTTAATACAGAATCAGATAAACGATGATGAATCGGTCTTGTACCTGTGCGGTGAGGCTGTCTCTTGTGGGCTGTAATTGAGGCAGCCTCTCTCGACTTCTGCCTCGCTCCCTCTCTCTGTTGTCCATTTCGTCGTCCAGCTGCGGCGTCGAGCGTGTCATGTTGCTCATCTTAGCCAGGTTGGAGCCTCCAATGACCTGCTGAGGCGGGTAGTGGTTGGGAGGTTTGGGCTGCGCTGCAGGGGGCATGACCACCTGCACAGGCCACACCACGGTGCCCGGGATCGGGTGGATTGTGGTCCTCCTCTGGGGCTTCATGTTCAAGCGTTTCAGGTTGGGGGGCGGCGGCCGCGGAGGCGGGGCGGCGCTGGCCTCGCTGAACCGCCGCGGGTCCTGCATCACCACGCTCTGAGCCGCCCTCACGTGGGGCACGGGTCTGCCATGCTGATCCAATCTGACCACCCCTACTGGTTGTGTGTTAGCCCTGGGCCGCGGTCCACTCAACACTGACTCCAGGCTCTGAGACAAACCTGAAGACACAGGAAGAGGCCTTTTGAAACGCACAATAAATATTATAAAGAGGTAGCAAGTGATCCTAGTTCAGAGTGTATGTGGGCTCTGCTAGGAGCCACTACTGCTCAGACTGGTGAGAATGAATGAAGACATACACTGAGTCACTTCCTGGATGCTTCGTGTCTAATAAAATCATAACAAACAGCATTTTAAAATAGAATATTTGAAGAAATAAATGGACAAATGCAGCTTTCAGACCACAAAACGACAACATTAATGATATGTAAAGTACACTATTCTAATATTCTAAATCCCTGATGATATCTAATCATATCACAATGTTAACCTGACATAAAAGTACCCTACATGTCGAAGCTTTTCTCGCTACATCCTGCAGCTACACCTACCTGCCATTTTCTGCAGATTGGAGCCCTCCTTCTCCCTGCCAGGGATCGTCCTCCAGCAGCTGATGCCACCGCTGCACAGGTCAGAAGAGTAAACACGTTAGTCTGACAGCCTCCGCTCACAAACTATATTGGCTGACAGCAGGTGAAAGTTCAGTGCTGCACTGTTGTTAGCGTTCTGCAATAAAAACACAGTGACTCGGGGACCTGATATGGAAGTATATATGGGTTTCTATATGAAATGGGAAAAATGGAATTTGGAAAATAACAACTTAACAACTCTTTCTTTCTTCTAGGTCAATAACTGAGGAGAAAACCTGCAAAGGCTACAAGGCAATAAAGGAGACAGCCACCCTAAAACACTATATTACTGCTCAAAACAGCCACTAGAGTTGAACTTTGTATCTTTAGGCCTGTTTCTCTTGTTTAATGGTGGAATTTTTAGCGGCAGGTAATTCAAGTCACTAGCTACGAAAATAAAAAAAGGAGCCATTGTGAGAGCCTGACTGCTTATCACTTCAAATTTAGCTCAGTCAGTAAACTATAAGTCATTTTACTGCCATGCAAATTTCAGTTTATCACATATTTATTTGTATCCTTGCAGAATGGCCAAACCTACAAGACAATGTCCTTTCAGTTCAGCTTCGATACAAAAAAACAACGATGGCAAATGTGGGATCCTTCAGAAGTAAAGAGAATAAGCTTGACATTATTATTGAAGAAGCAAATATAGCAAACAGCTTGAGTGAGATAGAAAGAGTGGTGCCACTGACTCGTCCAGGTTCTCAGGTGTCCCCCAGCAGCGCTCAGGTTTGATGTCTCCGTGCCCGGTGTGCTGCAGGCTGCCCTTCAGCGGGGCCGAGATGAGAGCTTGGTTGGGCACGGAGTTGGCGGCGGCAGCGGCGGCAGGAGGAGGGAGTGACGGCACGGTGAGGCTCGCGGGAAACCACTCGACCATCAGCGTCCTCTGGTTCTGGCCTCTCCACTCACACAGCTCCAGACTGCACAGAGAGAGAGGAAGAACAGTTCAATTAGAAACCAAAGAGCCTCCTTTCTTAAAAGTGAGACTACTGGGATTTCAATAACGGTCAATGGTGAAACACTGTATAACAAGATAGGGATAAGTAAGTAAGTGAATTAGCCAGCATAAGATACTGGTCACACAAGACCGAGTAAGGCTGTCGCAGCAAAACCCCTGAATGTATTCAACTGGTTTGATTGCTATGAACTTTTCATTTGTAAGAGGACAAATGTGTTATTTCTTCCTTTTAACCTGTTAAGCCCTATTTCGCTGAAAAAACGCCTAAAATAACATACCCAAAATGAATCAGGAATAGCTCCTCAACCATAAGGCGTACATGCATATATCTGGTCTCCTTTGAAAGGTGAGAAGCTAGGGAATATGAATCCATTGTAAGTAAACTAAACTCTATTACCATTCCAGAGAAAATAGAGATGAAATAAAGGAAAAATATGTATATATATATATATATATATATATATATATATATATATCCTCGCCTTGTATAAAATCTTCATTTAAAGGCAATGTCACCATTATGACCAAGATCCCATAGACAATGATGCAACTGAATGTATTCTACTACTCTTTACTACAACTGTGACTGTAAATTTGATGAAAATACACAAAAATACAACATTTATGATAGAATTTACAAAGATATACTCAGGCGGTCTCCATGTTTTGGCAATGTTTACTATTTACATGTTTACTATTGAATGTTTACTGGGAGTTTTACTTCAAAACATAATTTATTTCCATATAGCCATGTTACAAATAACATAAATCTTCCAAAAACTTTGAAATAGTAATAAACACAATGAATATTGATCAATATTCATACATGACTGAAGAGCTGCATGCTAAACAGGCAGATAAATGGAGAAGGCCAGAGCCCACAGTGCTCTATGAGGTATCCACAGATTTATGTGAGTTAAAGTTACATAATCTCGCTTTAATGTACAGAAACTGTCCTGTTACTGACAGGATACAGGTAAGTAGTTAGTGGTGTTATCAGACTTTATTATTATTTCTCTTATCTTTACTGTTTTACTGTCTGTAAAGAGCAGGGGAATGTAAATGAGTTAAAGTCTAAATAACACCTGAACCAGCTACATTTGCTGATGATGATGCGACTCTGAAAAGCTAGTAAGTTGACCTTTAAGCTTATAGATTACACATGCAGCTCCCAAATGTCAGGAATTAACTCTAAAAATGTTTTTATTATGATTAGTTTCATTAATAAAATGCAAAATATAAATGCTTGGGATGGAAATCTTCCCATCATGGATGAGCCTAGGATGTTCAGTGTGCGTATTTTACTTTTTATTTTGCATTACTAACAGACTTAACTCATAGAATATGATGTATTCTTACACCGGTTTATTTTGTAAATTTTACTTGCATTTAATTTTTTTAGAGACAGCACTTAACACTTTGTGGCTTTAATTTCATTTAGGGGTTTCAATGCATGACTTAACTCATTTTAATGGCCTCTAGAGGCTAATCCACAAGGAAGAAAGTATCGTATTTATGTTGATTGTTATGGATTTAGGTGTATTTTTGTTGCTTGAAGTGTGCGACAGTGAGACAGTGTGTCATAGTTGCTAGACTTGTTCAAACAAACAAAGCAAAATGCGTTCGAGGACTCCATGAGATCACGGCTGGAATGCACTTTTGAGAGGCTGATTTAAACCTCTGTTTCATCCTAACAAAGGCCCATTGTTGCTCGTCAAAGTTTTTCCTTTACTCTTTCAATCCCACCCTCCTTTCTCTCACCCACCCATGGTCTACGACGGTCACGAGGTCGTTGGCCACGAGTTGAAGTTTTCTGGCTTCAGCAAAGTCTCTCGTCGCTTGCACCTCCATCGGTTTAGCCTGCGAATGCAGACAGAAGTGAGGAGAAATAAGATTTACTGAAAAAAAATCATGCATTTCTGCAGCATTTTAAGAAGCAGATTCTTCTTATAAGACTCGATCAATAGTCCCTCCTCTGATTTAATCACCTCTGCCACCATTGTGGCGAGCTGGGCGAAGGTGGGTCTGTCAGCGGGATTGCAGGCCCAGCACTTCCTCATGACGCCGTACAGCTCTTGAGGGCAATCCGGCGGTTTCTCCAGGCGCTCCCCCTCCCGTTCCACACGCCACAAAATCTAAGATTGAAGAGAATGAACGTCAGAGACATTAAAACTCTGAGTCACGGAACATATCACAAAAGAGAACATCCTCAGGGCGGGGACACACAAATATGCTGATTGGCATGGGTAGCATGGCTGTTGACATGTAGCTGACAAGCGTGTACCTGTCGGCCTGAGAGACCGAGCCAGGGCTCCTCACAGTAGGTGAACATCTCCCACATGGTGACTCCAAACATCCACACGTCTGAGGAGTGGGAGAAAGAGCCGACGCGAAGACTCTCTGGAGCACACCTGCGGGGAGAAAAAGTGAGAAAGTGAGAATTTTTAATATTATTTCCTCCTCCTCATCCTCCTTCCCATTTTCCCAACAGTCCTCACCATGCAAACGGGATCCTTCTGTGTGCCGTCATCACGTAGTGGTCCGTCTCCTGGCTCAGGCCTCTCATCAGGCCAAAGTCCCCGATCTTCACCATCTCCCTGGACGCCAGCAGGACGTTCCTCGCGGCCAGGTCCCTGTGGATGAACCTCCTGGTCTCCAGGTAGTCCATACCCGCCGCGATCTGGGTGGCAAAGAGCCAGAGGCGAACCAGAGGATACTCGAACTGACGTGAGCGCAGCATGTCGTAGAGTGCGCCCAGGGGGGCCAGCTCTGTTACCTAGAGGAAGGAAAAATAGGTTGTTGTGTATTCAAGCTCCTAAAAACACATCTTAGTTTGAATAGATCCATATATTATACCCATGTTTCAATACTTACCATCTTGAGGGGCTGTGTGAGCACCACGCCATAAAGGCGGATGATGTTGGGGTGGTCCAGAGACTGCATGGTGGTCACCTCTTGGAGGAAGTCTGTCAGTGTCTCCGTCTGCCTGGACATGCTGCTCCTTAGTGACTTCACTGCTACAGGCAACTGAGAAGAGTGAAAAGAGAGAGAGAGAGAGACGGAGGCTCAATAACAATCCTGCTTCTAAATCACCAGCCTCTGAGAGAGTGCACCATGTTAAGAGATAGTGTTTGGGACTAGAGGACTGCATTGGGATCGTGCGGGTCCCAACCTCGCTAACTGGAAGGATGGAGTCAACAAATTAAGTTGAAAAGAAGATTAAAGCAGGTCGTGAACCGCTCACTGGCTGCACAGTTCTGAACGCTCTGAGCTGGAGTCTGTATCAGCAGAACTCCATTCAGAAAAACAAGGAAAATAACAACGCGGCTCTAATTACCGATGAAATGTACCAATAAAATTAGATTCACTATCTTTTCCGAATCTATCCAAGCATCTCCTGTAATTCGGCAAACACATAGTCCACCAAAGAGCACGTGTTAAAGTCTTATTTTAACTCTATCCAGGTATTCACCTCTATACTATACCTATGCAGAAGTACAAGTGGCGGCTAATGGAGGAAACTTGTGATATAAACTTGCTCTTAACTTTAAACCTGCAATAATTGATGAATATATGTCCAATATTCACTCTCATTCTAGCTCTGTTTTGGTCTCCACCAACTCCTGAGGGATATATCTGGCTTTTTATCTGCTAAATACTCCACTGTGTTCACCAGCTAGTCACTAACTGTGTCTGTCTGCTGTTTGGTGCTGAGTCTGTAGAGTACATTTTTTTTGCTGAAAACACCTGCCTGCTGCGGCTAAAATAAAGAACGCTAATAAGCAGTGAGAGTAAAACCAAAACAATGAGCTGAAAGAGGCTAAATTGCTCTGTAGAGCTGCAAGTTGGGTGATAAATATCCGTGTGGTGGTCACCACAAGCGACCCCTTTCACATACACGTTGTTAATATAATATTATATCAGCTTTAAGTTCTGTTTTGCAACTTTATAACACTATATTCATGATATAAATCTCATAATGTGCAGTAAAGTAAAGTAAAAGCAGCTCACTTTGTTCCTAGATAAATGTATTTGATTTGTACTTATATGCACGCAGCAATCAAAAGTACACGCTGATACTGTTTAACTGTATCTGTACAGGATATACAGCATCTATCAGAGAGACATGCCCATAAAATGTGAAAGAAACTCTAGAAAAACAAACTGTCCTTACCACTCTCCCAGTGGGCGTGTGCCATTCCCCCCTCTTCACCACCCCAAAGGAGCCGGAGCCCAGCTTCTCTCCCACAACCAGCTCGCTGTCCTGGATCAGAGAAGGAAGAGCCCGGCTACCGCCCTCCGGACCCGGAACTGGGCCGCCTCCGCTCCACTGCTCCCCTGCGTCCGGACCTCGACTGCTGACCCCCTACATGCATCAATAAATTATTTATTACTGACTGTCATGCCATGATTACATGTAGTTGTCACACAATAGATAGGAACTACATGTGTCAGACCTTGGACGTCCATTGCCGTGTTCGTGAAGCTATCTTGTTGCGTTTCAGAGCTTCCCATAATCTTCTTTGTGCTGGAAGAAAAAATAACATATATGTAATTATATCCATCCAAAGTGGCATATCTGTGATTTCAAAACAGCCTTTAAATCTAGAACAAAATGGTGTTGTTTCATAAAAAATGTATTAACCAACAATTTCATGTAACAATTACTCCTTTGTATCCTTTGGCACAACATTTCTACAGTCATTACTTCACTTAAATTGTATTAAAGGGTGTTCGTAAATGAAATTCCTTTCATGGTTTGTGGTATTTCTGCACCAAAGAGGATGTTGGAGCTGGAGAAACTTCATAAAAATGCTGAAATGAACAGTCAATTAATTTATTGATCAATAGAAAATTAACAGAAACGTCACCTTGGGCTCTGGAAAATTGTGATGGACAATTTTCACAATTTTCTGACATTTTACAGACTGAAAGAATAATAATAATATTTGTAAAAATAATCAACAGATTAATTGATAATGGAAATAGTCTTTGGTTGCTGTTTTACTTCATATTAGAGTTGAAAAGTAGGACAGGAATTTATCTCATCTCGACTAATTTAATCTACCTCATCTTTTAATGGTCTACTAGATCAAAATAGAGCTGCAACGATTGGTCGATTAATTGATTTTGAAATGACGTGAAATGTGAAAATGTATTTATTTTGTTATAAACAAAAGAGCAACACACCAAAATACAAGGTGGTTACCTGGAAAAGTAATTTCTCATTTTCATGGGAGCTTTAAATCTACACTCTATATCCTCAAGATGACACTGCTTTGATGACTTATGTCTTAATGTTCTTTTGCACTTTGTCGCAATGTTCTTGAATGTTTATGTAAAGCACTTTGAATGGCCCTGTTGTTGAAATGTGCTATACAAATAAAGCTGCCTTGCCTTGCCTTATGCACTAAGAAAATAGTACCGTCCATGTGTACGTTTTTTGCTGAACGTCCGCTGACGAAGGCCATGAGATGTGGCTGAAAGCTTTAGATTAAAGTAAGTGGATGTTGTGATAAGATTGTTTTTTTTGTCAAACATTAGTTTTAATCCATCAATACTGTAAATCCAAAGACAAACACTCTACTGTGGGTAAACAGAAGACAATGCTTTTTACACCAGAAGCGTGGATGATCAAAGGAGATGATCAGGCTCACCAGGTTTGCTGATTCCTATTTGCTCCAGGTCGGACTCCTTGACGTAGTGGAAGTGCTCGATGCGGGTGATGTTGAGGCCATCTCTGACGCGCAGGTAGAACTTCTCCAGCTGGACCTCGCCCAGGAGGTGTAACAACCACTGAGTATCCTGGTCCATCAGCATCACCCGGCCTGCCTGCCTTCAGGGTCAAAGGTCATACGACACTTAGAAAACCTCTTTGTGTCTTCGTACATGTAAATTCCTTACATTAAATCTCCCCACTCTTTTGTTTTTGCTCATTAAAACTTATGAAGCAGTGCTCTATCTGAGTCTTCCTCATCTCATGAAAGAGCCTGTTTAACGGTAACTCTGCTCCCATTTGGGCCTTGTTGGGTTACCATGGAGACCTAACAAAACGCCTTTGGTGTGGGATGCCGGATTCGGCGTTTACCTGTGCCAACTTTTTAAGTTGTTCGTCGGTGTTGGTGTCCCGTGAGAGAGAATCTCACACAATCTCTACTGATCACATTTTCTACATCTTTCATCTATTTTATAACATGAATGTCATTTGCAGGCAGTTTGCCACCCAAATGACAGTAAAACTGATCAGGGAAAAGGTGAAAGATGACAGAAGAAGCATAGAAGTGAATGCACTGAAAGAGGAACAGGCAGTATCAGTGCGGTTTTACTGTGTTGTGACTCATTTTGAACTTTCCAGGCAACTGCTGCAGGGAATAAGAAAAACCGAGAGGTGGAAACTTTAGCTTGTCTGTGGTTTAGGGGCACCAGTCGGACTGGATCCTGTTCACACAGTACTTATGTAACTGCTGAAGTCGTGCTGTGTGTTGACAGCAGCATGACAGCTCTTGTAATGCTGAATGGAGCATCATTTTCACTTAGAAACTTAACTATCTCCTCTCTAATTTGATGTTGACACTTAAGCAGTTGCAGCTTCCTGAGTCCCGGGTGCAATAATAAGGATGATTAAGTTTGCATATCTTCCTTATTGCTAATAAATGAAAAGTTAAATACAGTAAATTCTTCTTTGGTTGACTTCTGCTCTTAGTGTTACTTAGAGGGTTGTGCAGCCATAAATCCCCTGCTTATCAGCCCAGCAGGTATGAGTCAGGGAAGTCCTCCGACATTCCCCTCTCAGCTACCATGGGAAAAAATGAACATCTACGTTAAACAACTAGCAGAGCCACATTGTCAGCTCATTCTCACAGCCCAACTGATGCTTGAAAAACCCATCAACTGCAAGACGTATACTAGTCTGGGCTTGCATTAATTTCCAGGGACAACTCCCAATCAATGTACGCACCCAACTTGAATGAGCATGAGGCAAATTCTCCGGAGGTCACATTCAAATTCAAAAAGGAAAAAAAAAGATGCACGCTGGTAAACAGAGAGAGAGCTCTGTGATCATTCCCTCTATGTACAGAGTGATCAATCGTTAACCTGGGAAACCCTCTCAGCCCAATGGCATGTGTTTAGTTAATAGCTTCATGTGGCTGAGCAGTCACTGGTTGAACTGGTCTGACTTTTATCTTACAAGAGCTTCAAATGGCCAGCAGCGTTGTTTATCCAGTACAACTGCACTTCTGTCGGAAAGCATTTGTTTACACCGGTTATGGCTGCTTCCTTGCAAGAACAAATCCAGATCAACACACAGTGACACATGTGACACACGTGACACCCTCAGTCATGATGAAGCTTCATTCCCAGAGAAATTTCACAACTATTAGATCACATTAATATTATGGTATGACAGAAGTGAAGGGTGTGCCTCTCAAAGAAATTCCCAAGAAGCTGTGTGTTTTTACAGTCAAGAGCAGTAGCGGAGGAAGTAGTCACATATTTTTACTAAACTCAAAGTAGCCATAAAATATCTAAAATATTGCATCAATCTGAAATACTGCACTCAAAATCATACTTTAAACTATTATCGGCAAACTGTACTTATGCATGCATAAAGACTGAATGGCCCCCCTCAGTGTTATGTTATTATATGTTGTATTATTGGATTATTATCAGTGATGGATTAATGCGTCAGCAGCATTTTCATGCTGTATTTGGTGGAGGTCTTTGGAGGTATTTGGTCTAAATGCTTTTATTATTTTAATGTCCTGTTGGTTTTAAGTTGGTCTTAGTGTTTTATTGTGTTGTTTTTTTGTATAATTATACAGCACTTTGGTCAACTTTTGTTGTTTTTAAATGTGCTTTATAAATAAATTTGGATTAGATTGGATTGGAGGTGATTAATGATGGCAGTTTTATCCATAATAATGCACCATATTTCATTAAGTGATAGCATGTTTTGTATATTAAAAAAAAAAAAATAGAATAACTAGAATAACTAAAATAACTAGCTGTCAAATAAAATAAGTGAGGAAAAAGTACAATATTTACCTCTGAAATGTAGTTAAGTAGAATAAAGTACATTTAAGCTAAAGTAAAATTGTAATTAAGTACAGTACTTGAGTAGATTTAGTAGGCTACACACAATATGGTCATTTGGGATATATGCCATTAATATTTATTCTCAAAAAAGGACAGAATATATACATTTAAACACATTTTCATGACAGTTTTTGTTGTTGTTTTTAGACATTTGAAGCTGAAACCTGATACTGTATGTTGATAAAGCTGTCTGACATTAGGCTGAGTATTTCCCCAGACTACAGCATCCCCATAATAAACCCCTTCACAGACATACAATAACAGATATAACCTCTGATTCTTACCGTTAATCAAAATAACTCCGTTTCCCGGTTGTTGACAGCTATTTCTTAATCACACACGCCCCGAGACGAGTGATCCATGTCGGCATTGAATCCTCCAGCGACGTCGACGGAGATCCACAAATCACAGCTGCTCTCTGAATCCTAAACTACCTCCGAGTAACTCACCATCTGATAGATGCAGGTAGGTTACCTCAAACATGAAGCCTATATTTTTATGTTACTATGTTTCTATGAGTCACTGCAAGCCGTTTGTGATCTACCTGTCTGAGTGTTATCAGCTCTTTACTCCTCCTCTTTCCCTTCCAGTTTCTCCACTGACCACACCTCTTCCTCACTCTCTCACCTGACCACACCTCTTACCTGAGCACCTCTTCCTGACTTTCTCACCTGAGCTCTCAGCACAGCACAAACCACCTGACAATTGGAAATTACCTGCACAGGTACATAATGACATAAATCAACCAGCACAAATCAGTAATGTAGGTCACCAATGACCAACATGGCAATGTGGTTTAACCTAACACCAAATGTTGGCCTACTTAGCTAAATGCTAGTGTATTGGATACACAAAGTGTACCCAGCTAAAATGAAATGCTAGTGTATTGGATACACAAAGTGTACCAAGCTAAAATGAAATGCTAGTGTATTGGATACACAAAGTGTACCGAGCTAAATGAAATGCTAGTGTATTGGATACACAAAGTGTACCAAGCTTAAATTAAATGCTAGTGTATTGGATACACAAAGTGTACCCAGCTAAAATGAAATGCTAGTGTATTGGATACACAAGGTATACCAAGCTAAAAGGAAATGCTAGTGTATTGGATACACAAAGTGTACCAAGCTAAAATGAAATACTAGTGTATTGGATACACAAAGTGTACCAAGCTAAAATGAAATGCTAGTGTATTGGATACACAAGGTATACCAAGCTAAAAGGAAATGCTAGTGTATTGGATACACAAAGTGTACCAAGCTAAAATGAAATACTAGTGTATTGGATACACAAAGTGTACCAAGCTAAAATGAAATACTAGTGTATTGGATACACAAAGTGTACCCAGCTAAAATGAAATGCTAGTGTATTGGATACACAAAGTGTACCCAGCTAAAATGAACTGCTAGTGTATTGGATACACAAGGTATACCAAGCTAAAAGGAAATGCTAGTGTATTGGATACACAAGGTATACCAAGCTAAAAGGAAATGCTAGTGTATTGGATACACAAAGTGTACCAAGCTAAAATGAAATACTAGTGTATTGGATACACAAAGTGTACCAAGCTAAAATGAAATGCTAGTGTATTGGATACACAAAGTGTACCGAGCTAAATGAAATGCTAGTGTATTGGATACACAAAGTGTACCAAGCTTAAATTAAATGCTAGTGTATTGGATACACAAAGTGTACCCAGCTAAAATGAAATGCTAGTGTATTGGATACACAAGGTATACCAAGCTAAAAGGAAATGCTAGTGTATTGGATACACAAAGTGTACCAAGCTAAAATGAAATACTAGTGTATTGGATACACAAAGTGTACCAAGCTAAAATGAAATGCTAGTGTATTGGATACACAAGGTATACCAAGCTAAAAGGAAATGCTAGTGTATTGGATACACAAAGTGTACCAAGCTAAAATGAAATACTAGTGTATTGGATACACAAAGTGTACCAAGCTAAAATGAAATACTAGTGTATTGGATACACAAAGTGTACCCAGCTAAAATGAAATGCTAGTGTATTGGATACACAAAGTGTACCCAGCTAAAATGAACTGCTAGTGTATTGGATACACAAGGTATACCAAGCTAAAAGGAAATGCTAGTGTATTGGATACACAAGGTATACCAAGCTAAAAGGAAATGCTAGTGTATTGGATACACAAAGTGTACCAAGCTAAAATGAAATACTAGTGTATTGGATACACAAAGTGTACCAAGCTAAAATGAAATGCTAGTGTATTGGATACACAAAGTGTACCGAGCTAAATGAAATGCTAGTGTATTGGATACACAAAGTGTACCAAGCTTAAATTAAATGCTAGTGTATTGGATACACAAAGTGTACCCAGCTAAATGAAATGCTAGTGTATTGGATACACAAAGTGTACCAAGCTAAAATGAAATGCTAGTGTATTGGATACACAAAGTGTACCAAGCTAAAATGAACTGCTAGTGTATTGAATGCACAAAGTGTACCAAGCTAAAATGAAATGCTAGTGTATTGGACACACAAAGTGTACCCAGCTAAAATTAAATTCTCGTTTTTTGGGGTAACGCTACATCAAATGTACCGAGTTAAAACTAAATGTTAGTAATTGTTACACAAAATGTACCTAGCTAAGTCTAAATGCTAGTGTATTGGGTAACATTACATTTACCTCGCTAAAATTAAATGCTAGTTTATTGGGTAACGTTAAATGTACCTAGCTAAAACTCAATGATGTTTTTTGGGTACACCTTGCTAAAACTGTTTTAGCTAGTGTAGCCTTCCTAATAAGGTTTTAGCTTTAACTTTACTAAATACAACAACCCTGCAATAAATCCTCCCTTCATAATGTTTTTTGCTTGAAACTATTTAGTGTTAATTCAACTTTATGATTATTTAGGAGGCTGAATTTTTATGCCCTATTCATAACAATGAGAGTAGACTAGAAGCACCTCAGTAAAATGCAATAAGATTCAACAGTAATATGAATCAGCACATTTAAAAACAGTTTCAACAAAAACTGAACATTATAACTTTCTTAAGGATTTATTTCAGGGCTGTATAGTGCTTTAGTTTTAGCTATAGGAGTATAATGAAACGGTTATTTGAATAAAAATAAGTTAATTATCCTATGATTATGCACCTAACTTGTGATGATGTGTTGTGTTGTGTTGTTTGCATTAATTGATCAGATCAACACCTTTTTAACTGCTACCATGACGTAGGTAAAATGTCTAATTAGTCATACTAAGGTACAAATGATTACAGTAAATAGGCTATCATGATTAATTCTCTCCATTGGCCGTTTAGTTCTGATGTTTAGACTCAACAGAAACTTGCCTTGAGCCATGAGTCAAATAAAGAAACTCAAATGGTTTTCTGTTCCTGTCTTTCTCTCTTCTCCATACCTGCTGTTGCCAAGCAAGTTTGACAGGATTGTTTCAAGCCTCCCACGTGGCTGTTCATTTGAATGCAGGACCTGCCTGCACTTTGCACTTCATGGTACAGTATCTCCCCTAAACACTCCTCCCTGCCTGCCTTCCTGAATTACACAACACACACACACAGAGATATCAGTGGTGCAGCCATACAAAGCACCCTGCAAACAGGAGCTTTACACTTCTTTCATGCACTTCCAACTAAACCAGATTAAGACAAAGTTTGTTTGATGATTGAAAGTGACCTATTGCAGGAATAAATATATATATATATTTTTTAAACTCTTTTTTTATTTGAGAACAAAGAACATGAGGTCATCGTGGGTGTTACAATGTCAGATCGCAGTACATTTTTGTAAATACATCTTAATATACAATGTCACACTTCAGTCAATGGTGTAAATACACAATTCATTTTTCCCAGTACTCAATACTTTTTTTCCAATTTAAGCCTTAAAATAAATGTGAGTCTTTCCATACAATATATTTCATTTACAATACCTCGCCATTAGTCTAATGTTGGAGGATCAGTCTGCATCCACTTTCGAGTTATGGCTTTCTTACTACTTGCAAAGAGAATCTTTATTAAATATTTATCTTTGTGTAAAACAATTTCTGGTATTTTTCCCAAGTATAGTGTAATGAATGAGTTCTTTAACTTTATTCCCATTATTTTATGGATCTCAGTTGCCACCTCTTTTCAAGTTTGTAGTAGTTGCGTGAGTCTCACATATCTCTGTCCCATTTTTGTTTAATGTAGTTTGTAGAGTGCTTCTTAGAGTCTTAATAAATGTGGGTTTTAATCATAAGGAATTAATGTTTTTTAATAATGCTACAACCAAAAGCTTAACAAACAATACAAATAATAACTAGGTGACGCACCAGACAGGTATCTAGACAACAACCTGTCATTTCCAGGATTTGACGAGCCTACCGGGCTAATTAGGAGTGTGTGGGACGGATGTTTACACTCCTTCTGCTGTCTTAAGTCACTGAGGCTGAAGTTCCTTATAGTGTCAGTTTACAGCGTGGGAAGCTCCCCATGTCTTGTTTCATGTGTCTGAGAGGCTATAGAGGTGAGGGGACATGGCCCGTGAATCACTGCTGGGGAAATGCAGTGTTAGTTGTTTAAATTGAGCAGAGAGATATATGATAGTTTATATATGTATGAGAGAATAGGAATGAGTAATCCAAACAGTCAGAAATCCTGACCGTGGACACTGTGAAATGAATGACAAAGAAATGAGATACATGATGTATGACAGAGGAACAAAGAGTGACAATTAAGTTCATTCATCTGTTTCTATTATTTGCTCAAAAGGTCAAGAGTCAGTTGTCACATAATTTGAAAGGGGAGAACGTGTCAAAACCATAGTGGCTTTTAATATTAACACAACAGCTTACTCTGAGACTATTGTGGATTATTAGAGGAGTTTAAATCTGGACAGGACTGATTTGTCGGTGATTAAGTCATTAAAGGCACTTTAAAGACTGTTCAAATCCACAAAAACTTTATTTTAAATTCTAGTAGAGATCCCAAAAGTTTTGAAAGACACCAAATATGTCAGACTGAATTTTGTGGAAATCTGTATGAAATAATGCATCTACAATATGTGCATTTTTATGCAAACAAAAACATGTTTCATTCTGTGTAAACATTATTTAAGCTGCTGTAATTCTAAAAAATATTATGTCATGGGTAGGCAAAGTTATTAAAATAAGATAAGATGAAACTTTATTCATCCCCTGAAGGGAAATTTAGAAGAGGTAAATAGAAACAGGATGCAGATAATTAGATAAAAATACATTTGAACAACAAATACAGTTAGAAACCTGCACACAGCACATTGCCCGTAGACGTGATAAATGTGCTGAATGTGCAAAATCCATAGTGCAGTTTCCTGATATTCAAGAATAAAGGGACATAGTAGATATACATTAAAAATAAATGCTTTTCAAGATTAAAAATTTAAGATTCAAGATGTTTATTGTCACGCCGGTTATACAGGTACAATCGTGTGAAATGCTTTTTGCTGGGAAGCTCCATTAAAAATAATAAGTTATATTACAATTATAAATGTATATAAATATTAAAATAAATTCATTTTTTTTATTAAATAAATATTAAAATAAATATTTCATACATTTGTATTTGTGTACACAGTTTATTTATAAGATATATTGATCATGCATAATGTGATAATAATGTGCATTAATGTGATTAATATAAAGGGGATGTTCTTCAACCTGAGTTTACATGTTATCTAATTATTGATGCTATTAATGTTAATAAGAGTAGCAGCCACCAATGCATCAGTGATGGTGCATCTTGAAAAAGTAATAATAATCATGATAACAATAGTAATAGCAAGGTAATGTAGTTAGGAATTTGTTTATTTATTAGATATAATATATTATATAAAATCTGTCCATTTTTCATTAAGGATCAATATTATCTGCCTCACCAAGCAAAGATATATATACTAGGTATATATCCAGATAACTTTATCGTTAGCTCAAAACAGTTTTGGACTCCAACAGGCCAGGAGAATGATAGCTTTGTCTTGGAGAAAAACGGATTTACCTTCGATACATGTATGGGTGAGGGAGATGGCATCTTGTGTTGTACTGGAGAGACTTACATACATAACAGGTTCTTGGACGTCAAGGGGCACAGTCAAATTGAAACAGCTGTGTGTTGCTGAGTGCTGTTGTTGAAATTGTTGTGTGTTGTTGTGTTTTTTTTTTGTTCTTCCTTTTTGAGGAATTTATTTATTTTGTCTTATCTTTTATTTTCTTTGTTTTCTTTGTTAGATATGTGAAATACATCATGTCTATCTTTCTTTGAAATTCTGACTAAACATTTCATTGTATAATTTAATTATTAATATTGTTAGTCTGTCTGTATGTGTATATATGTCTATATGTAAAATTCAATAAAAATATAAAAAAAAAAAAAAAAAAAGGATCAATATTATCACATATTGGCTGCGTTTTTTTTGTTCTTCTTCTTTGAGGAATTTATTTATTTTGTCTTATCTTTTATTTTATTTGTTTTCTTTGTTAGATATGTGAAATACATGAAATGCCATGTCTCTCTTTCTTTGAAATTCTGACTAAACATTTCATTGTATAATTGAATTATTAATAGAATAGAATAGAATAGAATAGAATAGAATAGAAAGCTTTATTGTCATCGTATTAAATACAACGAGATTCACAGTTGCCACTTCTGGTCATGTGCTTTAAAACAAATACTTGACAAGACTAAACGAGGCAGATAAAACATATAACAGGTAAAACACACACAGTTATAAAGCAAATAAAACAAGTAAAGTAGATTTAGTTAGTCTGTCTGTATGTGTATATATGTCTATATGTAAAATTCAATAAAAATATTGTTTAAAAAAAAGGATCAATATGATCACCACCTATTGGCTGCTGTGTAAATGGAGACAAGGAGCAACAGCGCCCTCTACTGGACGACTGTAATAACACATATCTGTCGCCTGTGGAAACGTCATCATAGAGCGACAACATTATTTTGTCGTTTTTATAGCCTAATGTTGAAAATAAAGCTCAACATTTGTTTTTTATGCTAAGATATCATTCTGGAAACTATATCAACTAATTTTACAAGCAATATTTATCTTAAAGTTCTAGTTTTAGTACTACTTTAGTACTAGTTTTCTTTATTAAACAAAATAAAAGACCCCGGAAGTGTGCTCTGCGTTTGTAAACACATGGCTCCTAGTCGTGTCTGATGCTCAATTATGCCCAAACTCTTTGATATAAAGTTCCCAGGAGGATGTAAGACTCTTCCTGAAGGCTTCTGGTCGTCTGTGGACGTGTGGATAAAGAAACCTCACGTTGTAAACAAGCGTCTGTGTGGAGTGAAGCAGACTGAGAGTAGAGATGTGGACAGAAGAGAAGCTCTGATGTTCCTGCAGGATGATCCTCAACTAGCTCAGGATGTTCAGTCCTTCATCACCTGCAGGGTTTCACCTGCTCAGACACACCAAGAGGAAACCCCCTGGTCCTCTAGTGTCAGGACATTTATTCCTAAAGTCAACAAGTATGGGACAAAGCTGCATAAAGAGGTTATCATCAAAGGTAAGAGAGGACTTGAATGAAAGGCTTTTTACCAAACTCTGTTCTTTCTTTCTTTCAAAGGTCTTTTTATTAATTGTCAATAATCAATAGAACAGTCTCTATACAGGGAAAGTTAATTTTTTGTTTTTCTGAACAACACTCACCTGTGACACAACACATCAATCAATCATACCTGACAACAACATACACACAGACAGACACAGCTGGCCACAAAAGACCTAACTGATTCTCAATCATGGATACATACAATTCAAATTGTAGAGAATACAACAACAACACAGGGAGAGTATCCACAAATAAGTCATGAAATAATAAAAAGAAGAAGAGAAAAAATAAATATATATATATATATATATATATACCTACATACACACACATATACATATATATACACTTATACACATATACATATACACATATACATATATACATACACACATATACATATATATACACTTATACACATATACATATACACATATACATATATACATACACACATATACATATATATATACATATACACATATACATATACATACACACATATACATATATATACACTTATACACATATACATATATACATACACACATATACATATATATACACTTATACACATATACATATACACATATACATATATACATACACACATATACATATATATATACATATACACATATACATATATACATACACACATATACATATATATACATATACACATATACATATATACATACACACATATACATATATATACACTTATACACATATACATATACACATATACACATACACACATATACATATATATATATACATATACACATATACATATATACATATACACATATACATATATACATACATAGATGTAATCTATGTATGTATTTATCTATGTATGTATCTTTTAAATAGATAATTCATACGACACTTTCTCACACAAAAATATATCTTATACTGTATATACTGTATATATTCTTAATATATATGTTATTAATATGCCCTTGTACAAAGTATTTCCTTTTATAATTGTAATGTAAATATAATTGTAATGTAAATGTTATATAACTTATTATTTTAATGGAGCTTCCCAGCAGAAAGTATTTCACACGTTTGTACCTGTACAACCGGCGTGACAATAAACATCTTGAATCTTGAATCTTGAATATATAAAAATAGAAAAATAGAAGAGAGAAAAAAAATAAATAGAAAAAACTCTGTTCTCTTTTAATCACTTTTTTTTTAAATGTCTTTGTCCATTTCAGACTTTGGCAGACAACAAGTGACCTTTGTTCCATTTGAAGAGGATTCAGAAGGACAGGTGTCTCTGAAGAGGGGCAACATTTATCAGCTCCAGCTCCTCCATCAGGACTGTGAGGAATGGTGAGTGGCTGAATGAGCACTACTAAGAAAGTCCAAATGTTAAGTTCCTGGATGTAAACATGGCTGCACCAAAGACTCTGAAATACTCACAAGATAATATGTCAATTTGTTTTTTGTCTGAATACCTGAATAATTTTTATGGAAATAGTTTTTGGGATGCTTTTGGAAATAGTTTACACAGAAAATGTGTACACAGGATCATTATTTTTCTTATTGTCATCTGTGTTTCTCACAGTAAACCAACATTAATCAAGACACAGAAAGGCATTCAGTCACTGACATTAAGAAATATTAAATAGGAACTAAAAAAGTAGAAAATTCAATCAGCCTTCATTGTTAATTGAACAAAGAATAAGCTGATTAGAAGAAAAAGAGTAATTGCAAAGCAGCCTTCATGGCAAAGTAAAAAAAACAGCTTTATTATGATTTGATTGATTATTATAATACAATAACTAAAATCCAAGATGATATCTAGTCTCATAACTGTAAATATTGTATCAATGTATCGCCATGCGCTACTGAATACATGGACTTTTATGCACTTTCTTGTTTCTCCTCACATAAATACACAGTTTATTTAGTATCTTAATGATAGTATCTTACTTCATGCCTTCACACGGACTACAATAAAAGATAATAATAATAATAAGAAGAAGATAATAAGATGGAGAAAATCTAGTAAGGCTGCCCCCTCTTAGTCGGCTAGTCGACTAATCGGTCGTTAGTCGTTTTTTATGCTTTTTTTATGCTGAATGACTTATTTCCAAGAAACGTATGAGCACATCTCTGGTAAACACAAGATTTAAAGTGGTGCTTTTGTGTGATTCTTCGTGGAGAAATTCAGTTTTACAGATATCGATTAAATCAACTAATCGATTACTCGACAAACATCGAGTGTTAGTTGACTAAGAATTTCTTTGGTCGAGGACAGCCCTAAAATCTAGTCATGCACTTAAGAAAAAAGAAAAGTTCAACATGGACTAAAGCTGACACATGCAGAAAAAAGTATTCTACTATCACAGTAAAATAAGATTGAGCAATGTTTATACTGCGTTCAATCTTGAACATAGATGAAAAATGTGATAGATGTGCCATGTTGTTTGTATTAGCAGTAATAGTTTTAGTGATATACAGTATGCATTAATGTGTTTGTGATATATGTTGAGATATCAGTGTTTTGGGGGCAGTTGTGGTAGGTGATTTGTAAGTGTACTTATCGGAGAACAAGAGTATATTTATATAACAGTGTAACTCTGTATTACAATATGAACTTAGTAAAATGAGGAGGTGGAGGTTGATGCAAGTGGCAGTGATGTGTCTCCTGCACCAACTCTTCTTGTCTCTCCTCCGCCTGAGCCTCGTTTGTCCTCGGAAAATGTTTTCAGATGTAAAATTGTGTCCTGCTTTCCAAATCTGATGGATTAAAACAGAACAGTGGGGCAAAAAGGGAAGAATTGCTCAACAATATGTGGGTATATCATGGCCTGTTTTACCTGCTAGGAAACTACTGTAGATGTTAACACTTGATTTTGATCCAGGCACTCCTAAAGGCAGACACTTAAGATTAGGCAATAACAGACAATATTTTTTTGTTAGTGATTTAAAAATTTGAATTTCTGAATTAAAATATTTCACATGAAGCACGTTTAAAAAAAGAAGTAAAAATAAACAATCTAGGTGACTCTGCCTCTATCTTCAGGGCCTTGGAGCTGCACGTGTTGGCGTCAGACGCGTGGTTCTCCGATGGCGTGGCGTACCCAAAGCTGCCCTGGCTGTCCTCCGATCTGCTGCCTAAACTGGTGCGCTGGGCCACCGAGTGCAAGAGCAGCGAGTTCAAGAGCACCTTGTCTCTGCTGCCGGTAGAGAAGTACAGCGTCGTGTACCAGCAGCTGAAGGAGAAGTACAAGGCCATGGTCAAGGTAACGTCTGCTCAGTGTAAGGCTGTTGTTTTATATGTGAACTGTTAATATTTATTATCTTTATTACTGAGTACTGATGATTTATTCCCGTGCTCTCTAGGCCTGGCCTGAGGTTACAGATCCTGAGAAGTTTGTCTATGAGGATGTTGCAATTGCTACATATCTCCTGGTGAGTTCAAACCTGGTTGTTAATGTTGTTTTAATAACAAAATCAATGATTGATTAATCAATGATGCTTGAATTGGGTCTTGAAGATTAATATGTGAATTGAAAAATAGTCCTCATGCCTCATCTGTCTTTACTTTAAATGTGTGTGACCACCAAGTACACATACATGTCCATACTGTACATGTATGTGAAGGATGAAACTCGTTTTTTTTCTGGGTCAATCAATTTGAGTGTGAAAAACAGCCTTGACCCAGCAGTAAATTGATTCATATGTCATGCCAGAGGCAGGTGAGAAGGCGTCAGCAGCAGCTGCAGGTGTCACCCTGCCGCTGATTGAAAGCTCTCACAAAACATACAGTGGCGTTGAGTCTCTTGTCGCTGTGCTGCAGGTGCTGTGGGCTGAGGAGCGAGCGGAGAAAAGTCTGACCGCCAGGCAGTCCTTCGTGGACCTGGGCTGTGGAAACGGCCTCCTGGTTCACATACTGGCCAATGAAGGGGTAAGCTAGTATGCTACTTCCTGGTTAAAAGCTAACTGAAAGACAACCAGGATGTGATGACTCTGATGTAGATAGGTGATGTCTGCCTAATAACCTCATAAACAGTGCTTATATGGGCCTAGTTTTGTACTGAACTAAATGCAACAACCCGCCAAAGACGGAACTTACTTAGAATCTAAAACTGAACTGAGGACAGTCGCGTTATGAGTATAATATTCATAACTATGTTTTTTTATCAGCGTATAATCACCTGAAACTAAGAATCGTCGTTGTCGATTAATTTTCTTTCGATCAACTAATCAATTCATCAAATAATTGTTGCGGCTCTGGAACATCTGTCGGACTAACTGACACTGCCATAAGATGCATTCACCATAAAGTTTTTTGTTTAAATTAGTAAGGAATATAACTACTACTATAACATCCAGATGAAGTGCCTCTTGTAAAAACACCGGCCCTTCAAAGCAGAGATCTTTCAATTAGTCAAACCTTCACTGGCAGCTTAATCAATGACACGGGGCTGGTGAGGCAAGGTGATGGGATTCATGTCTCTGAATATATAAAACCTACAGCACCGTGTCGCCGTCACGGCCAATCACAAACTGGGACAGGTGTAATTGAAATGACACACAGCGGTTGATAGTCGATAAGCCGCTGACCGTCACGCCGTCTTGTGTTGCAGCATCCTGGAAAGGGCATCGACGTTCGGAGGAGGAAGATCTGGGACATGTACGGCCCCCAGACTCTGCTTGAGGTGAGCGAAGGCGGACTCATTGTAACCAGATTCAGGTTTTTAATTAGTGTTATTATCTTTTCACATGAAACGTGGAATCCATATTGCACGCTGTACTGTAGGTGTCTTTTCAGCTGGCGTCGCCCCCTCACTGCTGCTGCTGCTTACTTTGTGCTTTGATTAATGGAGGGAAGACGGCTTCTACTTTTAAACAGGTTCAACTACTGAGAACTATTTTAAAACATGAGAAAAACCTTTTGTATTAAAGCACAAAACGTAAATCAGGTCGCTGACAAAACAATCTGCCGTCAAGCTCTATTTATATTATTTATATTTAGGATTATATCACATGATCCTCATCACATATGGAGAAATGAGAATGTTTTGTCTGTTTCCAAGGCGGAGATTGAAATATGTTCTTTTTGAAGTTTCAAACACCGAGGATTAAATTTGAGTTGCAAATAGAAAATAAAACATGGATTTAATTTATGAATAAATAAATAAAAACATTTAAATACATTTTTATTTTCCTCAGTTTTAATAACACTCAAAATACATTCAAAATATCAGTTTCTGTACCAAACATTGGTCAGTGAAACTTGAATATATCCCATCTTATTATTTATGTTAGTCCTTGATGATGGTACAAGTTGTACTAGAGCTAAAACAATTAGTCTATTAATTGATTAGCTGATGAAAATCGAACTTCAACAATTTTTATAATCCATTAAACGTTTTAAAAATGTGAACATTTCCTGCTTTTGGTGGTCTTATGTGATAGTAAACAATATCTTTGGGTTTAGTCAACAACACTTACACTTTTGATAAAACATTTTTTGATAATCAATTAATCGGTTTGAGTCAAAATTCTCTGATTCCAGCTTCTTAAATGTGAATATTTTCTGGTTTCTTTACTCTTCTATGACAGTAAACTGAATATCTTTGAGTTATGGACCAAACGAGACATTTGAGGACGTCATCTCTGGCTTTGGGGAACACTGATCGACATCCTAAACCATTTTCTGACATTTTATAGACCAAACAACTAATCGATTAATCAAGAAAATAATCAACAGATTAATCAACAATGATAATAATTGTTAGTTGCAGCCCTAGTTCGGACAAAACAAGCATTGGGACATCCCCTTGGGCACCGGGAGCAATTTCTTCACTATTTTTTGACACTTATTGACCAAGTATTCGACTGATTAATCGATAATGAAAATAATCGTCAGTGGCTGCCCTGAAATTAGCCTTTTAACTGTTAATTATTTGCAAAAATCCAAAATTCAGAAAGAAAATGTGTCTTCTTTTTGTTATTTAACGGTAAAAAAACAGTGAGGTTTTCACACTGCAACAGGCAGTTAAGAGACTCTTGTTTTAACAATTGCTACAAGCTACAAAAAGCAAACACTACTACTGCTCGGGGGACTGAATCCAGACAAATCCGTGTAAACACATTTGCAGGGAAACCTGCGCCCCCCAAATACACGGCACTCTCCCGTCTGCCTCCTGGACTCAAGTCATTCATTTGACAACAAGCTGCCGCCTGCTTCCATTTCAGGTCATCTATTATTGACTGATTTTTTTGGGAGCGGATGTGGCAGACCAATCTTTGTGGGCCCTCCGGGGGTGCTGTACTCCGTCTTAAACCTTCATTTGGAGGCTCTTTCTGAACCTCACAGGCCTAAGTGCTCTTAACCTACATCACATCACCTGCCTGCTGAAATGAGCTCAAATGGTTTATATACATTTTTAGCTGGATTTGCATCTAAAAGTCATAATTATTTCAAGTTTTCATACATTATATATATTTCACACTTACAGGTGTTCTGTGATGTATTAAAAGTTTGAGATAAGATAATGAAGTTTCCTTTTTAGACCATTTCCATAAAGTGATTCAGTATCAAATCACGCCGGCGTTGCATCTCTTCTCCGCTCTAAGGAGCTCTTGTGCTTTTTCGGTCTTTGCTATTTCAGGAAAAGGCAATTACTCCCAGCGAGAGCTTCTTATTCCCGGGTACCGACTGGCTGATTGGGAACCACTCGGACGAGCTCACACCGTGGATCCCCGTTATAGCTGCCAGGCGAGTCATCAGCAGACACAATCTCACTCAGCGGCTCAAGTGCCAGCTGATCTCTCCAATTTGGAATAACATTATGGGCCGAGGGAGGATGTGTGAATGTGTGTGTGTTTGTTTCTGCACGTCAGTTCACAGATTTGTATTTTCTAAGGCCACCTGATGGCGATGTTGAGCCTCAGTGTTCTCCTATGACTGCAGATGATAATCTGTAGTAATGGCTTCTTGTTTCCTGTTTGTTGAACAGATTCAGAATCTTAAAAAAAAAGATTTATAATCATCATTTCCTCTGGCGCTGGGTAAGAATTTGTCTTTTGCTCTCACTGCAGGTCCTCTTCCTCCTGCCGGTACTTCGTCCTCCCCTGCTGTTTCTTCGACTTCTATGCGAAATACCAGAGACGCCAGTGTAAGAAGTCCCAGTATAAGGAATACATCAACTTCATCACGGAGGTCAGCCAAGTCAGTGGCTTCAACACTGAAGAGGACTGCCTGAGAATACCATCCACCAAAAGGGTAGGCTCACACAGTCCATAGCTCATGTTGTTGACTTCCTATATTTTACACAAGACCTAAACATTTGTCATATTGTGTGATTGACATCTTTTAAATATTTTTTCTTTTAATCTGTGCCGCAAAGCAAGTCACAAAGTACTATTTAACGACGTAATTGAAGCAGCAGAGCCCAACGTATCCTGACCTTTAGTCCTGAGTATGGGCCACGCAGGGAAAACTCTAGATCCTACACTTCCCATAATGCAACTTGATACTGTCATTAGACCGCATCTTTCAAACTCCACACCTCCACTTTTTAACACAGACTTTGGTAAACTCCCTCCAGAGCCACAGAAGATATTCTACAACTGTTTTCACAGGATGAGTCGTACTTTACATCGGTGGTTCCCAACCTCTTTTTCTATCATTGAGTAAAATAACAACCTCTGACTAAGTGACATATTTTATGGATATTTCATATTATATTCAATGCATAACAATAACAGTATAGAACAACTGATATTGATACTGATACTGAATTTAGATGAATTTTAATTATTTCTTGTGAATATAACATCAGAAATGTTATTTTTAGGAATGTTTAATACAATTCTCTGTCTGTATTATGTTTTCTTTTTTATTTATTTTTAACCATCATACATACTTAATAGGCTTCCTTTTTTACAAATTCAGTTTAGCTTTAAAATTCGAATTTTCATTTTGATTTCTTCACAGAAATGACCGAAATGCTGAGATATAGGCCAACTATATATTTAAAAAAAAGAAGTTATTTTACATCCCTTAAAATCAAGAAGGCATCACGACCCCTGTGAAGCTTTGGCAACCCCTAGTGGGGGTCAGGACCCCCAGGTTGGGAACCAGTGACCTAAACATTTGTCATATTGTGTGAACTACATCTTTTTAAATATTTTTTCTTTTAATGTACAGTATACTCCAAAACAAGTCACAAAGTACTATTTAAAGGGACTGTTTGTAACTTTGTAAGCGTATAAATGTACTGGGTTGGGACACATGCGCGCTCGCATATACGCGTTCGCGTGTGGCCGCTGTACTCTCCTCCTCTGCCTGCTCGCCTTCACTCAGACGGCGTGCGCGTTCTCGCTCAGCTCGCTCCACCTCTAGACGTGAACGCGCGCTCACTCCACACTGCAGAAGAGTTAGTTTAGCTCTGAGAATATCTAGTGAATGCACAGTGGACGTTTTTGCAGAAGTAAATGCTGCAGCTCCTCCAGACCAACAGAGGTTTTCCGTGTCTTGTGAAGTGACGTGGCTCTGCAGAGAGAAACGTTATCGTCTCGTTACCGACCGGGTGCCGGTGTCTCCTCTGCTCTCTCCGGCTGCGGGCGGAGAGAGCAGGGAGACACGCTGCAGAGCCCCGCTGCCTCAGCCTGCACTTAGGCAGGAAAAGCCAACACTAGGATCAGATCTAAATCATGTTCATGGAGAGACCTTCGTCTGGTCAGCTAACATTACTGCCAAGCAGCTGAAATATAGAGTGATATTGTGGTTTTAGCTGACGTGTGTCGCCTCACTGTTTTGAGCGATGCTCGTTCAGGTATATTTAGAGCGAGCAGGCGCGAGCCCGACGCTGACTTTCGTTGATTTCACGGCCCCAGGTGTCGCTGTTAACAAGCATTTCTTAAAGTTACAAACAGTCCCTTTAACTTAAAAAAGAATTGTCAAAATTTGTATCCTGACCTTTAGTCCCTAGTATGGGTCATGCAGCAAAAACTCTAGCTCCTACACTTACCATAATGCAACATGATAATGTCATTAGACCCTTCCTGATAACATCTTTCAAACTTCACACCTCCCAGTTTATAACTCAGACTTTGATAAGCTTCCTCTAGAGCCACATAAGACATTATACAACTGTTTTCACAGGCTGAGTAGTACTTTATATGACCAATAGCTAATGTTAGATATGTCTTGCAACTACTGTAGTAAGGCAATTGCAAACATAATACTGCCTAGCTTTCTGATTCATCCTCACTCCACTATAACACAAGTTGCATACTGTCAAAATGCTTTAACTTACATAGTATAGTCAGCCTAAAATATAGTCAGCCTAAAACTGACATTTGGACAAAATGCTTGCTGCACACGTCGGCATACCGAGTGTCAGGATCCTTCAGTTTTCCCATTCTTGCTGCTGATGCCTCACTTTTGTCTTCTTAAAGGCTCAGTTTTTTGGTCCGGCAGCTCATAAAAACTTAGTTCTGGGTTCTTTACCCTGTTGGTAGTGCACCCCACCACACAGCAGCTTTTAGACATTTTTCTTTTGTTTGCTAGCAGACAAAAGTGACAAGGAGGCACCTTCACACAAGTCAATGTATGGCGATGAATTGTTTTCCTCTCTGGTGTGGGCGGGACTTAATTATGCTCTGTCTCTATAAAGTGCCCCTTTAACACTTTACCAGTGGGCTGGTCAGCGTAAATAACAAAACAAATGGACTATTTTGATCGTTAGACCTTTGAAAAGAGAGTAGAAAACACAGCATAATTACGGTTCCAGCTGTATATTCTACCATGCATTGTACCTGGCAGGCTTTCTTTTTTGAAAACGATCACAATAACAGAAAAGATGAGTCTAATCTGTTGATATAAATATACTACATGTTGCACTTTGGAATCAGAGAGTGGTAAAACGTTAAAGCAGTATGCTGGTTTCTTGATAAGCTGATGCACCTCATACCTGTGAAGTCTGTTTTTCGTCTCTGATGTTTCCCATCTTTCTCCAGTGACTTTCCAATAAAGCAGAAAACATGAACTTATTTTTTCTTATCAAAAAACCTCATTAGAATTCTCTGCAAAATTATCATAAAATACATCCCTGTTCTTCAAACGGGCACAGCTGTGCGTCCCGGCCTCCTCTCCACCTGAGCCTCATTTAGCACAGACAGACAGGAATAAATCAAGTCTTTATCGTCCCCAAAGGGACGTTTGTTTCACAGCTGGCAGACATTAATGGCTTCAATACACGTGGACACACAATAACAACAAGCGAGTATTTACTGGGCTTTTAATGATCCGTCATAATCAGTTTGTACATAAAAGCAAAAGCTTCCCAAACATCAGCACATGTATCCAAAATTATGAGTTTGTTTTGTCCACAGTAACATATTGAGGGATTTGTATACCTTCTTTTGAGTTTCTGTTCTACACTCTTGAGCCTCAGCACCCATGGGAGTCGCCCTGACAATCAGCTCCTTTTTCTGCAGGTGTGTCTGGTGGGAAAGTCGAGAAACTACCAGCTTTGTGACGAGGCAGAGGCAGAGCAGCGGAGAGCTCGTTACATCCAGAGCCGTCAGACCGCCTCTGGGGCCACAGTTCAAAGGTCAGACATCAGAAATGATGGGCACTGTTGCCATGGGAACGAAGACACTGACAGGACCCCCGACAGCAAGTGGGGAGCGGGGTTCCAGCCCAGAGACAGGGTTGAAACGGTTCGAAACTGCGCTGCTCTCCCGCGGGACTTTGTTGACGGCATTGTCCTGCAGGTTGCTAATGTGCTCCTGGGAATGACTGAAGATTGTGGCAGCGGCGGCGGGTCCTCCGGTGACTGGAATCAAGGAGGTAAACCGCAAAACAGCCACACAACACCTGAGATAAAAAGTCACACAAGTCTCCCTGGACATGAGCTGCTACTGAAGTGATGAACAAGTTCAGATTAAATCCAGAGTAGGACACATTATCTGTGAAGTTCACTGATCCAGGCTTGTTATTGTGCACTCTGGGGGTTTCTGAGTCATTACTTTGTAACATCTGTTGCAGGGCAGCTATATACTGTATACTGTATACTGTATACTGTATACGTCCTACAAAGGAGGAGATTAGTGTCCACAGAAGCAGTAAAGTTGAGGAGAAAAGGGTAAAAGTTATCAGACTGGCTGGCCAACGTAACAGATACAAAGGCTGTAATATGACTTTTTAGGCTGATTATTTTACCGTAAAAGATCATTGCCTTAGAACCAACATTATACTTAAAAAATGCAGATACTACATTCTACATTTTAATTGTTTTAAAGGTTAGTGTGTAGGATTTGGTGGCATCTAGTGGTGTGGTTGCAGATTGCAACCAACTGAGCACTCCTCCGCTAACTCCTCTCTTTCCAAGACTGTGGTAACGTGAGCCACCGAGTGCAAAACACAACGTTGCTTAGTTTCAGGTGATTATACACTAATAAAAACATAGTTACGAATATTATATTACATTTCTGCTAATAGATCTAAATGTTACACACTGTTCCTTTTAAGAAAGTATTATTTTCATTATTTACATCCCATAGCTTATAATTAAGTAAGGTAAGTTAAGCTATGTCCTCTTGCTTTAGCAGAAGTTTAGCCAGGTTTTTTTGTCCTTCATGATTGGATTTAGCTGCTCTCACATTTAGTTATTACTATTATTACACAATTAAGACGTCAGTATATCAAAATGGATCTATTTTATATACAGGTGGGCAAAAATCAATAAGTAAATTTAGCGTTAGCTATCTCACCATTACCTCAGTATTTTAGTAGTTTCAATTTTAAAAAGCTGTACATTTTTTCTGCATTTTGTGACGTTATATTTTTTTATATGGCAACACAGATGTCAAAAAGTGACATTCTGGTTTCAAAGGAGTAATTTGACATTTTGGGAAAATAGGCTTATTCGCTTTCTGGCGGAGAGATGGCGCCGAAGATCGATAGCACCACTCTCATATCTGTCCGTTAAAGGTGCTCTATACGATATCCAGAGAATGAATATAGCAGCTGTTTGTAATGTACATATATAGAGGAGTGATGAGTGTTGAGAGCCGTGCGGAGGCAATAGAAATGCTCCAAATCTCGCCTTTAGCACCTTTTAAAACCGCCAGCAGCCGGTTCGCTCAGCTTAACAGAAAGAATAGAAACAGGAGAAAAAGCAAGTAAGTTTGTTCCTCAAACTATTTTTCAAACTCCATTTAGACTGAATATGTAGTTAATGTGTTTGTCTTTTTAGAGCAGCTAAAAGATGTGACCCGAACACTTCCAAAACAACACGGATGAATCACTTCTCACATTTCTCGTCACTGCCTTAAAATATATTTCTTGGCAGCCTCTGCGGCCCGAACCTCTCGTCTGATCACCCCTCCATTATCCTCTCTAACCCCCCCTCCCACCTCGCTCGTCAACACCCTGTCCCCCTCTCTGCATCAGGCGCCAGGGCCTTCGTGACACACAGCGGCGCCACTTTGAACTCCGTATCTCTGCCAACCCACTTCCTGTGCTACATACGCACGCCGCATCACACACATATATACACACCGCCCACGCATCACCTTTGTCGACGCCTCCGCAACCCCCCCCAACCCCCCCACTGCTGCCACACAGACACACACAATATGAATGACATAAGGAGATGAGGACTACTATGATTAAAATATCAGTGCTGAAATTAGAGGTAGAAAAATATGAGCGAATAAAAGGGAGACTGTAACCCGGTATAGAGATGACTGGATGAATAATGCACCGCCTTCTATGATTTATGCATGAGTGTGCATTTGTATGGAGGTATTCCTACCAGTTATCTGCTGTGTAAGAACAAAGGGTAAATTCAGGGCGAGCCAGCCTATATTGAGGAGATCCAGGCGGGCCTCGGAGTCACGGAAAGGGCTTTGAGATTCAGTTTCTCTCCGTTTCTTCAAAGAGTATGAGGATTATTGATGTTTTAATCTGTTTTTGATATTTGAAGAAGTAACATTTTGGTTAAATAGCTCCCTGGCTAAGTCCAACTTTTGTTTAATATGCAGTTGCTCCTGAGCGCCCAGAGCGCGACAGATCTCAAATACACACATTTATCTCATAAACTAAAAAGTTTAAAAAAGAACGGTGTGTAAAATACAGCTGTCCAGATTCTGGGTATTAAACCTCAGTATCGGCCAATTTCTTTTCTTTTTTCTGAACAAAAAGTGTTGAGTTGGCATCAAAATCTTTGTCAGATTTTTGGACTTGTTGTACAGGTATTTCCTGATCAAAATCCGGAAACTTTTCTAACTCTAAACTATGTTTTATTTAGGCAAAGTTCATTATTTGAAGCCAATATAGACAAATGTACAAGCTTTACTGCTGCTACACAACGTCATATTTGTGCCCAGAAAGTTAAAACGCTGTATATCTGAATGGCGTTTCAAATAGTTAACGTGTGAAATGTGCGACCGTGTGAAGCTGGCTTCTGTAGCTTTGAGTCAAGTTACTAATTCATGCATGCTGCTGTACTGCTGACTGGGCTCAGGTAGTTATGTAACCATGCTGAGAACGAAAGTCAGTGTGTAGCTGTACACTTAATATGCATCACACTCTGCAACACTTAACCTCGAATCAGTAAAATCTGATTTTTACACATCTTTTTTTCTCAAAAGACAAGTACAGTAAGTTAAAAAAATCCCATAGCACCTCATGTAAATGTTCTTTGTGCACTGAACAGAAACAGCTTGCATGAAGGAGGGTTATTATTACAGTATGTTATTAACTAGTGGGCGCCTCCCATCACACTTTTTGCCAAGTTAGGCCAGAATTATCATCTTCCTCCACAGATGCCATCTTCACTGATGAACTGCACTCACCCCACACTCGTGCATAAGATTACACCTTGTTCATAATATTAGAGCCACAGCAATTAGCTGATTTATCGATTAGCCGGTCAACAGAAAGTTGATCAGCAACAGTCATTTAAAGGAACAGTGTGTAACATTTCAGGGGATCTATTTGCAGAAATGTAATATAATATTCATAACTATGTTACCTAAAAATAAGAATTGTTGTGTTTTCGTTAGCTTAGAATGAGCACTTCATATCTACATAGGGAGTCGGTCCTCTTCACGGAGTCCGCCATGTTGCTCCACAATGTTTCTGCAGTAGCCCAGAACGGACAAACCAAACACTGGCTCTAGAGAGAGCCTGTCATGTTTTTACATCACCTGAAGGCCACCGTAGTTCTCCAACAAGCTTGTGAAACTGCGGTAACGTAAGCGGCAGAGTGCAAAACCGTGGTACTGCCAGCCGCCGTCTGACTTCTGTTGCTCCTAAAGTAATGTTATTGTGTTAAGGATGCCCTCTGAGCGAGGCGAACGGCGTTACCACGGTTTTGCACTCGGTGGCTCACGTTACAGCAGTCTTGGAAAGAGAGGAATGAGCGGAGGGGTACTTAGTTGGTTGCAATCTGCAACCACACCACTAGATGCAGCCGACAAATCCTACACACTGTACCTTTAAGTTGTGTTTTATGACAAAAAGGCAAAATACAAACGATTTGAATATCTCAACTTGGGCTTTGGGAAATTGCAATTGGCATTTTCACTATTTCCTGATATTTTAAAGACCAAATCGTTTGCTAGAATAATCTAGAAGGTAACTGGCACATTGTTCTATAATGAAAATAGCAGCCCTACATAATAGTATGTTGGGAATTAAAAATAAATGTTGTAATGTTCCTGGTTTCAGAGCCATATATTCAGAGGCAGTTGATTTGAGATTATGGCTATTATGAGTGTTATCTTATTTTTAATTTGATTTAATTTAATTTAATTTAATTTATTACAGCTTTTAACAAGATTTTACTTTACAAGAAAAAGGAAATATTTTGATAAAAGTCAGCAAAAAGATAATTTTGTGTAGCAGAAATATGTTTTTTCCTCTCATCTTGTGACCCTTATGGATAATTCTGACTCGCAGGTAAAGATATTAAAATATTTTGACAGGCAATAAAATCAAATCATGGGCGAACCTGTATTACAGCTGTGCTCTTGGCATTGATCCTTTCAGATGTTCTGTTCACCGCTCAGCAATCTTAGAGCTAATTTTCTCCACTCAGCCTGATTCTGAATTGACTTAAGCAGCAAAAACAATCCTCCGCAACAAGCAATCAATCGCCGGCCATCTTAGTGTTTTGCACAGGGGACGCTCAGCCCCTTAAAAAAAAAAAAAAAGAAGTCCAACAGTACGTCCAGCCGAGCCGTTATTAATCGTCTCTGTTGGTCTTAGTCCAAGCAGAGTCTGCTCTGTCAATACCGGCCTCCTCCCATTAATCCCCATTAACATTGTAGGCAGTAAAGGGCAGCTCTAAACGCTGTATTGATATTATATTAAGGCCTGGAGCTCCCTGGCGTCTGGGCTGAGGGACGGCAGTCTGCCCGGTTTCACACTCGGCAGCGCAGGACTGTCTTTGGCCCTTAGAGTGTCTGTGAATGTGGGAGTGTGTTGCATATTTTAGGCATTAACTCAGCTGTTTGATCAGCTAAGTTTAGGATGTATTTGGGTGGACAATATGTTTTAGAAAAACCATAAATTCAGTGTCCAATTATGAATAAACGATATATTAGCTCTAAAATAGTACATTCATTTCTTTGCACTTGGATGAACTTGGATCAAAGACAACATATTTCACATATTCAATCATCTCTAAGCCAGCAGAGGTTGCCAGAGATTTTGTGTAAAAACTATGATGAAGTTCGCATTATGATGTCTGCAGATTTAGGTCAAATATTGTTATGAAACGGCACAAAGGAGCATTAGCAAACCCGCGGTGTGTCCCTCTCCAATATGTCAGAGAAAAGAGGAGGAAGACTGTCATTTGTGCAAAGCAAAGGTCAGTCCTGATTGAATTCTTTTCAGGGGGTAAAAGGGCAACGCCACAAATACAGAAAATCTCATGAAACGGAGCACCGAAGGCGGACCGCTGCTCCGAGTACATCATCATCTGCTTACTACTTGTAGTATAGGACTTTATGCATTTCAATATTATACTTTTTTTGCTCTTTGGTATCTAAAATTAATGTCTCAGTTAGGGGGATGAGGGGGGTGACGACAGTGACTCATGCTCTCCAACGGCCGGTGGGAGTTGCAGCGGTGAAATGCATGCTGGTTGCTCTGACAGCTTGTTGGAGCAGCTTTAATTGAGCACACTTCACAGCCCTGAGTTACACTGAAAGACAGAGGTGTTTTCTTCCCCCCTCTCTTCCTGAAAAATGTTCCGTATATAGCATTGATCACCCGTTCACTCGTCACAGAGACGACGTCGCTCTGCCTCTCCAAAAAACGACATCGACTCAAGCCAGCCAGCTTTATCCGTATCAGAGGATGAAAATCATTTCTATGCATGCCCGAAGCAGCGTGTTAATATATTGATGAGTGTAACATCGATAGACCTCCGCCCGCTCCTTTGTCACTCTGCTCTTTCATCCTCTTCCTCCCCTTCTCCTCCTCAGGCAGCCTCTCTGTGAGCGAGGTCGCCGGGCTGCTGGAGCAGGAAACCCTGCAGCTCCTGAAGAAGGAGTGTGGAGGCCTTCAGACGCTGCTCAAGAACAACCACCAGGTCTTTAGAGGTAGTTGGATTACACGCTTTATGGACGTTTTCATAGCTTGTCTACATAAAAAATGGGAGGAAGGTGTTTTCCCAATTTGTGGTTGAATGTAACTTTTCACTGAAAGAAGCAAACTAGTTTTGCAAAACTCAGTTCACTCACAATCTTCATCAGCAGAGGGAGTTCACTCAGTTGTCATGGAGATGACTGCAATTACAAGTCCAATATCCATTGTACACTGACATTATCCCTTATTAAAGAAAAACTACTACTTCACACTATGACTTAGGTAATCGCCAGGGTTGCATGTAAAAGGCAGATTTCAAACTAGTGTTAAAAATACTGAGAATTTGCGTACTTCATCTAGACATCATTGAGGTGTCTGTAATTTATTTGATTTCTCCATAACTGATGTTTAAACATGCTTGATTTCCATCGACTGCAATGGTTCATATGAGGATAGAAAATTATGTCAAAAATTGAGTTTTTGAGATGGAATAGTGAAATTTACCACCCTACATCTACCATAACCTCAAAGTTGAAAGTTGCAAAGTTGTTGCACGTACGGCTGATTTGTTATGAATTTCCAAAGTTTTAAACTTTAGACATTTGCTGTAGCGCCACCATCAGGACTATTAGCCCACGAAGCCAGTTGAAGAAGTTTAGCATATAGGACTATGTGCAAAGTTTGGTTTATTTTCATGCATGAGAAGGCAGATTTCCTAGTAGGAGGAATAATAATAATTTTTGACAAAAACAAGAGGGACCCTCAGAAGAGCTGCCGGCCGGCCCCTAATAATTAACTTTTAGAGTGCCGTTCCCTCAATCTCCCTCATTCCTATCATCTCTACTATTTTCTAACACAGTTGCTCATATTTTGCACTGATGATTCAACTTGTTTACTTCTGGAACCCCAGAATAACTCCCCCACTTTGCGACTCTATAGGAACAGATATATTTGTAACTTTTGGAGGGAGCACTTTATTCTGAAGAGGTCTTGTATCCTGTCATTCCTTCTCTTTCAGTGGAAGGAGGGAGGGTGCACATAAGAGACTGGCGGGACAGGAAGTCCTCCAGGGCGGACACCAAGAGGAAGCCCGTCGCCCCAGGCGCCCTGAAAACGCGCCCCTGCTGGTTCTACGACCACCACCCTCAGCGCTGCCCCCTGCAGGCCGAGCACTGCGCCTTCGCCCACGGATCGGATGACCTCCGACCCTCGACCAGACCTCTGAAGAAGATGAAAATCGATGCCTTTTGATTGGCTCATTCCTCCTGACACACTTTATTTAGTTGACTTTTAAATTGAGAAACTACTTTTCTAATTAACAGCATTGACTCTTACCATTGATCCTCCTGGAAAAGTTCCCGCGTCCAGCTCTGCAACCACAAAGAGGAAGGAGTTCAGGTCCAAGCAGTGTGAGTTTTATTGATGCCACGTTGCATCATTTCTGGGAACTTCACAGTCTCCTCTTTCTTCTGTGTGAGGCTGCCAAAATGTGATGCTTCCTGGTGCAGCTTTAGGTTTCACTGTTGGAGCTGGCTGACACCTCTGGCTCATGTCGTCTGCTGAAATTTAATTTCAAGGGATTCTTTTGTCTTTCTTTTTTTATTAATTTAAGAAGTGGACTTTTGTTGAACTCGGAAAATTGTACACTTTCTGTATATTAAAGTGTATTTCAAGCTTCATCGTTTTACTTATTTAAAGATCATCAAGTCTATCAGGGACTTTTTTTTTTCTTGTTGAGCACTTATCAACTCTTCCCTCCTCTGCCGTAAAACTTTAAAAGCTTCTATATTCTTCACTTGGACACTTAATTCACCTCAGACAGGTACTTTGAGGTTCACAGGCAGGGCGGGTGGATAAAGACCGGACAGCGTTTGAACAAAGTAAATGTTAGCGCTATGAATTATTTGTTGGCAGGAGTTGAGGGGTGTCCCCTCTGGACGGGCGCTCACTGCTGTGTCTCTCTAACACAGTTTGCCATCACCCTGTGGCTCAAATGTCAAAACCAGTAAGGCCCGCCAAGGGACCGCAGCGCGCTGATGGGAAGCCTCTCCTCGGGGTTTGTTTGTTTACGTGAGCGAAACAACAATCACACCACTGATGCAGTAAAGCATACGGACAGACTATTTAAATCTAGTCACATGCAGAGGGAGAATGTGAAGTGACAAAGCAGACTGGGAATAATGATGTTGGCATCATTTCTCACTGGTAGTTTAACAATGTGATGTCTGATGTTTTGTTTTGGATATTTGAGCAGTGTACAGGTACAAGAGGGATTTAAATCAAATTCTTTGCATTTGATTGGACCGCTAATAAGCAGGTGGGCTTAGAATGTAGCGTGATAATGAGCCTCAACACACGCCTCCCTTGTCGCTATGGTTGCAGATTGATTGATGGATGGATGTCATGATATTATTGGTTGAAACTGGTCGGTACTAGCTTACGTAAGCACACGTCATATTTAGTTTTTTACTTAAGACTATAAATTGACTTTATTATCTTATTATTTTGACTTAGTATTGCATTATTTTGAATAATTTAGTTGTAATTGACATATAAAGTCAATCATCTCATAATTAAGTTTATATTTTTGACCTAAATATTCAAATTCTTGACGTAGTTTTGACTTAGTATCTCATAGCTTCGTTTATAAAGTCATATTTTTTACTTAAAAAGTAATAATTTACACTTACTATCCCCATTTATACCTTACTATCTCATCATTGTTTACCTTAGAAATACTATATTTTTACTTATTATCTCACAATGTTGACTTAAAAAGACTACTGTATATACTGACTTTATTATCTTTATGATCTAACTTAGCAACTCATCATTTTGACAAATTAAGTCATAATTTTGACTAATAAAGTCATATTTTTGACTTAGTATCGCTCTTAAAAAGTCAAAACTTTGACTTCTCTCGTAGTTGATCTCAAAATGTTTAACTTAAGACTATATATTAACTTTATTATCTTATCATTTTGACCTAGTATTGCATAATTGTGACTAATTTAGTTGTAATTTTGACTAATATGAGCAATCTCTTAATTGTATTTTAAGTCTATATTTTGGTATCATATATTTTCGACTTAAATAGTCGACATAGTTTTGACATAGTATCTCACAAAAAGTAATAATTTACACTTAATATCCCCATTTACACCTTACTATCTCATCATTTTGACTTTAGTACCTCATAATTTAAACAAACTGACCCTTAAAAAAGCAACTGCATCCATATTAAGGACACAACACCAAAATCACTGAAACAGCGGTGAGTCCTGTCTCAGGTCTGAGTTGTATATCGTGTGTGCACTGAATCCATTCCCTGGTTGTCCTGTTCAGAGGATAACATCCATACTGTGGTTGAAAGGGACATCCTGAGGTTAGTTACATATTAGTAGACTGGATGCCCCCAAACCCCTGCAGCTCGATGGCTGTGTCATTGAATATTGATGAAGACGTACATGTATTTACTCAGTCTGCCCACAGGTTCAACACATGGAGGAAGCCCTAATCGTTTTCTGGACAATTTACCGTTGATGAAAGGCCATTTAGACGTAAGTGATGCGTAAGTGATGCTGTGATGGACATAGTGGAGATGAAAGTGTGTGGTTGTGTCTTGACAGGCTGTTCTCATATTGTGCACAATGTGTGGGTTTTAATAACATGCTCAAATCATTTCTCCCTCTCTCGCCCTCCCCCCCCCCCAACCTTCCCCCGTGTCATTATGCTTCCAGGAAGAAATCAATTCATGAAAATACTCGTGCAACTCAGGGTCTGCAAAGATTGTCGATGCAATCGACCTGCTGCCCTACATTTAACTGCAGATGAGTTTGACGTGGTCTGGGAGCGGAGGTGTTCACCTGCCTGATCCTCAACTCCACACACACTTGCAGCCGCTCTTGCCATGACCTTCTGACCGCAGTCCCTTCTGACCGCTGTTCAAAAAGCCATCATTATGACTCTGTTTATGTCCGCCTCGCACTGCTGCCCTGGAGACCAGAGGAGGAGGTCCAGAGTAAGCAAAATTACCCCCCTCCAACACCACTCTCCACGCTGACTGAGCTTCCCTGTCCTCGGCCCTCACGTAAACACTGCATAGGAGGTCTGCTGCTCACCCAACTGAAGAATGCATCATCGTGCACAAAACAACAACTGCTACAAACAAGAAAACAGTTTTCTCTGCACAACACTGGCTTAGGTGCTTTCACATTTATAACGTAGTAGGCATAGTAGGCCCCTATTGACCCACATCTATGGTGCTTATAGCGACTGATAACGGCTATTTAATGGCCTGATAACAGTCGAATCGGGTGCTCTTGACCAGTCAAATTACATACTTGCCAGGCACTCTACAGTACTAGCTTTTTCTAGGGCTATCAATCATATCACACGGTCTTCATCATACAGCAATAAGTGATGATTATGAGATAAAAACACTAGTGGTAGGACAGTGGTTCCCAACATGGGGGTTACAAGAATAATCTGAGGTGATTAAGAAGATAGGAAAATATAACCAAAAACATTCCTGCAACACAAATGTATGCTTATTTGTTCCTGACTTCTTCCCAAATCTTTGCTTTTTCCTGTCTGCGAAGGAAATGTCTTTGGTTGAAATGCTCACAGCTCATAAATGTGCAACCTATGATGATGGGTCTTGAGTATGGCTTGAAATATAAAGGTCTTAGGCAAATAATGGTGAGAACCAGAGACTGTTGATATGGGAGCTGCACATCACAACATGAATTCCTGTGTGTGCAGTCAAATCGGCTTCCAGATATCAGGATCCTGTTGCCGTTCCAGCGGAAAACTATGTGAACTATGTAAACAGACTGTTTCCTTACACAATGTCTGATACTGAACAGGGGCTCCAGTTCTTTTCTTGGTTTCTTTTGGTCTATACGGTAGTTGAATGATGTTCATCAGCTCTGCAGATTTCCAGTCTTCAGTCCGCAGGAATGAATTAGAGATGGTGAAAGTGAAAGAAAGGACAGAGGGGGACAGACAAAATTACTCCCCATGCTTGAAATCTAGGTCAGGGAGAAGTGGCTGCATCTCTTTGCCTAAGCCAACAACTTTTCCTGTGTTTCCCTCATGCTTTATTCATTGTGGCACCATGGGGCCCGGTGATGTACAAAAGTCTCTCTCAGCAAAGCGGGCCGTGTAGGACTGCAACGCTGACAGCTGTCGCTGCGATGAAGTCTTTTGTTTGACTGTTGCTGCCTTACAAAATCTCTTTTTTCTTCTCAGTTTTGTGAGTTTTCTGGAGAGGGGTTGTTTAGGTAGCTACATTACTTTGTGTCAATATCTGTATTTATTTACGCATGAATCTATAGGAACCGCCACATTTTCCCCTCAATTGACAGTTCACTGAGCCTGTTGCTACGCCTGTCAAGCTTTTTGTTCTTACAATGATAACTTGAGGGGATTTATCACTTGAAATACATTGTAAATTGTTAAACAAACCTTGATTTCAGACATTATGAGACAAACGCAGGTTTCTCATTTATAACTGCCGACTATTTTGCCATCTGAACTGTCGCTAGCAGATATTACCCAGCCAACATTTGTATGTGGGGCCCATGTGGGTAGTAAATGGGCTGAAAATGGGCCCTATATGGGATTGTCCGTGGGTTCCATAATGACCCCATGCCAATTTCCCTTGTGGGTTTCATGCAGGAGTACACTGGGTGTTATATGGGCCCAATCTGGGCAACAAAAACCAAAACCCATCTCGGCCCCAGGTTTAAGTTCTATGTGGGAACTACATGGGGACTACATGGCCTGAAATATGGGTTGTAAGTGGGGTTGTCCACATTTTCCATGTTGGTCCCATGCACTAATTTCCCAGTAGTGACCCAACTAGGACCCACACGGGTAGCCCACATGGGGAGCCCATGTGGGACCAACTTAGTTGATCCAAGTGGGCCCCATTTGTGTTGCCCATTCTGAGCCCATGCACTAATTTCCCATTAATGACCCAACTAGGACCCACATGGGGAGTCCATGTGGGACCAACTTAGTTGATCCAAGTGGGCCCCAGATAAGATGCCCATTTTGGGCCCATACCCACTTGGTACCCAGCTACCCCCAGCAGAACCCATGTGGGCCCACATAACCATGTTGGCTGGGTATAAGCTGTAGCCAGCTAATTCAGCTAACGTTAGCTTCATAAGTTGGTCGAAAACGCTGTGTCATGCTGACTTGTATTTTCAAACAGTAGCTATGTTTCACTTTTAACGTTAAGAGAAAAAGGCTTCTTGGATGAGGAGGACTAATCAATGTGTTCTAACGTTAGCGTACGTGTTCACACACCGTGTTGAAATACTACACAGTGGATGTGTTTTTGGTCGCCAATGGGGCTTTATTTAATCTAACGAGTAATCCAACAAATGCCCTTGAATGCCTTTAAGAATTAGGCCATTTTTTCCCAGCAGAAAGTAGCTAGTGAAACAAAAAAACATCGGTAACATAAAACAGAATCAAAATTCATTAAAAAAATCATATAAAATAAGAGGTAACATTTGAACCTTGTGTAAAAAAAGATTAATCAAATGGTCGAACTTCGTTAAATCAATGTGTAACGATGAAGTATGTCGTAATAGCCTACTCCTAATCCTACATTTATGTAGCCTATGTATGTAAAAACTTTATTATATTCTTCATATACATACAGGTACATGCATGAAATTTGACCTCTGCATTTAACCCATCCTTAGGAGCAGTGGACTGCTGTGAAGCGCTCGGGGAGCAACTTGGGGTTCAGTGTCTCGCTCAAGGACACAGTAGGGGTCGGGGATCGAACCGCCAACCTTTTGGTTAAAGGACTACCAGCTACAGCCGCCACACAACGTAGGTATGTTTTTTTCTCTTCATCTGATGGAGCTACACATCTTTCACTTACTAAATATTCTGCGATTACACATTTGCTTTTGGCTTGATGATGTCAAAAGTACTAATAGAAAGTGTATTAAATGCTCATATGAACTTTTTTTTGACTTTGTTCCTAAACTTACTTGAAAAGAAGGAGCTCCTAGGAGGATTTTCCAACCACAGAAATGTCCACAACAGATCTTAAATCTCTCCCACTTGATAAGTCGAGGATGATATTTTCATCCAGGCACTCGATCAATATCTCAAAGCCGACAAGCGGATGGTCACAGCAGATAACACACTTCCAGTCTTTATTTTGGGTGCTTACACAGTCGACCCCTTTTCACTCACTTCACCTCCCCCCCATACAACGCCCCCTAACTCGACCTTTCCCATCACCTACTCGGACCTGAGTGACACTCAGAGATAAGGGTCTTACATACCTGGTTCTCCCTCAGTGTGGCATCACATGAACCGAGAGAGATAAGGGAGGAAGATTTGTTTGGAAATGTTTCAATCTGACGTTTCACCGTTCAACGCGTACTTCAAAAAGTTGGCAGTGCAGAGCGTGGATGGCGCTGCTTCTCGACACAGAGCTGGAAATACACAATACACACATGGGCCGTGGCGTGGCATCTACCCAATCCACTCAGATTTACATGCAGTTAAAATTAGAGCACAGTTTATGCGTTCCTGCAAGTATAAAGCTGTCTGATCCACTGTATACTCTCTGATTTATCTCATTTATTACACCGAAATTGATTTTGCAACAGAATCTCGGTGAACATAAAACCATAATTTTTACTCACACATTGATCCACAGCATCAAAATACTTTTTTCGCTTGTTGAAATTGCCACTTGGGAGCCAATCCACTCAATTAATATTTGATGAGATGTTAATTTAATACTGTTTTCTGCACAAAATGCAATGCCTCACAAAGTGTGAATTCCCGCTCTCCCAGTGCTCTCCCCCCCACCCCACACACACTGCTAATCAGATCATAATATAGATTTTCATTTTTCATGCACTACTTAAATTACCTGTTTAAATCTCATAACTGTATAGTGTCTGGGGAGCGAAGAGATTACATGTTTACATGACAGATTTTCAACTGTAAAAAGCTTCAAAACAGAATGACATTAGTTTTTCCTTTTAGGTGTTTTTCATCGTAGCTGTCCCTCATTCTTTGGTACTTGTCTTGTTTTCCCCGAGTTGATTGGAGGGTTATTCAGATCTCTTCAGAACTGAGAGCAGCTTGGTGCATTTCCCCTCTTGGCCAATCAGGGTGTGACGACGCCCTTTCTTCGTGACCTAAGAGAGGTCGGGAATCGCACACCCAGGGCGTTCTGATCCTTCCTCGACATAATGCAGACCTCATTTTAGATGATTCAGCCAGAAAACTCTGACCTTTAGGCCTTTTTCAGACTTCTTTTTTGAGACTTCTGTCTGAGGGTGATTTTAAGCATTCTGAAACCAAGCTGGAGTGAATATTAAAGAACACCTTAGGTTACCTGCATCAGGGCCTGCACACTTTATTTTGTTATGCTATTAATTGGTTTATTTTCATTTAAACCCTCTTTATATATAATTCCTTATTATTAAAGAGGCATTTGTTTATTATTGAAGAGCCATTTTATTATAATTGAAGAGGCATTTTTTCATTGGGAAGGCACTTGAGATTTGTTTTCTGTATTATGTGTTTGGGAACTGGTTCTCAGGCTTCTTCCCGATCAGCTGAAATCTGGGAATTCACTACTGCCACAATCTTGGAACTCATCGGTTATCGGTCTGATGACAGATAAGCCTGTGGGGTTTCGGTGTAACGAGCGGATATCCGGGCCAAGACTTCCTTTCCCTGCGCTGCTCATGGTTTCTAGTCTGATTAGCAACTTAGGATGCGAGACTGGAGTTAGAGTTGAGAGACGACGTGTACGACCGGATTGTTTCACAAGTAGCCAGTTTACAAGCTAATTTGAAACTAATAAAAAGCTGAATTATCATCAGACGACAGCTGGTGGGTTCCCAGATTGCATTTCGGCCAAAGCGTTCCGCCTCGTTTGCTCTCCGCACGGACTGTTTACCTGCATTCAACCAAAGCCTGCTCCAACGTAATTGGTCGATACCTCTGGGACTACAAACGGAAACCAGAACGCTTCTGATACCAAAATATTGTCCCGTTGCCTAAAGATTCTACAAGTGAATGCAGAATCTGTTTATAAAGATTACTACCACCACAACATAACATATTTCCTATTCACATTGATCTTTTATTCAGAGTTTTAGAGTAAAATGTAAAAGGATGATAAACATAAAACTATGATTTCTGTTCAAAGGTATTATTTCCAAAGTTCTCTAAGTTAAACGAAGACTTTGTGTGTCAGGCAATTGATATCCCCGACACACAAACTGACACTAGCCGCACATCATTATAAGCTCAGGACAGATGCTAGACTAACGGCTTCACTGTTGAAACAACAACATCATGGTTAAATAATAAGAGATGACACTTTACTGACTTGCTGCTGCTTTCACTCAATGTATCATCTTGTTGGCACACCCACTGGTCCAACATTTCCAGGTTTTTGGTAAAAAATGGTTACAATTTCACAGATTTTGTGTCAGTGGTGACAGTATAAATTCATAAAAGCTGTTTTTTTTGTGAACAAATATTTATTGCATTATTACAGTAGAAAAACAAACAAGTCACCCACATATAGACACAATTATATTCCAAACAAGCCAAAAAAGAAAGATGGTCTCAATAATAAAACACACTTCAACACATTTCCTCCAAACAAAAAAATTACAAAAGCCTCAGAAAACAAAGAAAAAAGAAAAACTAATCCTAAAAAAATCTATACAAACGAAAAAAAGGATATTGAGTGCATGAATTCCAACAACATCTTAACCCCCAAAACAGTAAAGTGTTATGATAAAAACAAACATTATGACATTTATCAAACACTCCTTTAAAAATTACAAATTCAAATAAGCTAATTCCTAATCACATAATAAGATAGTACGGAATTTAAGTTGCTTTTGTATAAATGGAAAACCTTTTCTTATCACATGGAATCAACACACAGTGTCGAAATTTAATTACATTTACAGTTTTTCCACATTGTTAAAATGCATTTTTAGAAACAACAGGCCCAGTTGTGAGAATTAGATGACACAACGGTAAGACTGTTACCTGAGTGTTCTAAAAAATATCCACACATCCACACAATCCATCTGCGTCTTGTTGCACAATCACCTTCTCTAATCAATTGCATTAGCAGCTTCCAGGGATGAATCGTATAGTGTCATTCTCGTGGGACACGAGCACATTCAATTTTGGTTTCATGATGCAATATTACATAATCTGTTTTGCTTTTAGTGTGACATCACGGCTTAAGCTGATCATCATGTGAAGAACATTAAAGTGCTGTGAGCATCCAGCTCCCATGAGTTAAACGACTCGCCTTCACTAACTTGCTAAAGTGAAAAAAGCAAATGCATCTAACCAACACGAGAGCAGCTCGGCAGCTCTGATGTGAAGTGAAAATGGGGGTTACCATAGAGGCGGAAACTGGGAGGGGGTGTCGTTACCATGGGCGACGGGCCGAGGTGACCCAGATGGCACAAAAGCAGCTGAGCCTATTGGACCACTGTGCTATGACGGCTACACTGCATTACCCAGAAGTCTCTTGTCAAATCCTGGTCACACCTTTGATTGAACACATACTGTAGTGTTGCATGATGGATGGACATAATCCTGCATTTAAGCTGTCCAGGAAAAATAAAAAAGCATCTGTGGTTACCTTTCATCAAGTACAGCCTCTCCAAATACAGTGTTGTATTAGCTGTGTGTGTGGAGCCAATAAGGAAAAGTGAAACAGTTCAACAGATACATATACATATATACATTCATAGGGAGGGCAAACAGTGTCAAAACCAGTGGGCAACCTTCAGGTCTGAAAAGTGAAGCCAATGCAGGAGTGCCTTAAACTTACATTCTTTCTAATAGCCAGCAGGGGGCGACTCATCTGGTTGCAAATGAGAAAATGAGCCTACTTCTCACTTGATTTATTACCTCAGTAAACATTGTAAACATGAGTTTATGGTCTCAATCGCTAGTTTCAAGTCTTCTTCAATACAGCATGATGTTCATTTAGTAAATTATGGTCCCATTTAGAGTAAAAATAGACCATAACGCAGGGTATTCTTTAGGGTGTGGCTACCCTGTGATTGACAGGTCGCTATAACGGTGTTGTCTTGTCAGGGAGTCTTCTGTGTTTTCATCTTACAACTTTAACCCTTTCCCAGTGTGTTTTCAGTTCATGAAAGTTAATTATAACCTTTTGGTCGCCTAAAAGCGTCTTATTCAGCGTTCGGTCGCAAACTATTCCTTTACTATTCCGACAGCCCGTTTGCACGAAAAGGCATATAAATACCACGATAATGCGCAAAGCATGTAGTGTGCAATACGAAAGCCGTTGTTGCTTTTGACGTGTCATTTGTGCTCCATGTAGTCTGTTCTGTGTCCAATGTAAAAGCATTTGCATTTAAATGCTATGAGTTAGCAACGTAGAATTAAAAGCGAGAAAGACCACTTATGGTGGGCGGGTAGGAAGATGGACGCATCCAACAAACACAGGACTTCTAACCAGTGTTTTGTTTGGTTTTGCAAGTTACATTAAGGATGTTTGTCACGTGTTGTTTCTTGACATTTGTGACGTGTTTTCCTTAGTAATGTTACGTTGTTTCTGTACGTACTCATTTTAAGCCCAACCATGACTCTTTTTCCTAAACCTAAGTGAGTGGTTTTGTTGCCTCAACCTAACTATGGATGTTACCGTAGTTTTGGTGTACAAATGACACGCGAAAAGGCTAAAATGCGTCCTGATAACACGCGGAATGTCCATTTCATGTTGTGCTATTTATACGTCTTCCCGTGAGACCGGGTTGTTTCAGATTAATGATGTTGCTTGACGTTTGGCTCATACACAACCTACTGATAAATGTAAAAGCCTTATAGCCTCATGTAAGTTTCATATAACGGATGCGAACTGGCGCAGGTTTTTCTAATGATCAGGCAGATTATTGATGCCATAAGATTTTTTTCCTGCCACTGTATGTGTAAATCAGACTCACGGCTCATGTTGAAGTATGTAGGCTGTACTTTACCTTTTTACTATGCAAGGCGCTCTCACTCTAGTGAAAGATATGGGCCTGAAATATTTAGTGCTGCAGTCTTTGAGAGTGTCATAGTCATGGCTGTGCTATGATATTAAAGGTGCAGAATGTAATCTAATGGATCTGAGGGACTTCCTGTGATTGAATGTCCCCCTGCCTCATCACTAATGAGATTCTCAAAATCTTTTACAAGATACCAAACACCAAAAGCCACATATAGCAGACACTTTCATTATTTAAACCGGCCCGCATGGCCACAATAAAAAAAAAAAAGGCATCCGCCTCAAAATGTCTCTCCTCAATCTAATCGCGCTTCGACAGGGATGTTTGTTAGCCTCTTCTTTGCTTTTAAAGACTCCCGCTGCCTCCCCAGAGAGGGGAAGAGTGGGCGACGGTGGTGGCCGAAAATAGCACCCGTCGAGGAAGGATGAATCAACGCTGCACCTTATGCTTAATTAAAGATTAACGAAGAAATTGCTCGCTGGCGTGGAGGTTTCTCAAAGCCCCACTTTACTTCTCTGATTAGGGTTACGTAACACTTGTTAATACTGCATGGACTACGCTAAAAAAGAAATGCTATCTGCCAGAGTGGCAGAATCAATCCTGCCATGACAGGACACAAAATTTGAAGCTGGTGTGTTGCCAGGGCATTGATTAATTAGCTGCTCACAGCTGCGAAATCACTTAAATCATACTGATTTGTGTAAAATGTATCTGAATTAATGATGAACCCCACCCCCATGATGTCCAAGCAGTGGACCTCAATTTGTCTTTTGTTTGAAGCACATACAGAGTGCCAATGCTATTCTACTGCTGCAACCGTTCATCCAATCGACTTCACCCTTGGCGGGTGTATTGCTGAGGACTCAAGGAAGTGCAGCGTCGAGTGCGAGCTCTTGAAATATACAGGACACATTTATTAGTAGTGCGTTATGTACATATAGTGTAGGGAACCCCTATTAACTGTTACACGCCGAACAGCATGCTGGGTGCAGCTCGCTCTCCGTCGCGGTCATGTGTACCCGTAAATTGCGAAAAAACTTGTGAAAATGTACAAAAACACGCTGCCTGGTGACCTATCCGAGACTTAACCATTCAAAGGTCAATGCCTAACCATAACCGTCTCAAGAGAGTTTTGCAATTTGCGTGTTACCTTGTAGACGCGACCCTCCGCCGCTCGCTACAGCACATTCAAGAACAGATAAAGAAAAGAGAGACCGGAGATCTATGTGATTTTCTCATCAACCATTAATCTGATCGACTTCATACTTTAAAAGTGTATCGCTCAGGATCCAAGGAAGCGCAGTGTTGTGAAGTTGTTTGGGTTAGTTGCTCTGAGACGGAGGCCAAGAAATTGGCGCCTTCTGAACAGGCACGTTTTGAACGGGTGTGCAATTACACAATAACCACCTTATTGCACATATGCGATGAGGCTTTCCAGCGTCTCCTAATTTGCATTTGGTGGTGTAGATAGGCAGAGAAAACTCTAATAGTTCTGAAATATGAATTAAATTTGACTGGCTATAGTAAGACATTTTTTTAATCATCTCTTCACCTAGAATGGACAGCACCTTCAGGTTGACAAAAAACATACTCCTGTTTATGGACACAGCCAGTGGGAGTTGTAGAGCAAGGAAAGATTACACACACACACACACACTTGGGAACTGTCTGGTACAAAAACAGTCTTGTACTTCTGGCAACTGAACCGTGAAGCTCTGCTCACCGGTGCCTTGAGTTTTCTTGGAGACACACTTCCTCTGTGCGATGCATGCCAGCGACTTCTGCAGTCTTCATGTTTCCACTGTCCAATCCTGGCATACACCTAACATACTTATAAATAATCCTTATAAATATCCAATGTGCCTCTGCTGTGTCAGAAAGCGAAAGGTGGCTGTCCACGCTACTACTTTCCTGCTCGGCCCTCCGTGACTCATGCAACTCATTTAGCATGAGTCACTACACTGCGAGTCCACACCTTCAGGGCCATTCGAGCCTGGAAAATGCCTTGAAGGATGGTCGAAGCAGATGTTTCTGGATACAGCCTGTTCTGGGGGAGTCTTGTCCTTAAGGCAGATGGGTGGCAGTAAAGGTTAGACGAGGATGAGTAAGAGCCGACGCGCTGTGAGATGCACAGGACAAACTGTTACTGGGGATTCAGCTTCGGATCTGTATGTGTGTGTGTGTGTGTGTGTGCAGGGAGAGAGAATAAAATAGGTAGAGCTAGAAAGGAGTGAGTCAATGCTTAGACGGTGTGTATTTATTATGGCAAAGGGTTGGAGCACAGGGAGACAGCTGGTGTAATTATAGATCTCATAATATATTCGCTGGCGGTAGAGAAAATGTAAAAACGCAGCCTCATGCTGCCGTAACGGTTCATTTTCCCGAACTGTAAAACCCACAAAGTGCTGTAATAAGATAAAGCATATTCTTTGATAATCAGGAAATCATACTTGAATATGAATATGAATATTCATTATTAGATAGTTGAGAGTGAAGAGAGAGAAATTATGGGACAGGACAGGCAATAATTCGTCAATGATCCTGGGTCCAATTGACTATTAGCCAAGCCCCGCCCTCCTTAGTTACAGTTGCTACGCCTGTCATGTTTCCTGTTCTTGCAGCTAGAACTTCATTTTCAAAACACGTAAATGTGTAATTGTACAAAATGCATATTTAAACAACTTTATGACTCGCCTACAAATCCCACATCATTTTCTAGCCTTCTAATATAAAATTAAATTACAAGACAGCACAGCTGGAAGCCTGTCCATATGCTGCATGAATAAGCAAATTAAATAAATAACTGGGCTTACTAGTGCATTCTCTCGTGGAAACTCTCAAATGAGCGCCGAGCGGCCGTGCTCGCGAGTCACGTTCATCAACATGGCTTACACCAAGTGTGATTGTCTGGAAAGAGGTCAAGTGAGAAGAGACGTGTAAACGCAGATGTAGGATTCGTCCAGAAATGAATTAAAAAATGAGACAGCGCAGACTAAAAACAACCACTAATTGTGGGTCAAATTTTCATACATTATGGCAATATTGATTTTACATCGTACAGAGGGAAAAATTATCGTACAAATCCAATAATTATAGCACATCTGGCAACGCTAAATCGGACTGTTATTTCATTCTTACATAATCCTGTTTAGCTGCATAGTATCTGTACTTGGACAAGCAAGACCGAGGTTCGATTTTTGTTAACATTTGTGGTTTATTGTTCGTGTTTTCATTCCTTTTAACGTTACAGGAGAAAAGGCTTTTAGAATTAGCAGTAAACTTGATTTGTCACTGATTTACATGTCTTTTATGTGCTGAGTGAGTTTTACAAAGCATACACTTACAAAACCCTTACAAAACCAATTGTATGATGTGAAATTCACCAGGAAACCGAGGGCCAATTTCTCAGTTTCTCACAGGACGACGTGCGATTTTCATCCAACAGCAGCAATGAATAACAACGGACATTTATCCATTTAGTAAAATGCACACTGTGAAATCCACACTGTAATGGTATAATGGTGGAGGCTAATTGCAGAGGGTCATTAACGTGTGGGCTTTTGTAATGTATAACAGTGATGGGATCCTTATTAGAGAGAGTGATGGATACTTTACAAAGCTGTACTGTACACTGCCTAGTCCTCTCTGTATCCAATGCTGCAGGTGATGTGTGTGTAGTGTCTTTGAGCTGAGTTCACTGAAATACTGCTTGTTAGGTCTTAAAATGTTCACATTTAATTGGACATAACCAGTTCTTTAACATTTACTCCTGCTTTTCTTTGAGTATGTCATATTTTTAGGGTTCAAGAATTGTAATAAAATTCAGGCAATTGGCAAAAATTGCCAGAATTTATGCAAATGTTATGCAGTAAATCTGAACTACATTATTTGATTTTTATTACTGAATAAAATGAAGCCTAAAATTAGCTGAATTATTATTGAAACCAGGATCTGATTAAAGAATACGTTCACAAGACTGAGAATCGTGAGAGTGTTTGATATACTGTGTTATTACACGGCTTTGTTTAATACTCGACTCTGATTGGTCAATCGCGGCGTTCTATGGTCTGTTATAAAGTGCTAGAGAAATGAGTCCTAAAACCAGGAAATTAGTTTTAGCACCTCTGGTTCCCTCGTCTGGAAGTTAATAAGTTTCCCGTTAGATGAAATAAGGTCTGTGGTTAACACAAGCTTAAGAGATTTTATCGTTTTGTTCTACAACATAAAATACATCAGTAAATACCCCACTTGTGAATTTTATAGCCTTTATGTGTCTTAAAAAAAGGCGGTTGCTAACAAGTGGCTAAATGACCCTACCAAACGTCATCACGCCGACTCGTCCGCCTTCACAGCCTCGTCGTGTATACTCACGCTCATGCGACCGTGGTGTAGTTTGTTTACAGCCTAACGTTAGCTTTTTACTTCTGGTGATTGCATTCACGCTTAAAAAATCATAGAAGCGGTGTTCATTTGTTAAGATTTTCTTGCTGAACAAGTATCATAAACGTGTGTTTGCTACAGAGCTTATTTTCTGCAACAATCCAAAACCCAATGGAGTTATCCCATTGGCTTTTTGTGGAGGGAACCAGGGCGATGCTAACTTCCTGATTGGCCTACAAAAACACGTCATCCCTGGAGCACTCTGTTTCTTTATAGCAGACCGTTGCTATGGACACATTTCTGATGTCGGACTCTGGAGGACCATTTTTGTGTGAAATTATTGATTTCTTCAGTAAGTAGCTGTGCAATAAATGGGATAATGTACAACTAGCGGGTTATTGTTGTGAAATAAACCCTTCACGGGGCGATGCGGCACCTTGATGCGAAGCATATGTTATTCCTTACTTAGCAACACATTTCACTCAAGGTCAATTTACTACCTTTTTTCCAGAATCTTTCAACCACATGTCATAGTCTTCATCAGCACAATTTTGCTTAGTTGTCATGGAGATAGCTCAGCTTTCATCAAGCAACCCATGGTCAACCCATTGTTTTGCTTTAGTGATGTACTGCAACACTGTTCAACTTCAAGTCAAAGCTTTCATACGGAGTGGCACATTCATTTCCGATCTCTGCACATCATTTCTAAAGGGCTGGGCTGTTCATTACACCATCCCTGTAAAAGGCTTATTAAGTAATGTTTTCTTCGTCAGTGTGCCTGCACGTTTTATGAGCCTCTTTTTCTTTTATAGTTTTCTGCAGAAGCTCTTATGCTCCGTCACGTGCCGGCTGCATGGCCTGCTCTACTAGCCGTCGGCCCACTGGAGCCCCGGCTGGCTTCAAAGCGCTCCTGTCGCCTTAATGATAGTGAATGCAGTGTGTCTGCTCAATGTGCTTAGTGGCTCACTGTCAATCTGTTCCACTCAGACTCAGGTTACAGTCTGCTCTCGCACTGCTCTCTCTCCGCTGACAAGAAAGACAGTTTTCCCGGTTGGCCTGCCCGCTGGACGCTCTTGAGTGTGTTTGGTCATGATCCCTCTGCAATAACAACGTGTTTGTGACCCTGTGGTCCGAATCAAAGGAATGATCCAATGCAAATACAGCAGTTTGATACAATGCTGCACTCCTCATATCTTTTGCAAAGGCGTCCAGGAAGCCTGTGTGATAAATTTCAAAGCTTCATAAAGAAAGTATATGAAAGGACTGATGAAGGAATCAATAAATAGGCAGGGCACAGCCCACTGGGTCATTAATAAAACACTAAAGGAGTCCTTTCAAATGTGGCTTTATGTGGTCTGTCCTCATTGGGTCAAAGCAATCTATTTATGCTTCCTGCTCACCCCCGCTATCTCTCCATCTACTCCTTTAGGTCTCCACATAAAAGAGGGCTCATTGTGAACAAAGCAAAGGGGTTTGACAGAGCTTTGGACACCTGCAGCGGACCACACCACTCTGCTCGCTCGGGTTCGATATCTGAGGATGGGAGAGACCATTCTGTTATGAGAGAGATGAGTAAGTCCATTTAGAAATGTACGATGATGCACACATGTCATTTAAACCAATTGAATGCTGTCAAAATACTCCTCCAGTTGCACGGATACCATAAAAAGAATATAATTTCCATGTGCTTCTTTTAATAAAAGCAGCAGATAATGGAGGCCTTCATAATCTCCTTGAATGGCCGTATCAGCCCCCATGTAAATGATATTTGCATCCACATTGCTGTCAGAGATGGTGCGATAACTTCCCAGACTGGGGGATGTTGCTATGGGAACATGACTCATCACAAGTCCGTCCTGCTTTACCTGTGGCAGCTGCACAGTACTCATGAAAGCTATTTCATGCTCCTTTTGTTTGCCAACCAGCAGTGCCGAGCCTCAATTTTCAATAACATCTCAGAGCAGATGTCAGGGAAGACACAGTGACACACACAGAGCTACTAAAAAGGTTGTTTCTTTTTTTAATGCACAGGAGGTACTGTATATTTAGGAGCGCTTTTTATGTGAGGCTGTGATTGAATGAAAATCAGTCAATCAGTCACATTAAACCCTGATTGTGTGAGGAGCAACATGCATGTGGTTGCTGTATGTGTCGATGCTAATTCACATGAAAATCATATGAGAACTCGTTGACCTTAATGTGGTGAGTTATAGATGCAAATGGAGGCTTTAGTGTATTATGATATATATCTCATAAACTGTCCTCATAATGATCCTAAATACAGTTTATCAATGTGCAGGAGTGAGTATTTTCTAGTTTGAATGTAGTTTGCACTTGTGTTATACAAAATACAGTGGGAGTGAATGGGCCTCCATTGACTTTAATGCATTATCTAACTCATAAGAACTCATAACCTATACATAATGTCACGCTTAAGTACAGTTGATCAGTGTGTGATCGATTTCAAAATTCGGGTGAAATTTGTACTGTATACAGTTATTGAGTTATAAATATAATGGGAGTGAATGGGCCGCCATAGACTTTAATGCATTATCTAAATCATAATAACTTATACTGTACATGTCATCGTAACAGCTTAAGTACAGTTAATCAGTGGGTGATAGAGAGCATTTTGAAATTTGGATGATTTTTGTACTGTATACAGTTGTTGAGCTATAAATTAAATGGGAGTGAATGGGCCACCATAGATTTTACTGCATTATCTAACTTAAAATAACTCATAACCTATACATGTCACCATAATCAGCTTAAGAACAGTTGATCAGTGTGTAATAGAGAGCATTTTGAAATGAGGTTCAAGTTTGTACTGTATACAGTTGTTGGGTTATAAATACAATGGGAGTGAATGGGCCTCCATAGACTTTAATGCATTATCTAACTTACAATAACTCATAACCTATACATGTCATCATAACAAGCTTAAATACAGTTGATCAGTGTGTGATAGAGAGCATTACGAAATTTGGGTGAAGTTTGTATTGTATACAGTTGTTGAGTTAGAAATATAATGGGAGTGAATGGGCCTCCATAGACTTTAATGCATTATTTAACTTACAATAACTCAAAACCTATACATGTCATCATAACGAGCTTAAATACAGTTGATCGGTGTGTGATAGAGAGCATTACGAAATTTGGGTGAAGTTTGTACTCTATACAGTTGTTGAGTTAGAAATACAATGGGAGTGAATGGGCCGCCATAGACTTTAATGCATTATCTAATTCATAATAACTCATAACTTATACATGTCATCATAATGAGCTTAAATACAGTTGATCAGTGTGTGATAGAGAGCATTACAAAATTCAAGTGAAGTTTGTATTGTATACAGTTGTTTAGTTATAAATACAATGGAAGTGAATGGGCCGCCATAGACATTAATGCATGCAAAACATAGAAAAATGTATTAAATATGCAAATGTATGCAAATACTACTACTAATACAAAAGACGAAGAAGAATCATGCACGACAACATGATTCACCTTAAATGTGAGGTGCGATCAACAGGTTTTAATCTCATATTTTTAGTTGCCAGTCTTTTCTAATTGTGCGTCATATAACACACACACACACACACACACACAGCGTAGAGTGTGCGGCAGATGTTTGAGCCCAGTTTTGTCTCTGTGTGGTGCTTCAGGTCTGTTGTCACACACTGAGATGTGTGGAGGAGGCCATCTGTCACACCACTACTAACCCTGTAAACAGAATCCTGAGCTGTCATTCACGACGGGCCCACGTCTTTTCATCGTCACTGGTTACCGGGAAAATATATATCCGCAATAAAAACAAAATATAGCTCAGGCAGTATGTCTGTTTTTGGAATATGTCTTCATTATGATGTGCAAGCAGGGAGACTTCAGGTGGGCTTGTTGTTGTAAGATGGATTGGTTGCTGCTAGTGACTGTTTTTCACATGTATCACTAAGATCAGATATTGATCTGTACATGATGGATCATTGGGGTATGAGTATGAGCTCAGCACGTTCGAAAGGTTAATGACTTCTGACCTTGTTTCTAACCCTTAGTGTATCTCAATCCTTATACTGACTCAATATGAGCTGACCTGGTCAACATATTAACCAATAATTGGTTCCTTTCACAATCTGCTTGTAGTGACATTATTTTTACCTTGATTATTTTACCCTCTGACTCCTGTATGTTTTGTGTCTTTTGTGTCTATGTTTTGGTATGTTTTTAGTTGTGATGTTATCTGTCCATTCTTACTTGCTGCCCATCTTGACCTGATCTGGTTAAATAAAGGATAAATAATTACAAAAAAGTAGATAACAAATTATATTTATGTGAGAATCTAGACAGACTGTATTAGTGTCCTTAATATTATAAGTAAAATCTATTTTGAAAACGAAATGTCAGCGCAATATTTGAAGTTGCTGATGTATAATTAACGTGAAGCATCACATCTAACTTTTAGTGCTATCACTATATTCACTGTGAATATAAAGATATCACATGTTTGCAAAGCTATTTATATGCACACCAGAGGGGTAAGCTGACGAAGTGTGTGCTGAATTAGGAACATACTGGTGGTTTTGCATGCTTTAGTTCATTTTCCAAAGCATTCCGAATAGATTTTAGTGGTTAATTAATGTCAATATAATATGAAAATGAACTTGCAGAGTAGTGAAACTTGCTTGAAATACATAATCCATCACATTTAGCTACCTTTATTATTTTAGTAAAGTTGTGTTATCCAAAACATTGTGATGTAGTTTCAAGCAGAAACTATTCTTAACGGTGTAATTTCATATTTCTTATTGTCCACAAACCCACCATCAATGCATCGGCCCTTTTGTCAATACTTTGGCCCCCAGCTCCAAAGCCCATTTTGTTCCAACTGAAGAAGTCTTAAAAAAGCATATCAAAATATAGTTTCATTTTTCTTTTTCACAAAGTCCACATTTGCTTTGTGTATCTTAGGTTTTATTTCTCCGCGCTGGTGACAGCCATGGCCGGAGGTTTTTGGGTTGTCCGTCCGTACGTATGTATCATTATCATGAACGCATTATCTCTGGAACACCTGGAGCAAATTTACTTCAAATTTGTCACAAACGTCCACTTGGACTCAAGAATAAACCGATTTAATTTTGGTGGTCAAAGGTCAAGGTCACTGTGACCTCTCAAAACACGATTTTGGCCATAACTGAAGAATTCATATGCTAATTAAGACAATTTAACACAAATGTCTAACAGGATAAAATGATGAAGTGATGGCATTTTGGACAGACATGGACTTCAACTTGACTGGTTGGCGAAGGGATACAAACATGAGGTGGTAATTCTAGTTTAGAAATACTATGAATTGCATTATCACCCAATTTTGCTGTCACCCAATAATAACATAACTTATAAATACAGGAAGAAGTCAAACTAAACTAGGATTGACCAAAAAATATACATCAGTTCAGTTGGAAAATGGTTTGACAGTAACACAAATGACACACAATAGGTAGTAAATGGGCTACAATATGCAAAATAACTGGTGTAATCTATGAATGATTTAGTGGTTGAATAGCTCATGATAGAGTAGTAAGGATCTGTGCACTGCTTCAGAGTCTTTATTACACAAAGCTGTCCAAAGGCATCATGTTACCCACTACTGTATCTTCTGTTGTGACTCCGAGACAACCGCCAAGTTACCTAATGCATGACCTGAGACCTTCCTGGCCTCAGGCTGTACTGACTCTCAGGACACTGTAAAGGCAACGCAGTGCAGGAACAAGCTCCAAGTGACATCCCAGGTACCTGGAGGGCCGCAGGGGCATTTCGCTACTGTGCTGAGATCACACTTTTCTTTCTGAACATCTGTGTCTTGCTGCCCGAAGGTGATCAGGATGTTGGTTTGTATGAAGGTCAGACGCTGTTATGTAAGATCATTGGTTAGAATGGACAGTTGAAAGCTTTCAGAGGAGTCTTTGTTATGATGTTGAGGTCGTGAGGTGGCCACAAAGATCCATTTTGCTCTCAGTGTGCTCTGTTCCAGTCTCGTTCTCCCTGCAAAAACACCACATTTATTGTGTTGCTCTGTTTGTGCACACTGTACTCTCCTCAAGATTTAATTTAATCTAACAATCTGACCCTGCTAGGACTGCAACTAACCATTATTTTCATTGTCGAGTACAACAGGACATTTCCAAAATTGCTTATTTTAAACCCACCAACAGTCTAAAACTAAAGATATTCTGTTTACAATCATATAGAGCAAAGCTGTAAAACCTCACATTTGAGAAGCTGGTGAATGATTGGCATTTTTCTTTGGTAATAACTTACACAGTTTTCGTTGATGAACTAAGACAATGGTTCCCTGCCAAAACAAACACAAGACTTTCATCCAGGAGACCGCTGTTTGTGTACCATGCGTTGAGTTTCACTTTCACTTTATCAGCTGTCAAATCACATTTTCACTGTACAAATGCTGTAATTTTAAGCCCAACCATGTTGTTTTCTCCTAAACCTAACTATAGTGGTTTTATTGCCTGAACCTAAGCAAGTATTTTTGTTTAATTCACAAAATGAATCACGTGTTTACTGTAACCGAAAATTGACGGCGAGGGGTCTGACAAAGCATCAGTATATGACGAGTTGGGATGAGAACATGTTGAATGTTGGTCTGACATTAAAGGAACAGTGTGTAGCATTTTGGGGGGCTCTATTGGCAGATATGGAATATGTTATTATTAAGTATGTTTTCATTAGTGTATAACCACCTGAAACTAAGAATTGTTGTGTTTTCGTTAGCTTAGAATGAGCCCTTCACATATAGGGAGCGGGTCCTCTTCATGGAGTCCGCCATGTTGCTCCGCCATGTTTCTACAGTAGCCCAGAACGGACAAACCAAACACTGGCTCTAGAGAGAGCCTTTCATGTTTTTACGTTACCTGAAGGCCACCGTAGTTCTCTGACACACTTGTGAAACTGCGGAAACGTGAGCCGCAGAGTGCAAAACCATGGTACCATCAGCCACTGTCTGACTCTGCCGTCTGACTTCCGTTGCTCCTAAAGTAGTGTTATTATGGTAAGGATGGCCTCTGAGCGAGGCGAACGGCGTTACCGCAGTCTTGGAAAGGGAGGAGTGAGCGGATGGGTACTCTGTTGGTTGCAATCTGCAACCACACCATTAGATACTGCCAAATCCTACACACTGCACCTTTAAATACAAATGTAATATGACTTTTGGCTACCTTTCACTATTTTCGGGACATGTTATGAACAGATAAGTCAAAATAACCGTTAGTTGCATCCCTAATGTGAATTGGTGGGGCATCTTACGATCACATTTAGGGCATTTATTCCACCTATACTGCGCATCTCTGGCTCTTACCTCTAAAGATCTGCTTCCTTACTTTCCCTCTGTGTTTGACTCTGACTCATAATGAATTGGCATATTTTACCCAAACTCAGAGGTCCTTGAGGCGTTTTAGATGGAAACCTAAAACTGCGGCGGCTGATTACTCAACACACATAAATGCATCCCCTAAAAGCAATCTCATTTGCCGTTCTGATGCTGCTTCGCTCTGATACCTCGGTTAGGTAACACACCGGCGCTGAGAGTTATATTGGAGGTGACACCCCATCACGCCTATAAATAGCTTTGCACGTGTCCCCCGGGGCCCCAGCTGTAGCTTTCTCCCAGGCATTTGATCACTTAATTGTAGGGGACTGACATCATCACCCACTGCTGCTTTGTCTCTCTGACTTTCTGACTCCTAAACACACACTGGCACACATTGCACACCTTCCATAGCTTCGCAGTATGTGAGACTTTCATCAGCTGCTGTGAATATGATGCTTTAAAGAGGCAGTCACTTCACGTGCAGTTTACCTCATGGGTTTCCCTAAACTACATTTAATGATGACTCACCTAATCACTGTAAATACTCAACTATCATCGCCACAAGCTCTGAGCAAAGTGAATTCTCTGACGCTGTATCACTCTTACATAAATAAAACACTTAATTGGAGGGGATGGTGGATTCAGGCACAAGCCCATAAGCTTCATAACAAGTGGGAGTAGGAAGCGAATGAAAACGAGAATATATACAAAACCCCTGCAGGCTGCGTCTGACCCCAGTGAGTCACTGTCTACACAGGCTTCTCCAGAACTGGGCATGACTCAGTAACGAGCACAAACATTTTCTGAAGAGCACTTCTGCTGCCGGCTGCAGTGTGTTACTCCAGTTTGGATTTTAATGCTCAGTGTTTTGTGCCATGAATTAAAACAAACACTGGTGCTTTTCAATTCCTGAGCTAATTAGTTTTATAATGTAGTCCTTTTTTTTTTTTTAGACTTTTGTTTATTCCACAAGGATGAGTCAAGGTATGGACATATAAACAAGAGAAACATAAGGAGCTAATTTTGGGGGACTGTGGTGAACATAATGGTTACCTTGTAAGAGCTGCCATTAAATAGGCGTTATCAGTCACTATAAGCACCATAGATGTGGGTCAGTAGGGGCCTACTACACCCACTAGTAGGTTTTATCATCTATTCACGTGGTTGATCACAGAAAAAAGGTATAAAAGAAGACAACAGCGACTTCTACCAGATGTAGTAATTATGACAGGAGCAGAAGCGGAAGTCAGGCACTGTAGTGCAGCGTGAAAATCAATGTAGGGTGGAGGTCAGGGGCAATTGATATGACACAAAACACAGGGTTTTCACCCACAAGGCTCGGGATTCGCATCCTGTGTGAAAGCCAACAATGTGTAGTACAAGCCTTAAGTTTCGCTTTCACTTTTGAAACATACATGTAGTTATTTTAAGCCATAACGCGATGTTTTTCCATAAACTTAACCAAGTGTTTTTGTTGCGTAAACCTAAAAAAGTAATTTTGTTTCTGTTCAAAACGTAACGTTCCATGCAGTTTTACATGTAAGAACGTGTTGCACTTTTACAACATAGTAGGCCCCTACTGACCCACATCTATGATGTGACTGATAACGCCTATTTAATAGCCTGAAAATAGTCGAATGGGGTTCAATATCTGTGTGGGGGGGGGTCTACTTTCTGCTAAATCAGAAATAAAAGTGGGTTTTGCAAACTTATGTAAATTATGGCTGGTATATCTGATGCCAAGAAATTATGTCTATTGTTCGATATCTCGACACTGAAACTCAGCAGACGTCATATTTCAGAATAGGGCTGTCACGATATCAGATTTTCCCTACACGATTATCATGGCCAAAAGAATTCACGATAACAATGTTATTGTGATATCTATAGAAAATTTGAAGAAAAAAAAAAAATATATATGTATATATATAATTAATGATGCTAATGCTAATCAGTCAAATTAATCTTTATCTTTGTTTATTGTGTTACATGTATTACATGAATTATTATATTATTAACATGATATCAATATTTAATTTTTTAAATATCAGGGTTATAGTCAATACCAGTATATCGCGACACCCCTATTTCAGAAGATGAAATAGTAGATGTGAAAGACTTTGCACTCACATTTTCTCTTTATGAGCACCTTTAAAAACAAACTTTCCATGCAGGGGTAGAGGGGATTGACTGTTGCGATGTGATTTTTTTGTTTTGTTTTATTGATTGATGAGTTGCTTGATTAAAGGAGATTTGGTTGGCAGTGGCACCGTTCAGTGTCCTTCCCAGTGGAGAAATTGAAGTAGAATACAACATAAGACATAGATACATACATAGATAGATAGATAGATAGATAGATAGATAGATAATAACTTTATTGATCCCGAGGGAAATTCTAGTTTCCAGCCTCACAGTTTCATAGTGCAAAACATGTAAGTAAAAAGGCAGTAAAAAAGTTAGTAGTGCAAAGTACAAAGTACAAAAAAAATATACCAGATATAAAAATACAAGGAGATGAAGAAAACTTTCAAAAGTGAATATAGTGCAGAAGAGACTGTTAAAAGTGAATATAGTGCATTATTATCTGTCTAAGTTTCCTTATTAGTAATATATTTCTGTTGTCTGTAATTCACATTCCAGTCTTCATAACCACAAAATCAAATTGCCCCAAAGATGAAAAAAAACAAAACTGTGATTTGAGGTCATAGTTTACCAACATCAATCTTGTTTATTTTTTTGCTTACCAGACACAAATTATGATCGTGCACAGTGAATCTACAGTAACCACACGGTGGCTATAAATAATTCACTTCAGGAAAAAGGATCTATTTGCCCCCGCGTGCCTCTCTCCTTTGCGCGTGTGCACCTGGTGCCATTTGGTCACAGACAGACAGACAGACGCGTATCTCCAATAATCCAGGAGGAGCACATCACTGGATTTCTCTGCGCACTCTTCTTTTTGCCTCCAGATCCAACATTGATTTTGCAAGAAACTGATTGATTTGTATTTTACGCGCACAGTTTGCGCGCAGAAACCAAACAGCTGAGCAAAATCACTAGAAGTTCTCCAAATATGTAGGAAAGAAGAAAATGTGAGTTTGGATGTTTTGTGACTTACTAGGACAAGCTGTTCCCGTGCGCGTGTCTCTGGGTGTGTGTGTGATTCTTCACGTGATTATGTAAAAGAGATCATTCATTTCAGTACACTGTAAAAAAAAAAAAAAAAAGTGTAAAATAACGGAAACTTTCCGGGAGCAGGGGCGCCAGAAAATGTCTGTTAAAAACCGGAAAAATACCGTCCGTTAATTAACATAAATAAACTGTAAAAAAAAGTAATTATCTTTATATAATTAGCCTTTATTACTGTAATTTTACAAGAAATATTTTACTTTTAACATATATTTATTGTTAGAATAGAGTAATACACCGTAAATCTAAGACCATTTACCTATAAATCACAAATGAAACATGTAATTTTACGTTGCAAATGTCAAAATTTACATTAACTCTCAGAATTTTTTTTTTTAGAATTCCATGAAATCTTTTTCTTCTAACATAAATTAATTGTTAAAATAGTCATAAACATCTAAAAATATTAATTATACTTGTGATTGTGATTACAAAAAAATATTGTGAATCCAAGACCATTTACACATAAATCACAAATGAAATATGTAATTTTTAAAAAAAAATTCTGTCATTTTGAAATACAGACAAAAAATGTAAAATCTCTTTTTTTTTTACAGTGTAGGCATGCTGGTCCTCCTCAGTCCACATCCAGATCTGTGTGATGATGAGTGGGTCGCCTGCAGCACTTTAAAGCTCTGCACCTGTCGGATGTTAATGGGAAATAATCGGCAAGTTTGAGAAGAGAGAGAGAGAGAGAGAGAGATGATGGTGATGGTGATGGTGAGGATCAGCACGCTGGACAGCGCTCGTGGAAGTTGGAGAAGCGCACGGACGCATGGAGGATTTTAATTGAAACATCATTTTGGGGTTGAAACTGCAGCAGGAGGATTTTAATTGATCATTTTTTGTGTGTGAAACTGCATCAGGAGGTGAGATGAGCGACCATGGTTGATTATAAGTGCTTTTTATGACCAACAACAGGCTTGTCATCCTCTCTGAAGTGAGACATGGACTTTGCTGAAACCATCTTCGCTCTGTTCATCATCGTGGTCGCAATCGTCTCCTTGTTGTCCAACTTGTTGGTGCTGCTATGCTTCATCCACAGCACCGAGATCCGCAGACAGGTGCCCGGCGTCTTCACCATGAACTTGTCCTTCTGCAACATCCTCATCACCGTCCTGAACATGCCGGCCACTCTGTTTGGGATCATCAGAGACCAGCAGCCCTTTGCGGACTGCGTGTGCCACACGGTGAGCTTCCTGGAGACCTTCCTGACAGCCAACACCATGTTGAGTATGGCTGCTCTGAGCATCGACCGCTGGATCGCTGTGGTTTTCCCTCTCAGCTACTCCACCAAGATGCGCTACAAGGACGCGCTGATCATGGTGTGCTACTCGTGGCTCCACTCCTTCACCTTCTCGCTGACGGCGCTGCTCTTCTCCTGGGTGGACTACAGCCAGGTGTACGCGTCCTGCACACTGCAGCCGAGCGGGGAGGCAGGAGACCGGATTAGGTTCACCGTGTTCACCGTGGTGTTCCACAGCACCAGCTTCATGCTCTCTCTGCTCACCTTGTGCTTCACCTACCTGAAGGTGCTCAAAGTGGCCAGGTTCCACTGCAAGAGGATTGATATTATCACCATGCAGACTCTTTTCCTGCTGGTCGACATTCATCCAAGGTATAATTCACCCTATAATGCATTTCTTATTTATGTGTTTTCTTCATGCATTTATAATCTGAAAGTCTTTTTGTGTCATTTGTGGTGCATGCACATATGGCCAAGGGGGAAGAGGAGGAGGACACATTAACAAGGGGGAAAAGTATCTGAGATATTAGAGTATAACCTCCCTGACCTCTATACCCACTGGAGTAACTGGTGAAACCAAAAACATCTAATTACAATAATTCATGGATCTGTTCTGCATTTGCTATTTTTTAGCGTGAAACAAAGATGTTTAGCAAAGCAAGAGAAGAGAAAGCCGAGAGCCACAAAGAAGATCAGCATCTTCATCGGCTCATACGTCATTTGTGGTGCATGCACATAAGAGGGAGGACACATTAACAAAGGGGGAAAAGTGTCTGAGATATTGGAGTATAACCCCCCTGACCTCTATACCCACTGGAGTAAGATAAGATAAGATAAGATAAGATAAGATAAGATGAACCTTTATTAATCCCCAGAGGGAAATTCAGGTGTCAAAGCAGCAACATCAGCAAACAGAGTGAAACACAGGAGAGGTAAAGGTATACAAAAATGATAAAAACAATAATAGAGATATAAAAGATACAGAGTGAATGGGTGAACATAGTGTGTGCAATCCGTCAATAAATAAATGTAGTATGTGCAATAAATAAATGTAATATGTGCAGTCTATAAAGTGGTATATAGTGTAAAGTAAGTGCCAGTGGTTAGAGTCCTGGTGAAACCAAAACATCTAATTACAATAATTCATGGATCTGTTCTGCTTTTGCTGTGTTTTCAGCGTGAAACAAAGATGTTTAGCAGAGCAAAAGAGGAGAAAGCAGAGAGCCACAAAGAAGATCAGCATCTTCATCGGCTCGTTCATCATCTGCTTTGCTCCTTATGTTATCACAAGGTAAGTTGATCATTTCATTTACTGCAAAAACTCCTGCTCAACAATTTAAAAAAGACCCCACTTATAACAAATATAAATATGCAACCCTCATCTCTGCATCCAGACCCATTACAGTTGTTGTCCTAGAAGATGCACATCTGTCACACCCTCAGATCACATTAGACACAATTCAACACTTGGGAGTCACATTATAGTCTCTCTGAACCATGAGACGGCTCATTAGTCACCTCCATCATTGTCCTGTAAACAGGTGGCTTGCCATGCTGCTTCCACTGAAACACACACACAATACAATACAGTACAGTACAGACAACAAACAGTGGCTCCCAGAGAAAAGAGGAAATCCTTCCGAGGCCCACAAACCAGTTGTCAGCCAGATGTGGTGCCGACGATCCATCTCTTCTTTGACAGTTGTGGTGCATGCACATATGGGTGGGAAGAGGGAGGACACACTGAGGGGGAAAAAGCGTCTGAGATATTGGAGTATAACTCCCTGACCCCTATACCCACTGGAGTAACTGGTGAAAAATCGAATTACGATAATTCCTGGATCTGTTGTGCATTTAAATTAGCATTTATACACATTTACTGAAGGTAAAAGTGATAATATTGCTATTTTTGTTTTGTAACGTTACCTTAATTGGCTGAACATAAGGTACTGTACGTATATTATTATGAACCTTATGGTTAAATTTTTAAAAAGCCAAAGCTCTCTCCAGTGGTATTAAAAATTCAATGGATCTTCCCCTTGACATAAAAACAGTACATTATATAACATTATACTGTATATAGTATAAAACAGCGTTGAATTGGTATAATACTGAAATGTGCACATAAAACAAATCAAACAAAGAAATAAAGTAAAATACAATACACATTGTTATATATATTTCCTTTTTATGTATACTCTATGGAAGATTTAAAATGCCATTTCAAAAAAAGAAAAAGCTCCCCTGCACCTCCTCATGAAAACTAATGATATACTGTAGTGCTTTACATGTAATACTGGCAGGTTTGAGCTGTCTGCATTGAAATGCAATATGCCTCTTCACTTTTTTCTGTATTGTGAACAGAAAATTCCCGTCACTATGAAAAACAATTAATTCAGTTATTAAAGACAAAAGCTCAATACTTATAGTTATGTTATGTTTAATTATGACATAAATGTACACAACGAAAGGAAATAGCCTACATATTAGAATGTGTGTTGTATTTCAATTTTTTTAAATTTGTTTTTAAGTTGGCATTTTGAATCTTCCATAACATTTGTTTAATTGTAAAAACTTAAGGGGCGTTAAAAATTTAAAATAGTTTAAAATCCATTTTAAAAACTCATGTTAGTGTAGCACACAATATCCACATGAATGCATAAAATTGCACATAAGTAATGATGGTGAACATAGAATAGTGTATGGCTGTGTATTGGCAAGAATCTGGCGATACGATACATATCATGATACAGGGGTTACCATTCAATATATTGCGATACTGTAAGCAGGGCAATATATTGCAATTTTTTAAAATCTAATTTGAGGAAAAAAGCCATAGTATAAATAACACACCGCCATGTGCTTAAAATCGGAGTAAAAAAAAGTCGCTAAAAAAATGTATACTGTGTTTTTGAGAATCGTTACAGAATCACGAAACATAATATCGTGATACTCGATATTTTCGATATTTTCTTACTGTTTACCAAATATGCCTGAACAATTATTACCACTGTCATTGACTGAATGAAGGCACATGCGACAACTTTGTGCAGCTCAAAGGAACAAATTAAATTCGGAAAGATTTCAGACTACCCTCCCTTCTAAAAAAAAAGCACTTAAGCACCGCCCCCCTTTTTGACCTCCCCTTATAATTTCCTAATGTGTTAAAGTCTCTATAGGTTAGGTCTTACCTAATCATCTAACAACATGAACATATAGAAAAAAAAGATCTCTGACGTACTTTGCTCATTTATGTTTCTGCTGCCTCCCTTTCAGGTTGGCCGAGCTTCTACCCTTCGTGGACATCAACCGCCACTGGGGAATCATCAGTAAGTGCCTAACATACAGCAAGGCTGCATCCGACCCCTTTGCCTACTCCCTCCTACGTCAGCAGTACAAGAAAGTCCTGGTTACTGTCGTCAACAGGCTCCTCCGCCGTGACCTATACCCCTCGTCTGGCCATAACAGCTCTTTAGACACGGAGAACGACTACTGTCTCCAGAGGATCAGCTAATGGCAAACGCGCGGACATGGGCAGATACACACCACGGGCCAAAAATAAAGGTTGCCTCTTGGAAGGAGGTGGGAGGAGGAAAAGAATGAGACAGAGCGGACAGGATATTGTTATGAAGGGAACAGATTGTGGGTGGGGGGCGAAGAGAGAGCAAAAATAAGAAAGATAGTGGGTGGAGGAAAACGAGAAGACAGTAATGAGGGGGAGGATGAAGGGGTGAAGGAGAAGACGGACAGGGAGCGACGGGGACGAGGTGGAGACGTTGGCCTCAGACAGTATCGGTAAACAGGAGATCTGTGATTCATCGGCGACGGCAAAACACACACGACCACGCAGATGCACACATGGATCAGACAAATCAATTTTATCGAATAAGTCCTGGGTTCAGATTAATCTCAAACTGAGGGACCACACAGCTGGACGCCGGCCCCCTCTTCTCTCTGAGCGACATGTATAAAGTGGCCTTTTGTACTGTACCGACCACTTTGTAATGATTTCGGCAAATCCACATGTCGTGACCTTTTCCTCTGCCACGAAATGCAGCGACAGAGCTAAAAGCTGATGGTCGATAGGTGCTGGAGCGACGATGTGAAAAGAAGGAGAGACATTGTTGCTCCTGCTTCTGGATTAATGTACTTTTAAGGTGTGGAGACTCAACTTGCTGCACATTATTGCCATGTTCTGTATTGACCTTGTTAGACTACTTTGTCAGTCACTGAATATTGATGCACTTTGTCTAATTCTCTCAGAGCTACTATAGTTACAGGAGCCAAAGGCAAATAACATTTACACCATGATATTAAAAGATAAGACAGGTGGTGTTCTATATTTTTGTTATTGTCAACGAGTACGATGAGAAGACCAAAATCAACAATGTGTATCAACAAGATTTTGTTTTTTACATATTGCCATAATTTTGCCTCCTCCAACCAGTCAAGTTGCAGTTTACATCCATGTCCGTTCAAAATGTCATAATTTTAGCCCATAACATTTGTGTGAAATTATCATAATGAATTCTTGAGTTATGGCCAAAAACATGTTTTGTGAGGTCACAGTGACCTTTAACCTTTGACCACCAAAATCAAATTAGTTCATTCTTGAGTCCAAGTGGACGTTTGTGTCAAATTTGAAGAAATTCCCTGCAGGCTTTCCTGAGATATCGCGTTCATGAGAATGGGAGGGACGTGAGGTCACATTGACCTTGACCTTTGACCTCTGATCACCAAAATTGAATCAGTTCATCCTTGAGTCCAAGTGGATGTTTGTGCCAAATTTGATGAAATTCCTTCTTGTCGTTCCTGAGATATCACGCTCACGAGAATGGACTGGACGGACGTACAACCTGAAAACATAATGCCCCATGGGCACTGTAGTTTTTAGCAAATGTTACTCAAACAGGAGAAAATTGTGCCTTTTTTGGGACTATTTTCACATGTGGATTAATACACGTTTGGCGCATTGATGGGTATTTATGGCAGCAGTGCTGGGATGTTTGTTTGATCAAAAAGAAACTACAGTGCCCTGGTTCATGGTAATGAAGAAACATGTCACCCAGTGCAACAGTGTGGCTCATTGATGTGTTTTTAATAAAGACCACCCCAACTAAGTAAGCAAATTTGAATGCCAGGTGTACTGTAATGTCCGTTTTACCATGCTCCAAGTTACTACACCACTTAGTCTGCAAAGCATCTCTCTTTTGTTGCGTGTTCCATTTAATTAAATCCAACTCTCTCGTGAATTAAACAAGGCCAGGAGGCAGAGATAATGTGATCACTGACTACACAGACAACACTTGTTAGCAGGATCAATTCATTATTGGTTTTGGTCTCGTCATGGGATTTGTTGACAACATAGAACATCACCAGACTTATCCTTTTAAAGGTGCAGTGTGTAGGATTTGGCGGCATCTAGCGGTGAGGTTGCAGATTGCAACCAGGTGAAACTTCTCCCGTGTGCCAGGCGTGTAGGAGAACTTGAAACGTGAATACACGAATGGCCCTCTCTAGAACCAGTGTTTGGTTTGTCTGTTCTGGGCTACTGTAGAAACATGGCGGCCGGCTCCTTGAAGAGGACTCGCTCCGTATGTAGATATAAACGGCTCATTTTAAGCTAACGAAAACACACCGATTCATATTTTCAGGTGATTATACGCTACAGAAAACATACTTATTAATATTATATATTGCCAATAGATTCCCCAAAATGCTACACACTGTTCCTTTAAGTGTGAGTTTGTAACTGAATGTACTAGAGATAGCCCACTTTTGACTGAAATGCGTTTCTATGGATATTTACATGATGTTATTATATATTTTGCACTGTACAGGAACAACTTTTTTTGTCTAGATAAAAAGGGAAGCAATGTGATGTAGCATAGGAACGCTTTCAAAGTGCTTTAAACACACTGTTTTGTGTTTGTGCCAGATTTGAATATGTGACTTTTTCAGCGGTTCTATACTTTAACCAGAATAGCTTTATTATTATTAAAAAAAATCTGTTTCTTTGGACGTACTTCATGCACATGTATTTTTCCTCCTGTAAGCCACTTGCTGTTCTTTGGCAGTGTGATTAGCTATTAGTGGAATATGTGCAATAAAAGCTGTCAATTATAAAGCTATTAGAAATATTAATGTTTTCACATTAATGTTATTGAATTTAGATAATGCCCTTGTAAGTTTGTAAATCAAATTCAAGCAGTACGGATAAAAGTCTTGGACACTAAATGACAAATAGGGCTTTTAATCAAACGATAGATGAGGATAATGGGGAAATGATCTATTGAATATTTGATTGATGGATACAGGTACACATGAAAGGAAACATAATTTGTTTTTCTCAAATAAAAGCTCTTTTGGTTCCTTGTTCACCACCAGCTAGTCGTCTGTTTCTGCATCGCATTGTTCCATATCCATCTGCCTCGTGGCCCTCATTATATCATAGATGATATATGGTGTAAATGTCTCTGCAGCAGCATTATTGCCAAGTGTAATTAAAGAGACGGGTCAAAGATCATTTTTGCCAATTACTGATTCTGATTTATTCTGACTCAGACTTAATTTGATGCATGGAAACAGACCAACGGTAATTATTTGCAGCATGTTAAGTGGAGGAATCTCCATTGTTTTGTGGCTAACTCAACCACCGGCACCTCTTAATTTGAGCAGTTCACGCTAAAAGCAGCTCAAGGTCGTACCGAAGCCGGGGTTATGGCTACATTAACAAATCATCTAATTAACCCCAATCATCAGAAAGTGCTAAAGGAGAAAGTGGTGATTAAAACTGCTCAAATGGAAAATGTATGCATAGAAAAATGTGTCACGGCTGCTGAAGTTTAAAAGGACAACAACTGAGTCAACTGAGTGAGTTTAAAGAGTGTCAACCAACTCTTCAAAGTATATTCTCAAGTATATATTGCCGTTCACGTAATAACGTGCACAATAAATCACCATGTTAAGGATCTAATTCATATTCCTGATTTAGGATACAGTAGTATTTCTTGCTGGCACCACCCTCGACTCACTCCACTCATTACAGCCAGAGGGCCGAGCTCGCTATCGAGACGCTCTATCCAGTGTTGAACCCAGGGGTCCTGCGCCCGCCCGCCTGTCTGCGTGATGAATAATCATGCTTCCCATTATGCTAATTCAGATCAGCTTAGCTTGAAGGAGAGAAGACCCTATAATTAGTTGAATGGGTAAAACAAGCTCAATGTAATGATGCCCTATGTAGGTAGCATGACAAAATGTTCTCTGTGTGTGTGAATAATTGTCTCCCGGCACATCAAATTAGGATGTAGAGCGGTTCACTCGACGGTGAAGTTTAGAAATCAGGTCAGGTGGCAATCACCTCGGCTGAGTCTTGAAGCAAATTAAGTGTTCTTTTGAGACAATCAAAGGTTTTGTTCTGTTTCACGACTATGTTGGTGGTAATTTTTTAGATTCATTGTTCTATTGTGTTTAATTTTAAGGCTTGTTTGCTTGATTGCCAGGTAGCCTATCAGAGCTAGTGGGATTATGGCTGCAGCTTCCACCCCCTCAGCTGCACCCAAGCTTCCTCCATTTTGCTTAAATGTTGATTTTCTGTCTCTAAGATGGAGTTTAATGGCAAAAGCTTGACCCAAAAAGAATCCAGACTTAGATTATGCTCCAAATTGCATACTTTTTCATTTTACTTTTACATATTGAAGCTGCCCTTACAAAGTAGCCCACGTATTGTTGCATGCAGTATGCATACAATTGTGACATACTACTTTGCGCCATGAACTTTGACCCTCTTACTCATATATCTGGTGTTCAGAGGATTGTGGTTCAGAATAGCCAGAAACGCATGTTGGCTTGAATAAATGCGACCAGATGTAATAAGACATCCTGGTATTTATGGCATACTGCATTTGATATGCTATGTTACGTCGGAGTATTAGGGCCACATTGAGGAAAATAAATAAATCTTAGATTTCGAGAATAAAGTCATAATATTACGAGAATAAAGTCAGAAGTTTACGAGAAAAATAGTAGTATTATTAGAATAAAGTCATTGTAAAGTTGTAATTTTACGTGTTATTTTAGAGGGGAAATAGAGCAACGTGCCGCCTGTGTGAAAAAGATTGTGCAAGAAACTGTGTTTATTCCGAAGAAAGAACCAAACGGACCTGGGGGAAATTGCCTCTTTTGTGGAGGAGGAAATTACTTTTTTCCTCCTAAAGTTATGACTTTATTCTCGTAATATTACAACTTTTTTCTTGTAACGTTATGACTTTATTCTCGTAATATTACAACTTTTTTCTCGTAAAGTTATGACTTTATTCTCGTAATATTACGACTTTTTTTCTCCTAAAGTTATGACTTTATTCTCGTAATATTACGACTTTTTTTCTCCTAAAGTTATGACTTTATTCTCGTAATATAACGACTTTTTTCTCGTTAAGTTATGACTTTATTCACGTAATATTATAACTTTTTTCTTGTAACGTTATGACTTTATTCTCATAATATTACGACTTTTTTCTCGTTAAATTATGACTTTATTCTCGTAATATTACGACTTTTTTTCTCGATAAGTTATGACTTTATTCTCGTAATATTACGACTTTTTTTCTCGTAAGGTTATGACTTTATTCTCGTAATATTAAGACTTTTTTCTCCTGAAGTTGTGACTTTATTCTCATAATATTACGACTTTTTTCCCCTAAAGTTATGACTTTATTCTCCTAATATTACGACTTTTTTCTCCTAAAGTTATGACTTTATTCTCGTAATATTACGACTTTTTTCTTGTTAAGTTATGACTTTATTCACGTAATATTCTAACTTTTTTCTTGTAACGTTATGACTTTATTCTCATAATATTACGACTTTTTTCTCGTTAAATTATGACTTTATTCTCGTAATATTACGACTTTTTTTCTCGTAAGGTTATGACTTTATTCTCGTAATATTAAGACTTTTTTCTCCTGAAGTTGTGACTTTATTCTCATAATATTACGACTTTTTTCCCCTAAAGTTATGACTTTATTCTCCTAATATTACGACTTTTTTCTCGTTAAGTTATGACTTTATTCTTGTAATATTACGACTTTTTCTTGAAATAGTATGACTTTATCTCATAATATTACAACGTTTTTTTTTCTTAAAAAAGTATGACTTTATTCTCATAATATTACGACTTTATTCTCGAAATCTCTGATTTAATTTCTTTCCTCAATGTGGCCATATTACTCCGTCATAGGTTTTAACACTAACATACATCTAATTTTCAAAATTAAGCTAAGTAGCCAAAAGAGAGATAAAATGGGTGCAACAAAATTGCTAATATGAATTGAATAATGTTATCTTCATATAGCAGCCCCAAACAGGCATCTTTAATGACAATCATTTTCCCTCCCGCCAATTAAGGACCTGTTTGCCAAACAAGGTCACGTGACTCAAGAGGGCGACTATTGGAGGAAGGACGTCACTCCAATTAAGCCATGCAATTAAGACAGGTGAGAATATTAAATGAACATATCTAAGGGGACACTTTAATTCATTTTAAGTCAGAGTCAGAAATTCTTCTGGAGCAAAAAGTCAACAACTAAACTTAAAAGTGTGGAAAAAAATCAGAAATATGTCTGCATGCTGCCTTTTTTAATTTAACAAAACCTCCGTCGTTCTTATTTTCATTTCACAATGTCCCTACCTCACCTCGGAGCCACTTCCTCTGTAACTTGATAGTTGACCGTAATACGTGTAATAAAGTGGGAGCAGTTCAAGGGGAATTTGTGCTGCAGACTTTGGGACATTGACGCACACACACCCTCTGGCTGGCTGCTGCTGCAGACTGTCTGTATGTGTGTGTGTGTGTGAGAGGTGCCACATCGAAACGGAATAGAATAAACTCTGGAAAATGCGCATCATGCTGCTGATCCTGCTGCAGATGTTGGTCCTTGTGTCGTCTGCTCCTCCACGGTGTGACCCAGGATTTAGAGGTAAAGTTATTTTTTGTAACTTTATATGATGATTTTATTATTATTATTATTATGCGTGCATCTGGAACCTGCAGCTGCAGGAGTTGGACATATTTTCCTGTGCAGACTGTAGTTTTCTAGATCTAGACTTTCATGCAGTAAATCTTATGAAAAATGCTTGTTTGTAACTTTTTTAAAGACACAAAATGATAGTGATTAGTTGGCCTATAGCTTGTCAAATGGTACTTCCAGATGAAAGCATGCTTTTCAACCTTAATGATGCATAATCCTGTATAATATGTTGAACTTCTAGTGACTAAATGACACTATTATAGACAGATTTTAGAAAGTTGCTGAAGTATAACCAGAAGAAACAACATGGTATTTTTGTAGGCCACATTGAAGCATTTGCATTTGAGACCACTCTGCCATCTGGTGTCTGCTTTATTATGACTTGCTGATGTGTCTTTGCAGGACTGTGCAAGCCAATGGAAGTGGAAGAAAAAAAAACGTAAGTACTCTTGGAGCTTGGAGGAAGAGTGAGTGATTACTTGCATTAGCTTTTTTGTCTCATATTGTAGCGGCTGATCATCTCTCTGGACTCTTTAACTCCATAAATTGGAGCTTTTCTTTGACATTTGAGCGCATACTTTTTCACACTGGTGAATGATCAGGCTCTAAATCTCCCTGACAGGTCAAGTGTTTTTACGGTTACATCCCTGTGAGTCAGTGTTTTTAACAACAACAAAAAAAAAGGATGAGATCATAAGTCTCACTGGGTGTAGTCTTAATGGAATCAGGCCCGAAAGCCATAAGAAAGACCATCATGTGTATTTTTAGATGATCAATTGCAGTATGAAATATTCAAATTCTAATTTCCAGAGATAATAGAAATATTTGGAGCAAGATGATTGAAGACAGCACAGTGAGGCTCATCATTAAGTGTGTGACAGATGGAGATACATGTCTTGATCCCTTAGAAATGAGATTGATAAAGTTAAAGCTACACTTTTTCATGTTTCTAAGTTTACTTTTAAAATGTTCCTCATTTCTACCTCAGCCAAATGCACAGATATGCTACTGTCCTACTGCGACGACATGTCCTACACTCAGACCATGTTCCCGAACATCCTTGGCCACAAGACCCGCGAGGACGCCGAGGCCGGCGCCGAGTACCTCCTCATGAGCGTGGTCGAGTCTCTCCTCGGCGGAGAGTGCAACCCGGAGATCCGCATGCTGGGCTGCTCCGTGTTGGCGCCTCGCTGCGAGATGGGGAAGGTGCTGAAGCCCTGCCGCACCACCTGCGAGACGGTGCAGAAAAGATGCAGCCACGCTTTCGACGCGATAGAGATGGCGTGGCCCTACTTCCTGGACTGCGATCGCTTCTTCGTCGGAGAACAAGAGGGGTGTTATGACCCGCTGGAGGACCTCCGAGGTGAGAACTAACATCATTGGTATTGTGACCTTAGTTTTGTTCTGTTACTGTAATGCCTATTTGTCGCCTCAAATGTTTCCAGAAACATCTTGTAGTGCGCGGTTTAGCTGTAAAATGAGAACGTTTGTGACCCGGCAGCCGTATTGAGATCTGTTGAGGAAATACCAAGCACCGCCCACATGGCGAGAGCACAGCCAATAGGAACGCTCTCTCTCTGAAATGACCTGTGATTGGTCAAAGTCTCCCAATCACGGGCTAGATTTTTTAAAGTCTGAAAACAGAGCCATGAGGAGGTGCAGAAGTCTCTCAAAACACTTGAATTACAATATCCTGAAAGGTTATTATGGAATTTTTTCCCAATTATGCCAAAATAATTGTTGCCTACTGAAGCTTTAATATTTAATATTTAGTTTTTTATCTTTGTATCTTCTTCCGCAAGAGAAAACACAAGCCCTTTGAGTTTCAGTAGAGCATCTGGCATCTGGTTTCGTACACACATGCTCATGTGGCTCACCTCAAAATAAACTCCCCACTGCAACGCCTTATTTCTCCACATAAACCCTCACTCACACTGGGTCTCGTGGCTACTGTCATATGTGTTTATTAGCAGCCTATCCGTATAAACGGCGCCTCAATGCACCACAGAAAAACAAACGTTGTCTGACGGTATTTCTTTAAAAAACGAATGTAAAGTCCAAAACTGGTTTCTAAAGAAGAAAAAAAAGGTACTGCTGCCCTTTGCAGCAGAAATCATGTGTGAGCCATGTGAGAGCGCGAACAGCAGGAACTTATGCAGGACAGAAGGAACTCATTTTAGCATTTAGTCATATAATTTGTGCGTTTTTGTACAGTAAAATTCGTACACGGAGTCTTAAAGTCGACCAATGAAATTAACTACTCTGTCTTAACCTGCTAGTGTTTCAATTTTTATTGTAATGCAAAACCTTTTCAGCCATGTCGAATTTAGTTCAGATGTCTGGCAGCAGGTTGGACCTGTGATTATTCCCATATTCACATTAATTTCAAACTGATGTCCTTGTTCCTGTTTTGATATCATGTGACCTGAATTTCTTCACACAGTAATCCTTTACAGTACTGTATGCACCTAACTTTGCATGCTACACACAATACACACAAAAGACACTTTGGTGAAAAGTGGGTGTAATATTTCGCCTCACTTTATGTAAATGTTGTCATTTCTTAACATCTTAGATTAAGTGCGTCTGAACCTACAATTATATACTTATAATAATAGTTTTACAGCGTGCCAATCATTGCATTGAAACCAGTTGTTGTCTTCGAGGTCATTTGAATCTGGCAGCACGAAGGTTTAATGTGCTCCATGTGGTTTTATTGGTTTCTGCTAAGTGTGAATACAAAAATAAGGGCAGACATCAGCCGGTTTACCAGTTTAACACGTCAGCTGAAATAAGCACATTTTGGTCTTACTGTATATCGTCTTTCCACACTCTCTTTTTTGTCTCTGCCGTACATACCAGACTCTTCAAACGCTCTATTTATAGCCTGGCAGCCTCACAAGAATGTCGACAGCTTTTATAGATCTCAAACGTGGCTGGTCCCGGTCAGATCCGTTGATCAAAACTGATAAGACTATGTTGTGTTTTTCTTTACAGCGGAGCAGGATGCCGAGGCCGTTGACAGCATGGAATTTCTTCCTGCCGAGGAGCCCGCCACCGCGATAAAGTTCACCTTTTACTCCAACGCTCAGATGAACAGCATCTTGAAGAAAACTGAGGAGCAATGCTCCGACATCGCGAGAACCTACAGCATCGGCCGCAGCATGGAGGGCAGGGAGCTGCTCGTGATCGAGTTCTCCAACAACCCCGGCCAACATGAACTGCGTGAGTAAAACTCGTCAAAGTCTGCGTAAATCTTTTTCATTATGAAGGAAGTTAAGACCAGTTCCTGTAAATGTGACCCTCTGCAGTCGAGCCAGAGGTGAAGTACATCGGCAACATGCACGGAAATGAAGTCCTGGGCCGCCAGCTGCTGATCTACCTGGCTCAGTACATGTGCTCAGAGTATCTGCTGGGGAGCGAGCGCATCCAGACTCTCATCAACACCACCCGCATCCACATCCTGCCCTCCATGAACCCTGACGGATACGAGGTGGCAGTTTCTGGACTCGAGGACAATAACTACAATGATGATGAGGAGGAGGTCAGTTCTCCACAGTTACATCCATTTATCGCTGTGCAGTTTGAGCCATGTTTGTTTTTTTAATACATTTGGAAAAACCAACCTAACATCCTAATGATCCACTCATCCTTGTTAACTGTTACAGTTAAACAACACAGGGCTCCAGACCAACTTTTTACATTGGTTGCACTGGTGCGCCTAACTTTTTCATTTAGGTGTACCCAAAATTTTCCACCCTCCCTTTTGGCGCCGCAATTATACATTTTAAGCGTTACTTTTCTGTCAATTCCCATTGGTAATTTCTCAACACATTATGTAAAAATGATTGTAAACAGGAATAAAGGTGCAGATAAATGTTTTGGAGTCAGATGAGGCAATCACCGCCAAAGATGTTGGGTCAAAAGAGCACTGTAAGTAAGGAGTCCAAGGGGTTCTGCTTTACGCCTCTGGCCCGCGTGGCGAACGAGAGTAGATGGAGAAAACGCGTAAAACCCCACGCCAGGCTTTGATGCTCACAGTACTACTGTGTGAAAATGCCCCAAGGCCGGGTTTCAGTGCAATCCACATGTTTACATACTTATGTTGGTATAAGAGTAGCAGTACTAGTAGTAGTAGTGTTATTAAATGTACACAGTGTCACACACACACACTTTTTGCCCTCCCCATTTGTGACATGATTCCGGCGCCTCTAATCAGGATTAGGCATCTTACTGTGGACCGGGGAGACAGGTGGTGGTGGAGCAGTTACCTCCACCGATGATGTCGGGTCTGGGCTTGGCCGATCAGGGCTGCGGGACAGGTGTTTTACGGGCACCGCAGCATTTCTCTTGGTGAAAAAAACAATCAATAGTTCTTTTCATTTTGAATTACCGGTATGTTTTATGGTTGCTCGAGGAGGAGATCAGGGTGTTGTTTCACACATACACACACAGAGACAGACCTGCTAAATGTCAGACGCGACCAATGAAAGTGTTTAGTCACACATGAAAAATATTTGGTCGCATGTGTGACTAAAGTGGTCGCACTCTGGAGCCCTAGATCATGTGGAACTTGTCAATATTTTCTCAGTTTTCTCAGAGTTTATAGACTAAACAATTCACTAATTGAAAAAAAAAATGGTTGTCTTGTAAGTGTTGTAAATATTCGCAAGCAGCAAGCGAGATAGTGTTGAAATTAATCCAGATATTCATTGAAATCATTGAATAATATTTTTCTAATTTTCTAAAACACACATTTGTAACTTCCCTCAGGGTCCCAGATATGATACTTGGAACATCGGCCGGAGTAACGCTCAAAACCTTGACCTGAACAGAAACTTCCCCGATCTGACATCCGTCGCTTACGGCCGCCGCAGACAGAAGGGCTACCGCACCGACCACATCCCAATCCCAGACTATTACTGGTTTGGTAAGGTACAGTATGAATCCTTATCCATATATGTCATGATGTCAGTGAATGATCTTTTATAGCCTAATGGGCTATATAAGCTGAGGAACCGCTCTACCACTTTAAATAAACCTGATTTGTTTCATTTCTCGGTCCGAATAAGTCTTAATGCTGCAATCCAGGTTGCACCAGAGACTTACGCTGTCATGAAATGGATCCGCTCCATCCCGTTCGTGCTCTCCGCTAACTTCCACGGCGGGGACCTGGTGGCGTCCTACCCCTACGATCTGTCCAAACACCCGCTGGAGCACAACATGTTCTCCGCAACACCGGACGACAAGGTGAATGGGCTCCTTGGAACACGTCACGAGTCAAAACTGCACAAAATAAAGGAAGAATAACACGACATAACTTTGATAATCTTTAAATGAATAACTTAAAATACGATGAAAGTGAATATGGCTTTGACATACATCCAAATAATCTTGGACATATTTCAGAACTTAATGTTAGTATCTTCTCATCATCTGTAAAGAACTTTAAAGAAGAGAAAAAATAACCCTCAGGTTTTTTGTTCTGTAGGTATTCAAGCTTCTTGCAAGAACATATGCAAACGCCCATGAGACGATGTCCAATGAAAACGCCCAGTGTGGACCGGCTCGTAGGCACAGTAAAAAAGGAACCGTTAATGGAGCCGAGTGGGCCAGCATCGCAGGTGGTGAGTTGAAAAAGTGAACATTATTCCTCAGTAACAAGCGTTATTAATGTCTGACTCTGAAATGAAATGTTCGATGAAGCCACTAGAGGTTGCTGTAAGATCAGGGAAGCGGGTGAGGAGGAACCTCTGAGAGGTGTAGGGCAAAGGTCAGCACGCTTTCTCATAGGTTTCTGGGTAAAGCGGGTTTTTTTTGTCTTCTGTCAGGCATGCAAGACTTCAACTATCTTCACACCAACTGTTTTGAGATAACCGTGGAGCTGGGTTGTGATAAATTCCCCGCTGAAGAGGAACTGTTTATCGGCTGGCATGAAAACCACGAGGCTTTAATCGCATTTATTGAAGCGGTAAGAACATGATCGATGTTCCATTTTTCAGTTTTCTTATTTTTGTTGATATCGTGGTGTTTGGCTTAGGGATGCATCGATCCATTACCAATGTATTGGATCTTTTTCAAAAACACTTGGAGGCTATGAGCTACTATGTAATAACATGAGCTCCTAATAATGGGGCTTTTATGCTGTGAGAATTGAAATACAGAATAATAACTGCTGGCAAATATTGCTTAACAAGCAGTATTGTGGAGGGGGATTCAGCAGCCTGAAGCAGCTGGATAAATGTGTCACCACTGATTTTTTTTCATGACAGGGACTAAGAAACAGTTTCTAATGTCGGCGCTGACACCAATCCAACGTGTCAGATCGATGGATTCCTAAGTTTGGCTGCACAGATGTTAACAAAACCACGAGTAGATGATGATCTCTCATTATTTAATATAGTAAACTTGCATTTTAAAATGATGTTCCTCAGGCCCATCGAGGTATCAAAGGACTCGTAAAAGACGAGGAGGGAAATGTGGTCCAAGGTGCACGAATATCAGTCGGAGGAATACGGCACGACGTTACTACAGGTAATAAATATCAGCTGCTAACATGATGCACCATTTTTTTTCACAGATGAATTAGCCAAAGCTATGACAATAGATTTGTTTCCTTGGACATTTTCCAAGTTGTTGTGGCCAACATGACACATTTTGTTCTGATAAGGGGCACTCCCGCCATTTAGTATCACACTTCCATAACTCTGTAAACATGCAGCTGTTTTAGAGATATCCAATGGCAAACACTTTGCAAGTTTCAAAAATGGGAGTCTTTCCCATTTCTACCATCCATCCTATTTAACATGAATGCTGCACTAGACCCTCCATGCCTGGTATTCACCCATGTCTGTCACATTTTGTAGCACAGGCTTTCCCAGTGATGAGTATATAGTGTCAAATTGGTGCAGTGCCCTTTCAAAAAAAACAAACGCAGTCCTACTCAACTTTAAGCATGTAAATGAAAGTCCCAAACACTCCGCCTCCTTCTTCCTGCCCAGCTCAAAACGGAGACTACTGGCGCCTCCTCACCCCTGGCATCCACATCGTCAGCGCCTCGGCCCCGGGCTACACCAAAGCCGTGAAGAAAGTCCATCTGCCTCGTAGCATGCAGGCAGCAGGCCGGGTGGACTTTGTGCTGCAGAAAGCTGCGTTTGAGCTCGACACGCAAGAGGAGGACGACGCCATCCTGGCAATGGGCACCTACGACCGCTTCGACCCTTATAACCAGTACGAGCGCTACACCCTGATGGCTGATTTGAGCCAAGACCGTGAGGAGAGAGCGGAGAAGCCCTGGTGGTGGAACTACTTTAACCTGCCGGGAGGCCTTGCGCCAACATGGCTGCTCAAGCACTATTAGAGCTTTCATGGTATCTCTTTCTACAGTATACACACAAACCGAGCTATATCGTCTAATGAATGTGCTGCTTTTTTATTGATGTTACACGGCAGGAAAGTGTAAAAGCTCGCTGGCTGGCCTTCGTGTTAGCTTTTACACTTTTACCTACGTGTGCTCTGTTTTGGTCCCAAGTCAATTAACTTCACCATGATGTTTTATAACAATTTTACAGCAGAAATAAAGACCTTTTATGTCAATTATTGTATATAGTCACAATGTGAATCCTTCACACCCTTCTTTTAAATATCTTGGGAAAGTAAGTTTATTTGTACTGCTACTTTCAAACAAGAACAACCTAAAAAAAAGGAAAATAAATATGTTGAAAAAGCATACTCTGATAATTTATTTTCCCCAAATAACCCATCTTCATTCAAGCATTAGACTTTTAGTATGTGATTAAACCAGGTGGCCACTAGGGGGCAGGCTGAGTCAACTTCTGGCCCGAGTTACTGCAAACCATGAAGTCTGGTTATTCTTCCACATAGTGTGTACTATTTGTAAAATTAACTGAAATAGTTCTGTGTCTTGAGCGTTGTGCTGAGTCAGAGTTTTGTATTAAAGACTCCTGATATCTTTTGCATTCCTTCTGGTCATTTGTTTCCGTGCCGTATAGGTTACACATCTTGAATGTATTTGAATTGAATGTATAACAACAAATAAGAACGTACAAAAGTTATACCTATTTTTAAGTATTTAAAAACCTTATGACCCCTTAAATTGAACCATTGTCAACTTGGAGTCCTTATTACATTAGACCTATGTCAATAAGCGGTGAGCGGTTCCACTAAGGATTGATTATCCCCTCTCTGGATGTTCTATTTGTAAAAAGTTTTAAGAGGTAAAAACGTCCAGTTGTTCGACAAAAAGCAAGCAAAGCAAAAAAACAAATACAATTATATGTAACAGAAATATGTTTTGTCTTGTGACCCCTCAGCTTTATCTTGTGACTCCACTCTTATCTAAACTTTTAAAACTCTCTTTAAAACAGCTACAATCTGCCCTCAACATTAATCCTTTTATGACCTGAATCATCTGTCAATATATAATTACACATCCTCCTCCCACACACCTGAGCAGGAAGGATGTTTGGTAAACTTTCAGCTAATTTCTGTTTGTGTATATTTCCTTCCTTCAGCTGTATGGGGGAGCTAATCCACACCTTAAATACTTCCTGCTGTAGGAATCTCATCCAGCATGTTTTGACTTGTACAAGTTCCTATGATAACTTCTATAGCCTTAAAACCACTAGATCTACAAAATAATGACAGACAAGAAAGGAAACAACTAACTAAACACGGGGATTTCGTTTATGATTGCCAAATAGAATAGGTCTATTTGCGGAGTCTATTAAAAAAGGAAGGTAGCGCGCTAAGAACCAAGTCGAGAACTGACAAAAAGCCCCTTTTCCACCGCAGGAACTTCCCCCCAGAACCAGGAACCTTTTGAGGAACTCATTGTGTTTCGACCACAGGGACCAGGGTCTAAATTAAGCTCCAGGGACATTTTCTGGGGACTTTTTACCCCCCCAAAAAGGACCTCGTCGGGGGGGTAGTATTTTCTGAAAGTACAGGAACTTTCAGGGTGGAGTTTGCATCCAACGTGCATCAGTAAATACTATGCAGCAGTAAATGTCGTCGCAGAACGATAAGACCTAAGGTTTATTTTTTTCAACCGCTATGGAAACGCAGACAACAATGGGCTGAAGGAACCTTTTAATTCCTTGAAAAGTAGTCCTGGGAATAAAATTACCAGGAAACTTCTTGGTGTAAACGGGGCTCAAGAGGCAGAAAAAGAGGGTGTGAGTGTGTTGTACTGCAACCACACTGGAGGATCTGCTTGATAGAATCGAGAATATAAGAAAAAGATAAAGAGCGAAGCCACATTTGTCACATGCAGCTAAAAATCAACCACCACAACAACAACAACGCAAGTTCACCTTAGTAAAGCCAAGCGGACACAAGATCGCCACAATGAAAAGTAGTACAAAATGGAGTGTAAGTGTGCAAGAGCGTTGCCAGCCTCGGGGTCCAGTGAAGTCCCAAATCTTATAAACAAACCAGCTTTTTCTGTAAGGTCATGAAAGAAGCATGGGAAAAGGAAATTACCCCCGCACAAAGGTCGAGGAATACTATTGCACAATCGTAGAGAGAAAAGTCTGCTCGGTGAACTAGTTGACCCATGACGAGTCAGTGAAAAAAATACCAGGCTTCTCAGGGGATTTACAAAACACAAACACATGATTTGGCATCAAACCCGCTCAGCCAAACAGCAGAGGAGAGACCTCCATCTACACTAGAGCTGGATAATACTGTACATTGCCCCACTAACACATAAGAGACTGTCAGATGGCATCAACAATGACTTTTTCCATGACATACAAGCATTCATTATATACTGTAAAGGCATTACGGTGCCTGGAAATTGGTATTGTCATGGCTGGGAGGATGATCTCCCTCATGGTATAGTAGTGGATGTAATATTAAAGGTACAACAGAGTCCTTTCAGCCTCATCTTGTGGCCTTCCTCAGCTGACAGTGTTGCTCAGTTGCCATAGAGATTGTTTAGGCATTTCGCTCATGTGATAACAAGCGGTTGTACATACAACTTTACATACAACGTCTTTTCGTAATACCAGAGATTGATGTTTTTACCAGCCGAGAGAGCGTGTGGCTGGTATTGTTTTCACCTTGTGAGTCTGTGTGTGTCATCATGGCACAGGGCTGGAGCACTTGAGTCCGGTCTTGGTCTCGAGTCCACTTTTTTGAAGTCTTGCACTCGTCTTGGACCCGTGTCCTGTTGAAGTCGGAATAGTCTTGGTCTCGGCTATTGAGAAATTGGTCGCGCTGTTGTTCTACATCTGTAGATTAAGCGTTTTTTAACATTAAACAACTGCATCCCTAATTGGCCCCCCCACTTTACACCCCTGGCCCGATTTAGCGGCTGGTAAGACGCAAGATGGTCTCTAGTTCTTTCTGTTTCTAGGCCCATTGTTTTGCATTTTCTTTCCCTGTAGTGTCTGTATACAGATCTTGAGAACAACAGGACATGATACAGAGTCTGCACTGGTTAGCTGGTTGAAAACTTAAGTAGAAATTTACTTTCTCCTGTTTTCTTTGCACATAGTAATTTCATGAATCAGCCGAACATTCACTCACTTTAGAGGTTACTTTACAATGTTTCTTTATGTCTTTTGTTGCTATAGTACGTTAGGGGTGTAAAAAAATATCAATACTCTCGAGTATGGCGATATTATGTTTTGTGATACTGTATAGATCTCAAAAACACTGTATCCAGCTTTTAATTATTAGTTTACATGCAAAGATTTGTGGCAGACAATGGCTCAGATTGCACAAAAAGTGCTGCTACAGTATGATGTTGGATGTTACAGGGATTGTGACGAATGCAAATGTAGATCAGGATCAGGTGTGTTCTGTATACTATGACAGTTTTCCTCGCAACATATTGAATCGTAACCATTGTATCATGATACGTATCGTATAGTAAGTGTGTATGTGCACATTGATTCAATGCTTACACATTACATTTAATCACATTATATGAGAGGAACAAAATGGGTTTACTCCTGATTCAAAAGCCATTTGCTTCGATGTAGAGAATGCACTTAAGAATCAAATGAATATATGATGAGCTGTGTAATGCTGCGAGCATACATCTGGCATGAAGAGAGCCATAAGACTTTAAAGTTGTACATCAAGTGCCTGTCTAAAGATATCTGATATGCTCTGTTTGAATCTCACAGGTGGATCTTTTTGTGACATTCTGAGATTTTATGAGAAAACTTGCACATTTAGGTGCAGGTGCAGTAAGTGTATCTGTCAGTTAGCTAAGAAAAGGTTGCTCCATTGCTCCACAAATTAGCCTCTTTAAGGAATGTTGAAACTTGACGTTAGTGCCGCACACAATCCCTCCCACAGACGGTGGAGAGTGATGGGTCTGAAGTCGAACCCAAATCAAACACGGTGTCAAACAGGCCGGTGCCTCTCTCTGTATGAATGACTGGTTTTACTTGTCACATGCTTTTTTAGTGAACATACGACAATCCCTGCGTAGGATTGACCCTGTTTGCTTTTCTGGGACCGGTTCCTCGAGCCGCCCATGTCAGGTGGGGTGCCGGCTGGGTCACCAATTACTTGTTGAGGCTGAGAAAGTAGCATAGAGCCGCCCTGAGCTGCCATGTTGTATTAGCTTCATGCTGCTGGCAAGTAGGTAAGAAACGCCTCGTTTCAGTTCAGTGAAGCTGTTCTCAAAGGAGCTTTAATACGCTTATGTCCTACTCAAGATCAGTTTGTAACTATGACTATTTATGAACGCTCAGTCCACCATGTGAATATAGTGCCACCATATCACAGCAGTGGCTACTTTTATTTCATTCATTTTTTATTCTCTCATTAGCTGATTTTAATGTATGACTGACACCGTGCAAGTGTTAAATGTATGAAACTATTTTTCATTATTTTTAATATTTGTAAACAAAATTGGATGGTTTACCATAATTTGAACCAAGCAAACTTTATTTATATAGCACTCAGCACTTGTGAACAGAAGTTACAAAGTGCTTTAAATGAGGAAGAAAAGTGGAGAGAGGGCGATAGAAGAGACAGAGTGGACAATATACTGTATTAAAGATGAGAAAAAGTTATAGATTTAAGATAGAGACAAATATTAAAGCATTACTTTCAATCCGCAAATCTTTCGCATCACAAATTAACAACTAGCTTTACTGTAAATGGACATTATGCTGATTGGTTTGTGTTGTGGTTTAGGCGTTAAAACACTTCCCTCATGAATTCAATATAATCTAAAATAGTAATTAAAGGAACAGTGTGGAACATTTAAGGGAATCTATTGACAGAAATTGAATATAATATTAACGAGAATGGCACTCAAAGTGCCAAGGTGCCCGAATACGATTGCCCCCCCCGCTCCGTTCAGCTTGCGCCATCATCCACGTGTGTTTTTGTTACGTTGATATCAGCTGTACGAAGCGGAGCATTGTAGAACACTTCATTCAAACTGGACAGACACAAAATAAAACTCACCTAAACTGTCGTTGTTACTCTTTCCAGCAATCACCAAGTGTGCTTTGGTCAAACTCAACTATAACTTCACAGAGATATATTTGAAAAAATGCCAAATCTACAGTTGTCCCCCCCCTCACCCGCTCTCTCTCTCTGTCTCTCTCTCTCTGAAGGAAAAAGGCGGGGTCATGTGTCATCAACGCGCCATCAGTTACACTGCGTATGTGTTATACCCAGAGGTCTTAATGTTCTGGCTGATCGGAATCCTTAAAAAAATTCATGAATCCGGATCATGAGCCGGATCGCCACCAAAATCTAATGGATTGTTCATTTTGCCACACCCCACCCCTCCGAAACATTTCATTCAAATCCCTCGCTAACTTTTGGACTAATCCTGCTAACAGACAAACAAACAAACCAACGCCGGTGAAAACATAACCTTCAATTCCCTTGGCCTTGGCGGAGGTAATAAGTATGTTTTCTTTGTGTATTATCACCTGAAAATAAGAATCTATGTGGTTTCGTTTATATCTACATACGGAGAGGGTCCTCTTCACTGAGCCGGTGGCCATGTTTCTACAGTATCCCAGAACGGACAAACCAAACACTGGCTCTAGATAGAGACATTCACGTTTTTGCGTTGGCCACCGTAGTTCTCCTACACGCTTGGCACACGGGAGAAGTTTCAGTTGGTTGCAATCTGCAACCACACTGCTAGATACCGCCAGATCCTACACACTGCACCTTTAAGAGGCTTAGAAATAAAAAAAAATGGGTGCCACCAAACCTGGTGGCACATGCCATCAACCAGCAATGTCTTTCAGTTTTTGTTGTTAAGTTTACGTCTTTCCTGTCAGCACTGTAAGACAATTATAAAACTGATATTTGAAGAATTTTATCATTATGCATAAATATGCCACAGAACAGTGAACACAGAACAGTGTTTTCAGTGGGGTCAGGACCCCTCCAAGTCGCAAGATAGACCAACTTGAGGGAGATAAAGTATATAGTGCAGATTCAGTCACTCCATTCAAACATAAAACAACAAATGTATTTTCCCTCCACCCAACAACAGCACTTCAAATAAAGTTGTGCACAGATACGGAGTTTGTTCTTACAAATGCAAGCGGTAGAAATGAATTAGCAGTAGAAGCTGACTCTGCGGAGAGCAGTATTTAAGATGCAGCGCACGATTTCAAAGACAAATTGTATTCCTTGTTAACAGCTACAGGCTTTCTAACAGTATAAAATATAGATTGCAGTCTTCCTTCAGTTCTTTCTACTTTTGAGTTCCGCAAAGGAGCTTTCCATGTTAGCAAGTGCAAACTGGATCACTGTAGTAAATGTAATATTTAATAAGTATTTTACCTGCCAGCAAAGCGAGAATGCAAAAGTTTTGATACATGCTTATTATTTTGCTGTATGAGGACACTAATTAGCTCAGTTGATATCTCCATGTAGAACTGATTTGTAAGGTTGCACCTTCTTCTTTGTTTCTTTACAGCAGCCACAAGAACCAATTCCCTGCAACAGGTGTACACTTTAGAAAAGGCTATAATATCTTGCCATGAAGACAGGATTGTACTAATGCTGTCACTGATTCTGTGTAGCTAACAGCGATGTTTGAACATCAGCAAGTCTTCTTGATCCTCTAGCAGACAAAGTAGCAAGAGTCAGTCTGGTTTGAGTAACTCTTCCAGAAAAAAAGACCACGTCAGTGGAAAAAAACATCTCATAATCTCCTTTAATTCATAAATAACACCCAGGTTTATTGAACATCGTCTTGTAATTTACTCTCAAACATCACACAGCACTTCTGCATCTTTGTGGATTGTAATTGAATTCTCTTTTTACGATCCTTAAAGGGGAGATTCCCTGGGCCCTGCCAAACTCCCATAATTGCAAAAACAGCATTTCATTTCCTAATAATGGCTCAATGTCAAGTCCAATTCAGTCTGCTTGTTAAGCGGCAGCAATTACCGAATCGTACATGTGCAGACAACTCCTCCGGTGGGTGATAATAAGCCACTTTCTTTGTTACAGACCCTGAACAAACTTGGAGGGGGAACACGTGAAGCAAAGATAATGCGACCAGTCGAGCGTGAGTGTATACAAAACCCCACCAATCGTTCTTGTAGAAAACCCCTCAGCTATGACAAAAGCTGGTCCAACTGGGTTAAGGTGATTCCACTTTAATAGTGCTGGGATCCCTAACCACAACAGAATATAACAATAGAAAATACAGCTGCTGGTTGGTGAAAGTCACTTCCTTTTGAAAGTAAAAGACTGCGTCCGGGTTGATTGACTACTGGTGTTTATGAACTTGGGAGGCACGTCGAGGATTGGAGAGTTTCTTTGTTGCGTTGCACTGTTGGTATATTTGGGGTTTCTCCTTCAGCGTGACGGTCAGAGGTCACCGTACAACAAGGCCACACGGGCTTTAATTTGACCTGCAGACTCAGATGAAGAATCGTGTTTGTTGACATGTTCCTCCTGAGTTTGATTGTGTTCATTTGTTTTGATTTATTTTCCACAACGCTCGGATACTCTCTTATACTGAGGGATCAAAGGGGAGATCGGTACGGAGATGGAATCTGCTGGTTCAGTCCTTGTCAAGTCATAGGCCTTTGCTTGGTGCAATAGGGGCGGCACAGGCCCTCTGATTTTCAAAGAGTTAGCATGTTTCTTAACAGTGAACTTTTCCATACCATTTGGTTAGTTGTAGCCTGGAATGTTAGAGAAGAAATGGTTAATAAAGTCGAAGACTCCTCTCATTTATTTGTGCGTGAAATGTCTTTCTGGGTATGACCCATAGACATTGTATATAAGACGTGGACGTAGTCACCGTGACGTCGCCCATTGGTTTGTGGACTACCGTTTTGAAGCCTCAAGTGACACGAGAAGGTGGAGCTAAATAAAACCGAAAGCTGAATAAGACATTTTTAGGTGACCAAAATGTTAAAATTAACTTTCATGTACTGAAAACACATTGTGAAAGAGTTAAAGTTCTAAGACGAAAACACGGACCAGACAACGGCGAGGTAGCGACCTGTCAATCACAACGTAGCCACGCCCTAAAGCATACCCTGCTTTATGGTCTATTTGACTCTAAATGGAACCATAATTTACTAAAATGAACATCTTGCTGTTTTGAAGAAGACTTGAAACTAGCGATTGAGACCCTAAAGTCATGTTTACAATGTTTCCTGAGGTAATAAATCAAGTGAGAAGTAGGATCATTTTCTCATAGACGTATTAGTTTTGCAGGTATTATGGCCATAAACCAAAGAAAATTTGACTGGGTGGTGGAGTGAAATGAAAAGTCAGGGGATCACCAGAGTTATTACAAATAATCCCGAGATGGACATGAATGTGTGCACCAAATTAATAATTTTACAAATACAACATATGAGTATATGGATCAGTTGCATCAGACGCTTTGTATTTCAGTGTATCTACCAAACATATCTTCCCCGTCTCTAGCATAACTGAGTAAAAATGATTTGTACTCATATGATTTATTAGTTTAGTGATGATGATGTATTAGTTTTAATTAGTTAGTTATAGTGGTTAATCTGAGCCCATACAATACAATGATTTATTGCAAGATCTTAATTCACCATCTTGTCTCATCTCGTACTTCTAGAGTGAACAGAAACAGGCCAGGTTCACACAATAGAGATGCACTGAAACATTAGACTGCTTTAAAAAAAATCCAAATATGAAAACAAATGAAACACCATCACTTTGGATAATACCAAACAAATTGTATTTTTTTATTATTATTTTTTGTGTTTAAAAAAAAAAAGAAGAAAAACAAGATGTGATATTGCCATTTTAGCTTTATAATACCTGGTTCACCATATTATATTTTAAATTTAACCATATTCCTGTTATAAGTTTTTTTTTTTTTTTTTAAAAGAGCAAAGATTGTTTGAGAAGCCATTTTTACATCACGTATTTTCTGTTAAAACAGGATTTTAAGGCAGGACATGGCACTGAACTGTAAGGTTAGATGGGTGTAATGGCTTCATTGGTTGGAGTCCTGTTCACGCCCACCTGGGCATGACTATCCAGGAAGTAGTAGCTTTCCATGTGTTGAGGGTTGATCTCTTGAGGTCTTCAAACTTCTTTCAAAGAAAAAAAAAAGGTCTTACTTTGGGAGTGCATGCACATGTCTCCTTACATTACAGGTAAGATAGTGTTGTCTTGAACAGCTTGGTGATATTCCAGTGCTCTGTTTGGAAGCACATGGGCCTGTATGGATGGCAGCATGGCTCAATTGTTTGTACAGATAACTCAAGTATGGTTTGGTGTAAAGCTGACAGTAGACACAAAACAAATCTAGATGATTTTTTATCAGTATTTCCCGACAGTCTAATCATCAAACAATGTGTTGCTCTGATGAGATTTGAAACGAGAAGATTCCCATTATGTGGGATTGATCAAGTTTGAAGGTGTGTTAGGTAATGACCGTATAGCCTACTGGAGCCTTTCCATGAATGTATGAATATTAATAGATAGACTTTCCTACATGGAGTTAAATTCATTGTGTCAGAGAGTAGGAATATTTTTGGCACATTATTAGGTGTTGTATTACACTGCTTTTTATATTCTGTGTTTCTTGTTGTTGGAAAGACTTTGAAATGATGTTCTTGTGTGTTTCTTATTGTTGCATTACTGTAATTTTGAGAATATTTACTGAACACCTGAACACTTTTGCACTTTTCCGCCCTCTTCTATAACTCTCATGGACTTGAATTGATGTCATCGTCGTTAGTGTCTGAGTACAGGAGTGTGTGAGGGCTCCAAATGCTGTAGAGGAGTGCATACTAGAGCACACTAAGCCTCCTCACCACATACTAAATGTATGTAGGTTTTGAGTTTGTAGTGTGTTCACACTGGACAAGTGACAAAATGAAATGTACTCAACACTCAGTATGCATAGTAAGAAAACAAAACCTATTGATCTTTGAGTGTGCTGTTGATGTACACAATGTTCCCACAATGCAATGCATATGGTAAATGTAGGAGCTACTCACAACTGTAAAAAACTTGAAACAGGAATTTCGACAAAAGCTAAGGAAAGGTGTTTCAATGCGTGTCTGGACCATCCTTTACCAAAGGAAAGGAGATAATGCCGTCCTACAGTTCCTATAGCGACGCACCATTTGGCTTTCAATAACATCAGCCATCGCTGTTTGATTGTACACTATGGATAAATGGAAGTTGCCTTTAAAAAAAAAAATCATCTAGTGTGGCCTAGTGTAAATGCAGTCAGACTTCTCCTTCACATCTTCCCTTGACCTCATGAAGTTTTCCATCTCGGTCAAGGAAAAGTGGTTTGGAAAAGACATAGGATGTCACTTTTTTTTTTTTTTTTTGACTATTCGACCGCAGCCCCCGTCTAGGAGACTATTCAAGCCACCATTTTACCATTTTGTCCGGAATTCGAACCTTCGAGAGTCTACCACAGCCTTTAAGAATACAGTACATGTACATTTTATAGCCTGAATAGATTTCACTCATGATTGGTTTTCAGGTTTATACAGTACGTACTCTACATTTTAGTTGTTGGTGTTTTAATATCAGAACCAGGTGTTCCAGGAAACCCAGACAGCCTTTTAGTGGTTTCCACAGGATCATGATTTAAGTTGTATTGCATAGTTTAAGCAATGCTGTAGTAGTATAGTTTCCTTTGTGGCTGTAATAGTAGTAGTAGTAATAGTCTTTTTTCTTCTCCTAGTGGTCGTTAAGAATCAACAGCATTACCTGTTGTCTGTGTGGCCAAACCCTGATACAGCTTATTCCTCTGAGCTCCCTTATTCTCCAAAACACATCAGTGGGCCACATTGTTACACTGGGTGACATGTTACCTTCATTACAATACCATAGTTTATCTTGAGTTGATTCCACATACACTGCCCTGCTGCTGTAAATACTCATTAGAGCATCAAATCTACCACTGAAAACAGTTCCTGACACATGCACTATTTAATCCTGTATGAGTAACCTAGAGTGCCCAGTTATTTTAGGAAAGGATTTAGCTTTTTTTATATATATTTGTGACCTGTTTTTAAATATTTACGTGTTAAGTAGAACCAACGGGCTTGGGGATGAGACACACAGACAGGTTGGGGATGTTGAAAAGTGTCAACAGATGGTCTTTTCAAGGTATTTGTTGAAAATAAGAAGAATATAGAATAACACCAGCCTTATCCTTTAAACCACAGACACACAATATATCATTGATCAGTATACATATCTGTGTCAAGAGACTGAGTGAAGGATAATTCCTCTCTATAGTGTATATTCATACTATTAACATATGTTTATGGAAGGAAATCATTTGGCTCTGCTTGTGCCTTTTTAACAGTTTCAAAAACAAATTCCTTCTTGGCAACAAAATGATAGCGAAGACAAATTTTAGCATACTTCCAGTCATGCGATCCTCCCCATGTGAGCTATTCTCAGCAAAGCACAGTCTAGACACTGCCGAATTTAAGGCCGGAATAAAACATAAAGCACAATTGAAATAAGTGTTCTTGATCTTAATGCACATTATCGCTGTGTCCCAGGGATAAAACACTTAAAAGTCAGTCATGAAGAAGAGAAAGCCCGAGGGCTCTTTAGGCTGGGTACATGTCCGTGATGCACCCAGCTACTTTAGCTGTCATGCGGCAATATCTCGGAGCCTTCGCCGGGTGCACTGATGCTTGGCTTAAGCCATTTAGCAGCGCCCTGGTTAACTGAAACCGACAAAACTTCTGATTCCAGCCTGATCTTAGAATAACACCCCTGGCGACTGTGAAGCTGTCTTTGCCCATTTCATCCAGCGCTCTCCCACAACTGTGTTTGTAGCTGACAGAGATGCAGAAGAAGATGCCTCGTGATGGTACAACTGTTACTCAGAGAATTAAATTAAATGGAAAACATTGCAATAAAAAAAAAAAAACAGATCTGGCTGACAGTTGCAGAGAGGAAAAGGGCTGAGACTATTGCTCCGAGAGAGTGCCAGGCTAAAGGGCGCAGAAGTGCCGTAACATGAATAAAATAAGATGGCCACTTAAAGCCAATGGGTGCTCCAAAGGGTAAAGTGTTGGATGATTCAAGTCGAATATTTGCCAAGGGTTGCTCTTTGCACATAGTGGTTGCCCAAAATCATGCAGAGCGAAAACACCGGGTGATGAGATGTTTACAGCTGAGTAGAAATGTGAACGCCGGGCATGTGAGGAGTCAAATTTGCTCATGACACTGGACAAAATTTCACTGAACATCACAATCACAACAACAAGAGCGTATATAGGGCTTAAAGATGGCTGCTTGTGCAACACAAAATTTTGAGCTGACAGTTTCACTTTTCCGTAGTAGTTTATGGCTTTTTCGGGAGTGGGGCTTAAAGAGACGGAGCGTTTCAGACAGAGGGTGAATACAGGTATATTCAGACAGACACTGTGAGAAAAATAATGTGTTTTTTAAACATTAAAGCATGTAAATATGTTCTAGTAGAAACCCAAAATACAAGTAGGAACCTGGAAATGAGCATGATAGGTCCCCTTTAAGGTCCACTTACTTGATGTTTCAGAGCTTTTAACCTCATCTCATGGTCTTTTTCAACAGGTGGAGTTTGCCCAGTTGTCATCACGTGACCAAAGACCTAAATGTTCATCACAGCACAGTGACAGAGTTATGGACCAGGAGCCAATGTTGGGCCGGCCGAAGACAAAGGGTGCCATCCACACCCGGAACTCTGAGGAAGACCATGAGATGCCGTTGAAATTGAAGAATAAACTTGTAAGTAAACCATTGAATTGAGATTTGTTTTTATTGTCAAACTACTGTACATTACTTTGTTCTATTAGTACAATTAAGTACTATAATGTGCACCGACAAATGTGATCAATCTTTAGAAGGCAACCGTCAATAAAACATCTCAAAGAGAAAATACTTTTTTTTTTTTATTATTGCCGTTACATTTGCAATGACTTTAAATATAATGAATTGGCTTGCAAATTTTAAAGGGATAGTCTGGGTGTTTTGAAGTGGGGTTGTATGAGGTACTTGTCTATAGTCAGTGTATTACCTACAGTAGATGATGCCCCCAGTTTGGGAAAACCAAAGCAATGTTCTGCTGTGGATGGGGCCGGCGGCGAAATGTATTTTAGCCACTTAAAAGAAAGGTCCATCTAAAAAAAAAAAAAATCAATATTAGCTCAAGTGTACGCTATATTTAGAATATTTTCACAGCTTTACCTTGCCGTGAGAGAGCTATACAGTCTATGTTTCAGACAGGGAACTGAAGACGTAATATATGCTCTCGCCAAAGCAACCAGACTCAGAACACGGGGGCTTGCTGTTCTACCGCTGCCTCGATCGGTTAGTGTTATTTTGTGACTTTGGTTAGTTCGGATTCACCACGCTGACTATGGATAAGAACCTCATACAACCGCACTTCAAAACACCCAAACTAATTTGTGCGTTGCGTTGTGCAACAGCAGTGTCCCTCAACAACCCTGTCTCCTACATTTATATACAACAAATCAAAAAATGTTTTTAACTAATCCGGTCTGCATTATGTTTCCTATTAACATAATGAGAAAAAAAAAATGGTCATATTGAATGCATCAGTAAAATGTTCACTGACGATGTATTTCATTTGTTTTCCACCAAAATATCCAATCTTGCAATACAATAAACGCTCATAAGCAACTACAGCATTATTAAACTCTTTATGGTTATATACAGTAGGCACTGGCAGCACTTGGTTGAGGTAATGTATATTTCTGTACTGATGTATCAGTGTTGTCTGCAGCATCCAGCAGATATCCGACCCACTATACAGCACCCAGACAATTTGTAAAACAAATGCAGTTTCTAAAGGCCAGCGTTTCGTCACAGCATGCTCATGCTAACAAGTTAATTAAGCATAGTCCTCTGCACATGAACTTTAAGCTCGTATTAACAGTCAAAAGAGATCTGCCGTTAGGTGCACCGAGCTAATTACGTGATGATAAATCTTCCGTGGCATGAGGTAATTTCTCAGTGCTCTTTAAAGATAGTAGAGAATATGGCAGATAACTGCTTGAAGCCTTTGCGAGTCAGCAGCGGCGAAGCTAAATGTGGCAGCAAGTGTCAGGCCAAATCAATACACGCTTCCCAGGATTCCTTTGGTGCCATAATCCCGGCTGCGGTGGGCACTGACCCCGGGGAGGCTTGGCCTCTTGTTTTCTTGCCCTGTTTTTTCAAAAGCAGCTGCACTTATGGACATGACAGCGTTGAGCAGAAGCTAATTACCTCAAAAAAAAAAGAGCAGAATTTGTACTATAAACCGCTTAGCTCGTATCTGAGACACGTCGAGACCTCGCTTCCCGACAGTGGGAAGCTGGCTAGCCCTTAGGAAGTGCAGAATTTACATGGAGGTGTTTCCAAAAATTGCTCAAAAGCTGTGTAATTTCCACTAGCTGTGAACTCCTAATGTGCGGTTGCACGGATGATTTATGTGTCAAATATTCCCTTTGGATATAGAGATTGTGGTCAACTATTTCACCTCACCAATTCTTTCTGTTTGACTAGCATGAACTGCATTTTGCAGATCTGTCTTTGAGAGAGGCCCCCCCGGTGTCTTCCAGCTGATTTCACAGATCCCATTAAGTCATAATCTTGTATTATCTGCATTAAAATAACAAGAGATAATCCTGGCATCAGGCTAATCAGCCATGAAATTGAGGAATCTCCTTGTATTGATTCCACTGCAGCAAGTTAGTGTGTGCAACAATGACATAATTATATAAAATGTACAATTTTTGAGTCACATCTCCGTCCTTCACTCAGCAGGAGAGATCGTCTTATCCAGGACGAGGAGTTGGAGGTGTGTGGAGGAGGATTTCCAGAACATCACATCTTCCCTTGTAAGCGGCACTCACTTACTTAAGCCATCAGCCCGGTCATTAAAAATGCAAAATTATCATCTTTTAAAGTGGAACATGATTCGGCTCTGTGCTCAGGAGGCAGTGGAGCGCGACGCTTGCATATGAAATGCATTCGGTCATCCCCCTGGCAACAGGGAAGGAAAAAGGTGCATTGAGTGAAAGGAGAGCAGATTGCTTTTATTCTTTATTTAGAGAGTTATTCTAGACGCCGAGTCACAGATGCCCCTGCCATCATAAAAATCCTTCTTGCTCAATTGAGGCTGAGGCAAAAATGTTGAAGGCTCAGGTCTCTGTGGGGAAAGTATGAAAAGCAATCATGGTTTTTTATTTGTCTCAAACATGTTTTTTTATTCGTAAATATGTCACAGATTTGGGCTACTGACATTATATTCCTCCTGAGACAGTCGGCGAGCAGGAAACAGACAAACTATAACATAAACAGGCCACTTTGAGTGTGAATTTCTTCCTTTTCTTTCGATGTAAGCAATGAAAGTGTGTGTGAACTTTAATGCATCTGCTAACAGGCAGGATCCTTTATGAAATGTGCTCTCGTTCACACTAATGTTTGGCCATGGGGCTTGGCCATAACCCTAAATGTACTTGTATTAATGTGTTTCAGATGTGCGTCGGGGTGTAATGTGCTCCATATTGTCAATTTCCTGCACAAACAGTGTATCCAGTTTCCTTCATGTAGTTTAAATTGCCCCTCTGTGTACTGGAGCTTGACCCACCATTAGCTGATATTAATGGCCAATATGAGCTATATCGGTATCTGCTCATAAGTAACTGGCATTTCTGTATACTGCAATATCTTAAGATATGTTTGTCCACCAGAGAGGGTTTATCTTTAGCCAAAGTTATACTTTGCGCATCTGCAAGGGTCCGCTATAGGGTCCGTGTGATGTAAATTTCTTCATCAGAGGGTGTAAGCCTAGGCTCTGTGCGGATGGCAATTTGTTGTGCCACTAAGCTACAAGTGGTAGCGTAACGATCTACTGCACATGTGGAGCGGGTCCTCCAAGCGGACAGTATAAACAGAACTACCATGTATCCGTGATGTCCGCAGCTGTCCGTGAACGCGTCTGTTCTGGAGTATAATCAAGGCTTCAGTCTTGCTCAATATATATCTTGGTCACAGTTCTTTAGATTAGAACATTTGACAAAAAATTCCCTTTAGTGCTTGTAGGAAACGCACTAGTCTTTCAATTAACAAATGTAAACCCATCCGCAGCAATCATAAACACTTAGAGGAAGTACTCAGAGAGTGTGACGAAGTAGTTTAAAGATCAAAAAAGAAAAACCCACACTGGGCGGGTGGGAGGAAGGGGTGGTGGATGGGTCCAACAGACACAGGTCTTTCATCCAGGAGACCGCTGTTCGTGTCCCGTGCGTAAAGTTTCACTTTCACTTTACAATCAGCTGTTCGTTCGTGTCATTTTCACAATCATTTTAAGTCTAACCATGTTGTTTTTTTCCTAAACCTAACTGGTTTAGTGGGTTTTGTTGCCTAAACCTAAGCAAGTGTTTTTGTTTAATTAACAACATTAACCACGGGGTTTACTGCGACGCCGAGGGGTCTGACAAAGCATGAGTATGCGACGAGTTGGGATGAGAACGGCTATTTTCAAGCTCAACTTCAAAAAACAATTTTTAATGATCTTTATCAACAGTGTTTATTATTAATGATTAAAAAAAAATCCTCCAGTGTTTTATGACCGTGTCTTTTAAACTCATATCAATTAACATATCGAAGCATCAGCGTCAAAAGTCCGCTATCGGTTGGACTGTAGTGTGCACAAAATGTTCTACGAAGCTATAGATCTAAGCAACAGAAATGCTTTGTAAAATGCTTATTGCCAGCCAGGAAGTTCACCACCCTCTCACTTTAAAAACACTACAGTAATTGTGACCTAAATAATAATGATGATAAAAGAAATGTTTAACTATTCATCAGCTGAATCTTCACATTTCATTACAGCTTCCTAAAGTTCCTACTGTGGACTTCTAACTAAGGAACAACTTCCTCTCTGAGAATTTAAAGGCACAGATCATTTCCCCTTTTTGTCATCATCAATCATAATTACGCCACAATTTCTTCACCTTGGATCAATTTGTGCCACTGAGATCAAACAGCGGTGTTAATAGGTGCCCAGATTTTTCTCTAAAGGTAATCTATATCATGTGGTGTGAGCAGTGGCCTTTCAAGCCTCAAGTTCGCTCACGCTCTATATTGTTTGTCACTGAAACCCTGCAGCTAAAATGTAAATTCTTGGGTCAAGTTGATCACCCTTTTGGTCAGCCTGTTAGATGATTATGGCTATTTGAAATGTGCTAAATAAACCAAATATGATTAGATATGATGAGCTAATATTTAATATGGGATACTGAGTTTTGCACAATTGAAAGATCTGCTTTTTTGAATGTGGTCGCTCTCCTGTTTGCCGTTGACAAGTGAACAAGCTCTAATCATCATTGTTTCAGTCACAAAGCAAACTGGGTCTTCAAAGGTTTCACCCGTGGTGCAATTACACCAAATTACTCTCATTTGGAGAGTCAGTCAGGGGCTCCGTTTTCAGCCCACGCTGCCTGTAAACAGGATGTTTCAAAATGTTATGAATGGATTTCGATTGAAACTTTGTGGAAACAGTGGTTATATGAGCAAGGGGGAAAAAAAATAAGATACAGTCATTCCAGTTGGACTAAAGGGGGAGTCGCAGCGGGCATGGCTTCACACAAAAAGGCAAACAATATTCCAAATAACAAAGTCACTGAAGAAGCTTCTTACAACGATAGAAGGCAGCCTCGAAATTATTATTGTCCATGACAACTTAAACTATAATTATTAGCTTTTTCTTTGTTTTCTTCTTCAGGGCTTGTCCCAAGAGAAAAGAGAAGAAGCGTACAACAGCAGAGAAGCATTGTTTTCACAGTAAAACAATAAAGCTACTCAAACAAAATCTAAAACAGAAGTAGTCAAATAGAAGACTACAATCTTGAAACAGTATATAAATAATTGTGGTTTGAAAAGTGGAACTAAAATGAACTTTGGAAGTCCTGATTTACTCTCAATAAATACTACTGTAAAAAGAAATCTGACAAATATTTAAAGGAACAGAGTGTAACATTAAGTGCAGGCCTATTCAATTACAATTTTTTTTTCGAAGAGCTAGATTTGAAAAACCGTGACGTGCCAAGGAGCCAGACATTTCCATTTCCTGTTAACGTTGGTGAACCGGAATAAACTCTTATTATTAAGAAGAAATTATTATTATTATTTTAAATCCATTTTTCATATTTATAAATGATCAAAAGGCTGGATTGAGGATGTTAAAGGGCCGGTTTCACATTATAGAAAATAGGTCTTTTTGCATTCTTTCTGAGAGTTTGAGAAGATTGATTCTCATGTTAGTACATTAAAGGGCCATTTCAGGGGATCTATTGGCAGAAATGGAACATAATATTCATAACTATGTTTTCTTTAGTGTATAATCACCTGAAACTAAGAATCAATGTGTTTTTGTTAGCTTAGAATGAGTCCTTCTTATAGGGAGCGGGTCCTCTTCTGGGAGTTCACCATGTTGCTCCTCCATGTTTCTACAGTAGCCCAGAACAGACAAACCAAACACTGGCTCTAGGGAGAGCCTTTCGCCTTTTTATGTTACTCGAAGGCCACCTCAGTTCTCCGACACGCTTGTGAAACTGCGGTAACGTGAGCCGCAGAGTGCAAAACCATGGTACCGCCACTTCCGTCGCTCCTAAAATAGTGTTATTATGGTAATTGGTAAGGATTAGACAAACGGCGTTACCACGGTTTTGCGCTCGGCGGCTCACATTACCGCAGTCTTGGAAAGAGAGGAGTGAGCGGAGGGGTACTCAGTTGGTTGCAATCTGCAACCACACCATTAGATGCCGCCAAATCCTACACGCTGTACCTTTTAAAAGTGGCTTCAGTTTGAACAAATATGCAAATATGAACACTTCCACATAGAGCCGGCATATCCTGCATAGCACTGGTGAATTAATGTGCATGTGTGCGCATGATCTAAGTTGTTTTTCAGGCAGAGTAAGGCTTTAATAATAATAAAAGTGACTGTTTTCCATCAGACGAATTTTAATGGAAACAAGCCGAATGTACAGATACACGGCCAGCTTGAGTTAAACACTGGATCTTTACTTATCTTTGTTTTGCCCGAGTTAGACAAAACACTTGGACAATGAGTTAAAGATCAATTGTTGGACTCCTCGGCCATTTCTTTACAGTATCCCGATCGCGTAGAACCACATCATAAACTCACAGTGCTTAAAAGGCATTAGCATGTCCATACCCAGGAGACGTAACACTATAGTGTTGGGAAATACTGTAAGAAACAGACTGTGCAGATGAAAGGGCACGAGCCTATCACTGCTCCTTACATAATGTGTTTGCAGTTAGCATGCGGCGGTTGTTTCTCACCCCCATCTACTGTAGTTTAAGCACCCTGTCACTTCAAACTAGTGTGATCTGAAATTTTTTTGGGTGACTGCTGAGAATGCTAATGCCTTGGAAGTTGTATCCTGTGGCTCTTTTGGCTCAAATCAAACCCAGAGAGGCACAAGGAAGAGCCAAAGCAGCAGCTATGCCCACTTGAGAAAGGCCGGTAATCGAATCCTTCAACAATTCGTTTGGGATCACAGAGTGGGTAATACAGGCCTGACACTCCAAACACTATTCATTTTTTCATCGCTAACTATAGTCATTAAGGAGTCTGTATCAAAGAGATGAGGATTGTTGAGGTCGGGGACTACAAACCGCAGAGTATTAGTGGTCGATTTGTACTTGTTTACATGCTGCCGAAATAGGGTGTCGACTTTTTGAAGCCCACAGAGCTCCTTGAAGCTGCAACTTCTTCCTTTTTGTTTTCATTAATTCTTATCTGCTCTGAAATATTCTAACGCATCCTGACTGTTGAGCCGATTATGAATATTATTTGTGCGTGACTAATGGGGCCACGTTGCACCGGGTCTGTTCCAGTCTGGGTCAGTTGGTTCAGATAAAATCATGCAGCGTGTGATACAGTATGTTCAGATTCTTCAGATCCAGTGGCTGCCAGTCATTCTTATAAAGATTTCAACATGCACATGTTTGATATTTGCGACTAACGGGGACGACAGATGGCGTCACTTGTGTGTCGCCCGAGGGGGACAGACTATACAGTCTGAACTCCTCCTTTTTTGGCCGTATTGCGCTGCATATAAACAGTGCAAGCTGCTGGTTGCCATCCACGTTTGTTTTTGGTGCAACAATTGGCGTCCTCACAGGATGTGCACGGATAGTTGCATAATTAGTACTATGATTCTTTTTTTTTAAAGATGAAAAATTTGGGTCATCTAATTGCTTTTCAATTGTCCATGACATGAAATTTGAATAATGCCACATTGACTGTGATGCATTTGTCTTGCAAAATACAAATTCAATTCAGTTTTTTGTACTTAGATAATCCACGCTTTTCATAGAGTATAGTCTGTTAATCAAGTGCACTGCTTTCTGTTTGAAGGCCTGCAGTTTGTTGCTGTGTAGACCCGTCCAGGTGGTTCCAGATACCTGCACCATAATACTGAAGGCTGCTCTTGAATGCAGCATTTTTGGCTGCAGGGATTTCTAGGAGATATGGATCCCACCTCTTGAAACCTTTACTGCTGACCTTGTGTGACCATTAGGGGGTCTATAGCTATGAACATTAAGCTTTGAGATAAACCTTCATAGACAACATGTGTGCTGGCATTTTATGACAACATACACAGGTCTTTCAACCTTGTTTTGTGAGTCACTTTAGTGACGTTTTCACATGATTTCGTATGTATTTTACTCAGTTTATGTACTTATTGTAAGTCCAACCATGATGTTTGTCCTAAACCTAACTAAGTGGTTTTGTTGCCTAAACCTAAGTGAGTGCCCCCTCCTGGTACCGCACCTTCATACTCATGTAATATTCGCGAGGCAAACGTGACACTGACACGCTATCCTTTGGTGGACTGGCGGGTCTACTACACGTTTTAATGTGATATCGGGTAGTCCAGTGAGGTAGTTTGATTAAGTTAAGTATTTAACATGATTCATTTTCTCTTAGATTTCACAAATTTATTGTAAGATGAAGATTTTCAACCCTCACGCAGCAGACGGAGAGGACATTTTCCACATAACGACGGTTGCTGCCTTATAATTTACTAGCTGACAATGAAGAATTTGTTATTAATTCAGCAACTGGTCAAATATTCATGAGCAGCCACGCAAACTTTGGGCCACATATTCAGGAAACCACTTCTAAATATATGAAGAACATTAACATGACAGCATGCTCTTTTATAGCACGTTCACATGTACAGCAGAAAACATTATTGTTCTGTTTGCATCGGCTCCTGGCAAAGAAATATCTGTCAGAACAGCTTTAGTGTTTTACAGCTCAGAGGAAACACAATGAATTTTATGCACTTGATTGTCACTATTTATCAGTATCAGAATCATTTCCAGTTTTGCTCTCAACACTATGACACATGCAAGCGATGCTCGTGAATCTGGCACCAGGGTGCAACAAAAAAAAGGAAACCTATAGGACATGTTTTGTGTATTATTTTAGCTTGCAGTTATTTAAAAACACCACACAAACACATTCTACTTTTTAACGTTTAATTTGCCCTTTCACTGTTGATTTATGGGGAGTTAATAGCAAAGGTTTGCTCGTTATCACACAGCATTTTCATTAACAGCCCATCTCCTTGTAGCTTGTAAATAAACCACTTAATTTTGATATCCCTATTCCCATCCCAATGATGAATAACTGGTCTCTAATTTCCAAATGTGTGGGCGTTTAATGAGGCCTAAGATATTTTATTCTCCTGCTATAACGCTGTCTACAAAATTGTGCACTGCTGAGTGTAATCATGCAACGCTATCTGGCACAGACACTCTCTGGCAGCAGCGAGGCAAAACCTGCAGCCCAGAACTGCTCCACTTAAGGGAGGCTGATGTGAGAGGAGCAGACAGGCGAGAGTGGAAGGCCCTCCAGTCATGCAAAATGCAAAAGAAATATGACTTTATTACAGCTCCCTAATGGTGACATAACAATCTGTTCAGCCACTTCCCTCTAAATCTCAAAGCATTTTTTGGAGAGTACTCCGGTCTACAGGAGAGGATGGGTTTGGAAATCTCTCAGTATGAATGAGTTTAAACACAATTGAGTTTGAAATAGGGCTTTGACCGGCTCTCATCTCTGACAGCTTTTATTTATTTATTATTTTGGCTTGTTCCTCATGTCAGAGTGGTAAATGTCCTGAGAGAGAATAAAAAAAACAATACACAAGATGATGTCTTTTACCACTGAAAGGGTTCCTATTATACATCATGTGCTGACTTTTTAATATTAATTCTGTAACTGATTAAAGAAATATATTTTGTGAAAAATTAAAAAATTTTAAACCTCTGAATCGCCATCCACATCTCAGATTTGTTCAGCGAATCAAATAGGTCTGTTGTTTTGCCCGCTGACGATTATTTCCACCTGTCAGACAAACAGTCGATGAATCAGATCTTTGTAGGAATAAGAATAGGGGTGATTCATATAGCTAGCTAACTACCTACAGCTACATTAATGAAATATTGTGACAGAAAATGGCAACAAGTGTGGATAAGATCGGCTCAGCTGTACAGTTTGTTGTTGTAAGGTGACTTATAGAAATAAAATTCCTTTGATCAATGTAAGCATATTTAAGCTAACCACTCCTTGCAACCACTACTGCAGCTTCAGTATCAACTGAGAATGATGCAGGGAGACGGTTAAGCTAGTTGTTTGTCAAGAAATAGTTTAGAGAGAGTTAGATAAGTTGTTTCCCCCTGCCTCCAGTCTTTATGCTAAGCTAGGCTAATTGCCTCCCGACTCCACAGTATGTAGGATTTGGTTGCAACTAGTGGTGTGGTTGCAGATTGCAACCAACTGAATATCCCTCCACTCACTCCTCCCTTTCCAAGACTGTGTTGACGTGAGCCGCCGAGCCGAGTGCACAACCGTGGTAACGCTGTTCGCCTCGCTCAGAGCCCGTCCTTACCATAATAACACTACTTTAGGAGCAGCTGAAGACGGACGGCGGCTGGCGGTACCACGGTTTTGCACTCGGCGGTTCACGGTACTGCAGTTTCACAAGCATGTCGGGGGATTACGGTGGCCTTTAGGTAACGTAAAAACGTGAAAGGCTCTCTCTAGAGCCAGTGTTTGGTTTGTCTGTTCTGGGCTACTGTAGAAACGTGGCAGAGTAACATGGTGGACTCTACGTTGATATGAAGGGAGCCCTTGAAATATAATACTACTTGTTATGGCCTATTTTTGAACTTTAGAGAAAGTTAGGCTAGCTGTTTCCCCTTGCCTCCAGTCTTTATGCTAAGCTAGGCTAATCGCCTCCGGGCTCCAGCTCTATACTATGAGAATGGTATCAATATTCTCATCGAACTCTCAGAAAGAGCGCAAATAAACCTATTTTCCAAAATGCGAAACTCCTTCCTTTTAATACTGAAATAAATTTGTGGATAGGAGTTGGTGGTTAATATTATCATATGTTCATATCTATAGTGATATATGTACACCTATAATGAATTTCCTCTGAGGGGAGCAGATGCTTTGAAACTTAGATGCCAAACTATTAGTAAGTATGTTGGTATAAAAATACAACGGATATTTTATTTTAGGATTTCTTTCAGTTAAGTTTAATTTTACCCTGAAAAAGTTTAAATATGAAAAAGATTTTTAGTTTAATTTCTCTACATTGGCCGAGTGTTGTGACTTCTGATGAACAGAAACACTACAGATATTGGTCATAACCCTTTCAGCGCAACACTAGCAGAGATTCACTATTTGATGCCGGTTCATAAATCTTTAACAAGCAACATTTTGCAGCTATCTATTTGTGGATTTAAGAGATGAATAAAATAAACACAATCTCCTCTGTTTTCTCTTTTGTAGGGTTGTGGAATTAAAGTGGTGAATAATACATGGCTGAAAGCATCTGTCTCTCTGAGTTGCCTCTTCTGGACAGCAGGGGACCTGAAGGCAAGTAAGCACGGATATTTATGAAGTGTTGTTTGATTTCAGAACAAACCGATGCTATCAAATCACAACTCACCTGTTTTTAAAAGCACTGTAGACAAAATAACCCCGGAAATCAACTGACTTTGTAGTTTCCAACTGATGGCAAGACTTTGAATGACCCGCTGTTACAGTAGAAAACATATATAGAGAGTTACTATACATGTGAAAGAGAAACGCTGAAGGGCAAAACTTTGACAGACTTTAATAGAAGCACTATTAGGATGGATAAGATCACGAGTTTGTACAAAATTGAATGAAGGCTCAGTAACTACCTTTTAGCTTCAGCTAGACAGTGAATGCACCACTCGTACTGTAGCTCTTGCCCTAAAATCCTAATTATTAAAGGGGCGCTGCACTGTTTTTACACATAAAGGTCAGTTTGCATGTCATGTTGAGAACTACTAAGTCTGTGAAAACAGTGTCTTCTGTGGCTGTGGAGGAGCATAACAACTGTACTTTACTAATGCCAGTTACAGTACGTAAACAAGCGTAGTTATTTTACGTAAGAGACATACTTATTTTAACCCAAACCATGATCTTTCCTATAAACCTAACCAAGTAGTTTGGTTGCGTAAGTAAACCTTAAAACTAAGTAAACCTATGTTGGAGGTTTATTTTGAAAATAGACTGTACGCATATAAGGGCCGGAAAATGGGAGTTTCCTATGAACACGGAAGTTTATTTTGAAATGACACTATGCATGCTATGTCTTTCAAATACATGGACGTTCGCCAGGCAGAGAGGCTCTAACAAAAAGATGCTATTAAGTTGCATTATGGGAAATGTAGGATCCAAGTCCTCTCACTTTAATAGCAGGTGGATGATGAAGTGAATGTAAACTATTATCAGTTCTTGTTGTACTTGCCTAAAATTAGTATTATCTGAGAACCATTTTAAGTGCAATATGAAATACCGACTATCGATTCTCTGACTTTGCGCACATGTACAGTATGTTCCAGTGGCAATAATGTACGTGCCTAGAAAGTTAAATTCTATGATATTTTAAAAATCGGTGTTTGTTTCTGAGCTTTTGATTTATGGTAAAAGAATCTCTCATAAAACACACATAATAGATTGTTCGTAATAGATTTGCATGGGCAAAAGTGAAATGTTTTAACATGAAAATTCTGTGTCTTTTGACATCCAGCTGAATTGATTTAGACGTTTGTTGACAGTCTGAAGTGGCCGTGAACTGTGGCCTTTGCTGCACATCATTTATCTGAGCTGATGAGTAATGTCGACAGCCGTGTTAATAGCGGCTTGGATAGCAGATGACAGGATGTATGAGAGTCTTTTGAGCGTCCGATCATGATGAGAGTTCAACCTCGGGCTGCTGTCACGCTGGATCCATTTGTCGGCTGAGATGCACTGTGGAGAGGAGCTTCAAGCCTTCGTCACCAGCAGATATAGTAGTTCTGTATTATTTTTGTTGACATTTTCATAGTGTAGATGGTTGTTTTTCTACACACGCCATGGCTGAATGAATTAACAGAACAGTTAGTCGTGTTGCACCATCTGTATCTGCGTATCACCCAGAGCTACTGGATTTGTTTCAGATGAGTGGCTGAAACAGAAATAGCTGGACTGTTACAAATTATGTTTCACTTGGGATTGCAGCGAGGGCCAAAGAGCTGGTGAACAGGTCAGAGCTCTGGCACATCGCTGTTTAAGCTCTGATGTGACCAGTGCTGCTCCAGAGACCCGCCTTAGAGGGCAAGTGGAGCGGGAAACTGTTGATTAACTCCTCACTCTGGGAAAAATCATATTGTAGCATCATGTCTCGATTATTGTCAAACAGTGCGACACATTCATGTTTGATCGAGTGTGATGCTTTTAACCCAGAGTGGCTTTCAGTGGGTGAACAGGTAGGAGTTCATGTCAGTTGATAGAATCAGACATCACTGGCTTTTTGTGTCACACACAGTTGAGATAAAAGCTACTAGATTTAAATTGTTGATAGTAATCAACAATGATCTCTTCATAAGAAATTAGTTTGAAGACTTACTAGTGCAACTGCTCCCAAAGTGGGTGCTGCTGGTCATGGGATAGACTAAGGGGACTGTATTTTTTTTTCTTTTTAATAACATTTCAACACAGTATATGCTCAAAACAAGTCAACGTCTACATCGACTACATTTAATATGACCCTTTTCAAAAAACATAACTAAAAAGCATTAAATATCAAAACCACCTCATTATAAACCCCATAAAATATGCACTTGTGCCGCAGCTAATGGCATGAAAGCCCATGGTAACTAGTTGTCATAGTAACGCGACACGCTTTCTGGCTTGTTCGTTTTTCAGGTGCAAAATATTGTCGGAGCAAGCGAGGCATCATTCCTATGAAGAGTTGCAGTTATTCAAAAAAGTATAGAATCCACTGGACAAACGTCATCACCATTTAAATAATATGGAGGAAGGATGTCATATCCTAGTCAGTGGGGACCAGGCAGCAACCTCCGGGTCTGAGAAGTGAAGCCAATGCTGAAGTGCCTTAAACTTGCATTCTTTCTAATAGCCAGCAGGGGGCGACTCCTCTGGTTGCAGAAAGAAGTCTGATTGTATAGAAGTCTATGAGAAAATGAGCCTACTTCTCATTTGATTTATTACCTCAGTAAACATTGTAAACATGAGTTTATGGTCTCAATCACTAGCTTCAAGTCTTCTTCAATAGAGTATGATGTTCATTTAATAAATTATGGTTCCATTTAGAGTCAAATAGACCATAAATCATGGCTACATTGGATTGACATGTCGCTACCACAGCGTTGTCCGGCCTGGGAGTTGTCTTTGTGTTTTAGTCTTACAACTTTAACCCTTTCACAGTGTGTTTTCAGTTCATGTAAGTTAATTATTTTGGTCGCCTAAACATGTCTAATTCAGCGTTCAGTTGTACTTAGCTCCACCCTCTCGTGTTACTTCTGGTTTAAAAAAAAAAAAACAAGACGGCGACAGCCAAAAACCAAATGGCTTCAACAGCCAAATGTTGACACAAGGCTTCAAAAAGGCACTCAAACACACACAAACCAATGGATGACATCACGGTGACTACGTCCACTTCTTATATACAGTCTATGGATGAAATCAAAGAGGTACGGTTAGTGTATCATAACTATATGGCTACAGGACGAACAATGTGTTGATACGGAGCACTGTAAGAATAGATGAAGTTGTTGTGGTTGTTTCTCAGCAGCTGTGAGTTAATGGTTCTCTTGGTACTCTTAAGCCATATGTAATGGTTTAACTGCTGTGATGACACAGCCTGTTTAAGAGCCGCAGGTGCATCTACCTGGCAGGCTGCCACTCGGGCTATTAGCCCACAATCCAACGATCCCTATTCGGGGAGTAGTTGTCCTTTTCACTGCATCAACCACAGCTCGACTTGTATTCCACTCAGCCGCCGATTGCTCAGTGATATGTGTGTTTACCGATGATGAATTCCCACGACTGGGCTGTTGCACTTGTGATTTCGGGCTGTCACACTGGATGAGCTGAGCGATGCGCAGCTGCTCAGCCCTCGGGGAGCGGCGAGCCGGGAGCACATGCCGCCAATTCAGAAGGAAGCAAAATGGTTACAGAGCAGATTATGACATTTTAGCGGTGAGGAGATGAGGGTCAGGTTACCGTCCTGCCGCCAATTGCCTGTAAGAGGAGGTTAAATCGGCAGGAAATACACCAGCTGTCAATTAACTGTCACTTTCACACTGCAATCTCATATGGAGTCAGCAGTTATTTTCTGCAAACTGAAGCACACGCTTTCTTTTTTTTTTAGCCTTTTGCTCAATCATAAGTGGACGATATGGATGCAAACTGCTTGACATAAAGAATATATGGAATGGTGGCCTAGAAAAATAAACTGCTCAGTATGTTTCTCCATTAACTTTGTGCTCCATGTGGTCATGAGCTACGGTCGAACGCGCTGCACTAGTATTTAAGAAGTACACTAAAACAGTGGTTCCCAGCCTTGGGGTCCGGACCCTGCCACTCAGTGACAAGATAAATCTGAGGGCTCATGAGATGATTGATTAATCAGAAAAGAAGACTAAAGACATTTCTGTTCTTATGTTAAACTTTTTTTCTTGTGGGATTTTGTATAGTTTATAGCCTGTAAAAGGTTTGGGTTTCTGCATCGCTCACTTATAAACATTAGTGTTGCAGTTAGGGATGCACTGATCCAACTTTTTTCATTCCTGTTACCGATAGCGATACCTGGGCTTTGGTTGTTTGCCGATACCGAGTACCGATCCGATACCAGTGTTTAATTAATAAGCGGTATGCCTCACTGTGGGGAAGTGACTGGGATCATTATTTTATATGTAAGACAACATCAGGCCTGACTTAAACACTGCTTTCCCAATAAATACATAGATATAATGTATTAAAATAATAAATTGTACACCAGCAACTTGGTAAAAAATCTTCAAAATGAACAGGAATTACAGTTGAAGTGTAAACCTTTTTAATACAGCAACAAATTGGTCAAAACTTAAACAGGAATTGGAACAGTCTAAACATAGACTTGACAATTCTCCAAATTGGAAAGCTTCCTTTGCAACAACATTATGACTATATGAGGAGCCTGCATATCATGCTGAGAAACATTAAACAGCGAGATTGTCATTTTCATATTTCAACATGTACACCATCCAGATCCTGAGCAGAAAAAGGTATTATTGAGCGACTAAGAACCTCAGGACTGTCAAGAAACTGATACGTCTGCATTCACACACACATAAGATGCACATGTACTCATACAGACACATTTATTCTAGTGCAGCCACACGCAGACTCTGTGCCTCCCAGTTAGTCACAGTAGCTCCTTCCCAATTCAGTCGATAGGCCTCCATTAGGAAGGGGTAGGCTGTCAAAGCAACCTGTGACCTCCTCTCGCCCCCTTGGAGCCCACTGGCCTGTGATGTCCGTATCAATATGAATTTCAGCCCTTTGCGCCCATCAGCCGCAATTCCCAGTGTCCATTAGTCTCAAGTATCTGTTTCCTCCAACTTGTACTATTGATTTCGGTGTGTCTTTTGTAACAGAGCATGTACGCTGATCTTAAAGACGAGGACGGCTTGATAGGCCGGGTGGAGTCTGTCATCTGGGGCGTCGGAGTTCCTCCGTTTTCTACTTATTAAATGATTTTCATAACTTCTGTCACTCTGAATGGCACTGCCGCTCGTCTTTTTTCTCTGCTCATACTCGCCTTACCGCCGTGTGGTTGTGTGAAGCGGTGGACCATGTGATCCTGGATCAGATGTCATCTAGTTTAAAGTTGACCGGTGCCCTCGAAGGTCAAGGCTTTTCATCTCAGAGGCCACAATGAAATGACCTGTTGTTGCCGTACACAGAGGGATATCACAGCAAACACTGAGGGCACAATATGGTCTCATGTCTCCGGAGACGGCGTTTTTTTTTTTTCTAACACTCGCCTACATCTGTTACTGAAAGATGTCAGGCCGGTGTGATGTTAGTCATATCAAAATTATAAGAGTTATGGGTAAATTAGATGTGTTTTATTGATTCTCAGAAGGGAAATTAATGTGAAATGAGTCAAATAAATGAGTTAATGATAAAATAAAATAAGAAATTAAGGAAGTTACATCGAAAAGATGTATATGCTTAAGTCATATACAAGATTTGTTCATTGTGCAAACAGCTTTCCAAATATATATGTATGTATAGAGTGTGAGTGCAGCCTTATTGAGGTTGTGACTCATTAAGAGTCGAGTTTATTATTGCAATATCTATAGAAAAAAAAAGAAATTGGTCAAATTCATCTTGTACTTTTTGTCTCTTTTTGGCAAATGAATTACACTCAAAATACAAGTGTAGGGAGGTGGAGAGAGAAACATGACTGGAACCATAACTATATATATATATATAAAATGATTTTAAGAGGCGCTGGATTATTTACACAATATTATCATTTGTGTATTATTAACACAATATCAATATTTAATTTTAAAATATCATGACAATCGTCAAAACCAGTACATTACGACACTAATTTATATACATGCAACTTTAGTGGATTAAAGGGTTTGGTTAGAAAAGTAACCAACTAGTAGGCCTATGGATATAGGATTTAAGGAATATGTCTACAAATGAATTAAAGTGAGTGAAGCTATTTGAATGTAAATGTGGCGCAAAGAAAACCGGCTCCATAAAACAAAGCTGTTTGTGAATTATTATTCATTGTTCATCTTATTGTTTTAGTCAAATGCGTCGTTTGTGAGCATTTTCTTTCCAAACGCACCATGGAAAAAATGATTGTGTAAGCCCATATACACCACAGGGATGTGACGTACTGGTGGTGATGATCTCACCACTTTTGATTTGATCACACATAATCTCCTACAGCAGATGAAGTTTGTGGTGAGATTATTATTTTTGCTTGTTTCCAAGGTCAAGAATGAACTTTCGATCTCAATTTTTAAGACCACATAGACAAAGACATTAGCTATTTGCTCACCCAATTTCCACCAAAATTGAAAGTTACTCAGGCTTATTCCTCAGACATGACCTCAGTGTCCTCACTGGTAGCTTTGTCTCGATTTGATATAAAAGGGAGTAACATTTATTGGGGGAAATAGCCTGGTTCAGTTAGTATTAATCACAGTAATAACATATTTTTACAACCATTAACCTTAATTAGTAGAAATAATACAAACATAAATGCATAAATAGCCTCCCCCAGGTGTCTTCCTCCCCACTGTGCATCTCCAAAGTGTGAAGAGCATATGCTGACATTTGGCCGCTCTTCACCGCTGTGGCATATTTGCCACTAGGGGGCCTTCGGGGCTGAGATGAGATCCCCCCCCTCGACACAGCAGAGCGGCTCCTGAGAGAGGAAGATGGATGACCTTTGGCTTTATTTATGTCGTCGCCACTCATGCAGGACCTTTTCATCAGATACGGTCATTGTAATCCCTCAGCCCCCATTCAATTTACAGAGGCACTCTGTCACTGCAGACCACTAAAGTCGACCAAATTAATGGATCAATAAGCCCTCTGAAAGCCTGGCGGGAGGATCCAGATCACCCCCCGGTCGCTATCAAGTTACGGGTCATAATGAATGGGGTGTTGTTTATGTTGTAAAGTGCAGCGTCACCGAGTCCTTTGAACAAACCAGCCTCTTGGCCGGAGCTTTGCACACCACTGCAGAGAGTTTTCAGAGATGTGATGAGAAAATGTGTAAAAATGGTACCACTTTTTGATGATGCAACCATTATAAAAAGTTGTAACGGTCGTTATTAATAGTTAATACATCTTTATACGTGATTTATAAGCCATTAATCAGTACTTTTTTTTTCTGTTGCCAGGTTGGTGTTGATCCTCCTGCATGACATGATGTAAAACCCTTTTATTAATGACTTACTAGGCATATATTTACAGTTTTATCATCAACATTTATGAGGATTAACACCAGACAAAGGGATATTTTTTACAATTTGGCATCCCAAATGGCGTTTTTATTAATCGCTTATAACTAACCTACAGTATATATCATTAGAAAATGATTTATTAGAATTACTAAAACCATTTTTTACAACTTTTAAACCATTTATGAAGGGTGCCTTTGTTGTAATGTGGTTCCACAAAGATGAGAGAAAACCTCTAATAATTTATCAGTATGTTGGTGAAAGCCTAAAACAGGTATGCAGACTTCACATTTCACAGAATTAATTGATTGTTGTTTTAAAAAATGCATAAAAACCTGATAAACCTTTGATACCCTAAGAAATATAACTGAAAAAATGTGGCAGCAGAACAACAAATCCCTCTGGGTGTCGTCTACAAATGTGTCATGTTTTCCATCTTTACCAGTTAATTCACTTCCTGTTGAGTTTTGTATTAGTGGGAAAGCACAGTGTTTGGTTTGGAGCAAGTTATTCTTTGTTCTGCTTTTATTGCTCATTATTTGCCAATTTCAGCAGAATTGTTCTGAGGCAACTGAAATCTAATTTCACTTTAGGATGATGTCACAACTATTGAACATTTTGCTTTGGGTGAGAATGAAATTAAGGATAAAAATCCGACTATTTCCTGGTGGATTAGTGGGTCAAGTGAAACCATCTAAACACCACGATGGGTTTGATTCCAGTTCATGCGCTGCGTGTTGTTCATTCTAATTGTGGTTGGCCAGCAGCAGTCTGGAGGAGGTTAGAGAGATGTTTTTGTGACCTGATGCTGTTCTTTAATGTGGTTTTAGGTTGTTTCCCTGGAGTCTTTCAGGTGTCATGTATCAAACAAAAAAAATTCACTCCTTAATGGGGCGGTTCTCCACCAAAGAAATTCGACTACTCATACGATTTTGTCGACTAATCGATTTGTTGATTTAATCGACAGATCTGTGAAACTGAGTTTCTCCACAAAGAATCACCACTTTAAATCTTGTGTTTACCAGAGATGTGCTCATAAGTTTCTTGGAAATAAGTCATTCAGAATGAAAAAAGCATAAAAAACTACTAATCAACTAAAGAAATCTTGGTAGACTAAGACCAAAGCGACCGATCAGTCGACTAATGGACTAAGAGGGGGCGGCCCTAGTGACAGCTGAGCGGTGGGATGAAAGAAAAGATCATTAAATGTAGTGATGCGTCCTTGTATTCAAATTATTCAATAACTACAAAGCCTGACTAAAACTGAAACTGATATAAAGTAGCCTCTACTGTATACATCAAAATACGTTAGTTTCAGCGTCTAAACATTTGACTATTTTTTTTTAAAATTCCGACATATAAAGTTACAAACCGGGAGAATCTATTTCGAGGTGCTCACTTCTATGGATTATTAGATGGGTGTAAAAATCTCCCAATTGAATCTTCAGTACAAAAGATTAACAACAGCTTCAGCTAAGAGTACACAAAAACATAAATGTGAGAACTACGACTCCAAGGTGCATTTTGGGTAAAGGCCTTTACACACACGGGATTATTTGTCGCACCTCAACATATTTTTTCGAACTGTTGTTTTTGTCATGAATACTTTCATACAAAAACGCAGATAAACGCCGCGAAAAAGCAAACCTTTTTTCCGGAACAACGTTGATTTTCTGAGCTTTCGCACCGCGAATAAAGGCATCAACCAATCACGTTATTGTTTCTTAGAAATAAGTCATTCGGCATGAAAAAGCATAAACAAAATGACTAATTGACTAAAGAAATCTTAGTCAACTAAGACAAAAACTTCCGAATAGTTGACTAATCGACTAAGAGAAGGCAGCCCATTAACCTTGAAATATTTCAGTAATTACAGTAAGTATGTGACACGTATTCACTGCAGCTGTTGTGAGGCTGGATTAGCTAAAAAAAACTACTTAAAGCAGCTCTAATCAATGTTTTTATATTAACAATGGGTCAAATGACTACTTCTAACGTAAAAGGAGGCACTTGTAGTGATGAACCCATCAAAAATCACCCGACTCTGTAGTTCACCTCAGCTCTACGAAGCAAAGTGTTTGCTCATACACTTCTACAACAGGGTTTATACATGAACAAACCACTGTTATGGCTGTATCTTGTCTTCTGGCAGCTTTTAAAATTCTGATTCTCTGGCTCATTTGCCAACTCTCCACTGTTAACTATCTGCTACTAGTATTTCCCAGCTGTTCCAGCTCACTTCTGATGCATCATGTTAAGAAAATGAAGCTCAGCCTTCACAGTTAGTGGCTTCTCCAGAACCAGCCTGCCTCGAGGCAGCTCTAGAGGTAATTGGCAGTAATTATAAATCCCATCTGAGAATGCACAAAGAAAGCTCACGGCAAAACGGGCCTGTTTTTCAGCGTAGAGCGCCAAGTAGTGCGAACAAAGATTTAATGGCTCCTTAAACAACTATTCAGACGTTCGGGTCTAGTTACGAACAAGGCCAGTGGTGAATGATCGATGTGGAAATCTCAATCAAAGTTGTCACTCTGTGTTAAGGAGATGAAATGAGACATGACAACCTGTCAACCTCTTTGAGACGAAGACGAGATGATGATGATCCTTTAGCTAACACGTGCTCAAGTGTAGAACACATAATACAAAGCAGTGATATGCAGTGCCGGGCTCAGGCTGTCTGAGCGGCAGGGGCGGAAAAAATAAAAAGGGGTACCAGCTGCACACTTTGTGGCACCATAGTGCGCAAAAAGTTTTCTAACAGCCTTTATGGCTTTAAGGACACCCTAGAGTGGACTTTGTCACATTTTCTCTATTGGAGGGCACTCTAGTGGGCACTTAATCACGTTTTCTCCATTTAATGGCATCCTAGAGGGCACTTTGTCATGTTTTCTCCATTTAAGGGCACCCTAGAGGGTACTTGATCATGTTTTCTCCATTTAAGGGCATCCTAGAAGGCACTTTGTCATGTCTTCTCTACTGGAAGAGCACTCTAGAGGACACTTTGTCATGTTTTCTCTACTGGAAGAGCACTCTAGAGGACACTTTGTCATGTCTTCTCTACTGGAAGAGCACTCTAGAGGACACTTTGTCATGTCTTCTCTACTGGAAGAGCACTCTAGAGGGCACTTTGTCATGTTTTCTCTACTGGAAGAGCACTCTAGAGGACACTTTGTCATGTCTTCTCTACTGGAAGAGCACTCTAGAGGACACTTTGTCATGTTTTCTCTACTGGAAGAGCACTCTAGAGGACACTTTGTCATGTTTTCTCTACTGGAAGAGCACTCTACAGGGCACTTTGTCATGTTTTCTCCATTTAAGGGCACCCAAGAGGGCACAGCATCATGTTTTATCTATCATAGGGGCATCCAACAAGACACTTTTGCGGCGTTATTTCCAACATGGAGGCACCAAGGGGGGGCGGTAGGACCCCCACCCACTGAGCCCACCAGTGCTAATATGATTGCAGTATGTACAAACATTGGTCTCCATTCACTCTCTGTGATCTAAAATGACTTCACAGGGACGTCTGATGGTAAAACGAAGCCATAGCAGTCGGGTCACATCTCCATATTTGCATGCTAATGGCATGAGAGAAACTCCCACCACAATCATTCAGTGGGACCACATCATCACTTGCAATTTGGGGATCAATGATTTCAAACAATAGCGCTCGGCATTCATGCATTTAACACAGAATGGAAACCATGTGCCGTGTGGTTCACTGATGGTCAAACTGGAGGAACGTGCTGACAGCTCTGGATGGCCTTGAGGTGCACATCAGCCCGGAATAACTCTGCCAGACTCGCAGCTCTATTTCTTTGTAGAAAAACAGTCTTTGTTGCCACTGTTGGCAGTAAGTCAATCGCATGTATTAAGCTACCCCACAATGCTCGCCAGTCATCGATAGCCCTAAATGAGTGCATATGGTGTCTTGGCTTTGGGCGTCTTTTTGATCAGGTTGAGATTTTAATGGATTTTTCTTCGCCTCAGACAGACGAGGGTGGGGGGGCAGCCCGGCCCGGGGCAGACTGCAGGCAGCCGGTGGGGTCACTTGAACCTTGTGGTTGCAGAGCAAAGTGCTGAGACACAAAGAGCCAACGCTGCGCTCACAAGTGTCCGACAGCGGGAGAGTCAGGAAGTCTGGCGACTGTAAACCCCACCCGACCCCACCACACCCCCCCGCCCACCTCAGACACACTCCAAGACACGCCAAGCGGGCACTTCTGCACACAAACCTGTACTACTGCACTTGTGAGGACATTTGTATTGACTTACACTCATCCCCTGCAGACTAATTTTAACTATAACGGCTCGATGTACAACCGCGACCTTTAACCCTTAATCCACAGTGGCCATAATTTAGAATTTAAAGGCACAATCTGTGATCCAACAAAAGTGTTACCCCACCACCCGAAAAAACACAGAATTATCACGAGAAGGAATCTGAATTATTGGTGTTTTATTATTAACTATTAGTGTTACATCATTAATGTTTGTAAAGGTCATTACACACCGGTGGTGTTTTTTTTCGTGCAATTAATTCACACGTCAACATAGTTTTTGGAACTGCTGTTTATATCATGAATTTCTTTTGGAACTCAGCCGGTTTTCTGAGTTTCGCACAACAAATAAAGGCGTCAACCAATCACGTTGTGCGGAACGGGTTGAGTTACGCTGATATTTATTAAACAACAACACGGAGGCTCCGTAGTTTGAACAAAAACGGCAGACTCCTTTCAACCTTGACAAATGATGCGCAGACTAGATCCACTCCTTCCGTTCTCTCCTTTCACAATAAAAGCCCTACAGACATGTAATATTCGCAGGCGAGTATTTTGCGTTTTCGTGACGTTAATCATCACAACCCCAGGCCTTAAAATTGGCCTTTATTTTAAATTATGATGATCAGATTAGAAAATGGTGATTTTCCCATCAGTGATTCAAACTATATAATTATTTAGGTGAATATACTTTAAATCTATATGGTTGAAAAAAATACAGATCAGCCCTTTAACCCTAAAACTAAAAACACTATAATTATGCATTAGTATATCAGTTTTAGTCGTGTACTTGAAAATAGAGTTTTTAAAGTTTTTTACATTGTAAGTTTATAAACAAACACACACACACGCACACACACACACACACACACACACACACACACACACACACACACACACACAATCAAACTTATAAAATAACCCTATTCTTGTCTGCGCTTGAAGGCTCAATGTTTGAAGTCGTAACATTTAATTTTTTGCGTGTAAGACATTTTGTAAGTCTTTGCACTCGTGATGAATTTACATGCAGAAACCTAAATATTTAAACTTGAACAAATTTATGATCAGACATGCCAGCTTGCAACACAGAGTTTGCAAGTAGAAACTTAATTGTGCCATCTCACTAAACTTAGATTACAGGTACAAAACTCCATTTTCAAGCACTACAACTTTGACTGCATTTTTGTCCCAGATGTGACGATGGAAACAGGTTTTTGTCTCTACGACGTGATGAATATACACAACATAGTATATTCACAGATACACTCTCTATGAGGTCTCAGTGCATTATGGAAAAAAATATTTGACTTAAGACTTAAATTGTATCATGTTGCTACCAAGAAGTCAACAATAATTGGCATGGTTCAAAATACATCTCACAATTAACACTATTATAGAGTTTCTGTAATTTGAATTGTCAGTATATTCTACACCAGTTTTACTATATATCACTTCTTTAAATACACTGTGTAATCCATGTCCTTAGTTATTCAGTATACAGTGACTACAGTATAATAAATGCTATAAATCTAAATAGGATTAATGTGAATGGTGGTAAAGCCGGGAGATAATCGCTGTCCAAGTTGGATTATTGACATTTTAAAGGGGCGTCCTGCCCGTCTGTTGGACAATAAGACGCTACAATCCAATTTAACTGTGTAGCATTAAAGGCTTAGTGGGATCTGCAATAGTTTACAGTTGGTAACATGCTATTAAATATGTAAAAATATATACTGCTAATTAGATATCTTAGCTCTGTAATTACAAGGTTGCTCTCACTTAAATGTCACTTTGATTTGTTGAAATACACTGGTGCAAAAAAAAATAGTATTAAAAAGAGGAGAATTGCCCATGTTTAAACTTTTTTTTTTACTAGTTTTTTTATTTAAAAAATGTCACTATTATTCTTCTTTTCTTTTAATATTTCAGATTTTTAGACAGACAAGATGAAATCAATATCATATCAATGCGTAAAAGATCCAAAGTGTTAAAGAGTAACTCCTTTCTTTCAATTTTTTGCATCTTATACTACAACATATTCAACAACAACTCATTTCCTTCTGTGCGTAATAATGTAGATACAGTAGAAACTCACCGTGCACTGCGAAGGTGGACAGGAATTTAGTAGAGAAAACAACAGATTTGCAGGCAGACTAAGTGGTTGAGTGAACAGGTTAACAGCGACGGGGCCTTGAATGGCTGTGACAGGGAGAAAGCAGCGAGAGGCTCCAGCTCTGAAGGGGGAAGTGACCCGGAAACGGTGTGTAAGTGCAGCTTGCTGGGCCCTTTAGGAGAAATCTCTCCAGAAGCACTGATGCAGGTCCACCTAAACACACATTTCTCTTATTTCTCTCACTTTTCTCTGCAGAGATGCATTACTCAGCTACACTCCTGCATGCTCATGCTCTCTAAAGAAAACCAGATAGTGGTTGAGCCTCTGACTGTTCATCACCTACAGACCTGTAACAAAAACGTGTAATTCTCTGATGAGAGCAGATTTTCAGCACTCGGTTGAGGAGAAAGAAAGAAAGAGCTTCTTGATGGTCAAGAACTGAAGTTGTCAGTCTAAACAGTGTGAATGCAAGTGACATTAGTCACATTGTAAATCTTGCTACACAAAGCTGATGATGTGTAAACTGTTCGACAATCAGTGCTCAGTGTTACGCAGTAGCCTGGTCTGTCATTGGTTGTTTCTGTTTTTCTACTCGTGTTAAGAAGCATTTTGCAACTTTATTTGTTCTTTGATTTAAATTGTGATTCAAGTAACTAAGTTTCCACAATATATAAAAGGCTCACCAAGAGACTCACAGTCCAGTGGACCCAAAGACTGTGATTTTTGGTGTTGTTGTTGTTATAATAATATACTTATTGTCACGTTGAACAGAACATTTACAAGCAGTTGGCCGAACTTTGTCCCGTATAGCCTGACCTTTCTTTTATCATATGATATCTTATCATCCATCCAGTCCAAATTATAAACTTTTTGTGTTTCATATCAATTTGTTGTCCATATGTTTAAAAACACTGGTAAAAGCAGTAACTCAGGGTGTGATGGGAACTTTCTGTGACCGCCATGTAAATGTAGATTTTCTTTCTCTTCCAGTGTTTTCTTTAATGCACTAAAGAATAACTAACATTAGACTGTCCAAAACATAACGGTAGATAATCTTAAGGGAACAAACCTTAACATATATATATATATTTTCAATGTTACATTTAATTTAAGAGGAGTATGTTCTTAAAGGATATGTCGTGAAGTTCTTCATTGGTCGAATGAAACACTATAAACATTAACCAACCTCATATGGTACATTTTACTACATTCTGTTAATTAATACAGTCATAAATTGTTGTGTACATTTTTTCTTTTCTTTTCCCCCCACTTGCGTAAAAAAAAGTCCCTCTGCTGTCTTTATAGATGTTGATCTGAAATTAGGCTATTTGTACCTGTTTTTAGCAGAAATGCCTTCAGTGGTTAAGACTAAAACTAAAAAAAATCTTCTGTCCCACCACATGATATTTCACCTCACACTGCTGCTGCAATACTTTTAACAATCCAGACTGTATTCACTATATGTGTATATGTATATAATTTAAGAATAGTCATATTTTAGTTTAGTTAAAGACAAGATTTTGCCCCATTGTTTACAGTTTTATTAACGTTAAGGACAGTTTCTAATGAAATGAATGTCAGAGTAGAAAATGATGAACAAAGTTACTTATGAAGCTAAATGCTTTCAACAGATTTGGTCTTTCGATAGATGGAGCAGGAAAATACAGACAAAAATGTCTAAATGCAGTTTTAAGAGATAAATGATCCAGTTTGCAAGTATTTGATTTTAAAAACACAGTTCAGGATGGAAACAATAATCAGACAGGCAGCAATTGTGAGTTATTAAAAGTGAATATTTTACGCTTTGGTGACAAAGACGATGATTATAATGGTCACTAAAACAAAACAAAGTTTTATAAAGTTCTCTGTTTATGCAAGTAGGCTGAGAGGCACTAAGTACATTTACTCAATTTTGAGGTTCTTTACTTGAATATTTCCATTGTATGCCACTTTTTACTACTTCACATTTCTGAGGCAAATATATTGTACTTTTTACTTAATTTATTTGATAGATTGAGTTACTTTGCATATTTAGATTATTAACACAAAATATAAATCAACTAATAGATTATGATATATTATTATAGGTTAAACTACACAGCAATTTATAAAGTAGTTAAAAAATAGCCCGAACCTTTATACCAGCTGCAACATTAAAGTGCACATTAATGCATCAATAATCCATTAATCCAATATTCTGAAATAGACCATTCAGCATAATAAGTACTTTTACTTTTGGTACTTTAATAATTTTGATGCTAATACTTTTGTACTTTTAGTTAAGTAATATTTAGGATGCAGGACTTTTACTTGTAATACAGTATTTTTTCTACAGTGTGGTATTGCTACTTTTATTTAAGTAAAATATCTGAATACGTCATCCACCACTGTTTAGACACTATATGATGCAACTAGCCTACAAGGTAAAAGTGAATAAATTAAAACTCAGAGAAGTGAACTATTGCTGTAATTTATATTCTGTGATAAAAAGCTAGGATTATTTCACAATGCACTTCATGACTCTCGACTTTGGCTCTGCAGAGGAAAAATCTTAACTTGAACTTTGTTGTTGCCTCTGATGACAGAATTGTATGCTTTCTAAACTGTCTTTGATTTATTACTCCTGACCAAATGCACAAAAAAAGGGGAAAAAATATCATGAAACACAATGAAAAGTCCAATGCAGAAATCGATTTGTTACTTTTGTCCAAATTCAGCTCGAGTCGACACACTATCATTGCAAATATTACACTTTTTATTGCAAAATTCGTCATCATGATATACTAATAACTGTATTCCCAGTTTAACAGTCCGTCATATGAAAAGGTCACGTGAAAACAAACGATACGTGTTTAAATCATTAAAAACAACAACAATAACAATAATAAGGCCATATAAATACAAATGAAGTGTTGCCCCAAAGAAACTCATTTTTGTTTGAAAATTATTATTATTGCGTAGTAATAAAGTTGATGCAACATTAAGGTACATTCATTCAGATGACATTATACTGCGCGAAATAAAAAAAACTGCTCGGAGGAACTTTAATGCATGCACGTTTTTTCTTTCTATTCAAAATGCCCTAAGGAAGAATAATAATAATAATAATAATAATGATAATAATAATAATAATGATAATGATAATAATAATGATAATGATGATAATAATAATAATAATAATAATAATAATAATAATAACAACAATGGTAATAACAATAATGATAATAATAATAATAATGATAATGATTATTATTATAATAATAATAATAATGATAATACAAATAATAATGATAATACAATAATAATAAAAATAATAATAATAATAATATAAAAACAATTTGGAGAAGGACAAAAAGTGGCACATGCATGTGCAATTGGGAGGATTTTTATGAAGTTAAAAAAACAAAACAAGAGAGAGTGTTTGTGTCCGACACTGTCATCTGATCCCAAAAAAACTCAGTCTGCGTCAAACAGGCCAAAGTATTTGCCAGTGTTGGAGAAGTAGATGTAAGGCGCTGCGGTCGCAGTCGGGTACACCACGGGGAAATGCATGGGTAACAAACATCCGCCCTGCAGCAGGCTGCTGCTGTCTTTGTAAAAAGTCTGTAATTGCACGTTTTTGCCCTGCTCTGAGAGCTGCTGCTCCTCCATGTCCGTGGACAGCAGCTGCCTCTTCAGCTTGTTGCGCCGGTTCTGGAACCAGATCTTCACCTGCGTCTCGGTGAGCTGCAGCGAGCCGGCGAGGCACGCTCTCTCCGAGCTGCTCAGGTAGCGCTTCAGGTCAAACGTGGCCTCCAGCTGGAAGATCTGTCTCTTGGAGAAGATGGTGCGCGTTTTCTTCTTCACCATGGCTTTAGAGTCCTCCACGGTGTTGGTTTGCTGCTGCTGCTGCTGCTGCTGCTGCTGCTGGGACTTGTCCTCCTCGGCGGTGTGCTGCGCGCTTTGCACCCCGGGACAGGAGCCTCTGGTGTCGGTCACAGGCGGGCTGTTCTCCCGGTGCACTCTGCTGGGCTTCGTTTGCGCTGTGAAAGAAGTCATAGTATAGTAATTGAAAAAAAAGTCAGTATAGTTTGTCGAACAAATAATCATAAAAAAAGTCATAGTAAAGTATGGAAAAATAAAACAGCATAGTAAAGTATGGAAAAACACAGCATAGTATAGTATGTCGGAAAAAAAGTCATAGTATATTATATTGGAAATGAGTCGTAGTATAGTATGTCGAAAAAAGAGAGCTTTAATGCAATGGAAAAAAAAGTCAAACTTGTTTTCTTTTCTGCGTGCAAACACATATAAACAAATAAAAATAATCAGCGACTTATGATCCTCGATCTTCACCCCCATAATTTGATCCATCTTCATCTTCACGCACAACTCATGCAGGACACAAGTCATCCAGCATATAGTCTTTTCTCTTATCTCCCTTCAGGGTATGTTTATAGACAAAGTTGTTTCAAGTTTATTTGTCATATGCATTGAAAAGTACAGTGTACAGTGAAATGCAATGAAATGCCATTTTTACCCTGGCTCTCTCTCTCAGACCTTAAAATCTATAAATAGTACACTAGATAAATACTACAATAAATAAGACAATACCTGAGAATAAAATTATAAAACAACCTAAAAACATCCATAAAACAATCCACAGCTCGGCATTCATTTAGTGCTACTGTTCAGTAGTCTGACCGCCTGTCTGAGGGTAAAAACTGTCTCTGAGGGTAAAAACTGTCTCTGAGGCGAGAGGTCCGAGCTCTAATGCTCTGTAGGCGCTTCCATGAAGGGAAATAAGAGAAAAGAGTATATATAGAATGAAACGACAAAACGAGCTTTGATGCAACGAAAAAAAAAGTCAAACTTGTTTTCTTTTCTGCGTGCAAACACATGCACGAATAAAAATAATCAGCTACTTATGATCCGCGATCTACACCCCTACAATAAAATAATCATGATCCATCTTCATCGTATTTATTGTCATCGTATTAAATACAACGAGATTCACAGTTGACACTTTTGGTCAGTGCTTTAAAACAAATACTTGACAAGACTAAACGAAGTAGATAAAAAAATATATAACAGGTAAAAACACACACACAGTTATAAAGCAAATAAAACAGGTAAAGTAGATGTAATAAATAAATATAAACAGAAGTGTCACACTAGAGGTATAAAAATAGATGTAATGTAAACAGAGGTAATTGCACTTGTAAAATAGGTAGAGTTAATAAATAAAATGTAAACAAAGTTGCACTTGAGGTGTATATTGCATCAAAGGATATATTGCACAGATAAATTATGCACAATATTGCACAGAACTTTACGCACAGTTCTGCCTTTAAACATATCAGCCTAAAATGAAATAGTAAATACTTTCTTTATGTGTATAAATTCCCAGTTACCTGTCTCATCCCTCCTCCGGACGTCCCACACCTCCTCACACTGTAAATCCCCCTTCCATCCTCGGTCTCTCCGCTCCTCCTTGGACGCGTCGCGGTCCTTCAGGTTCAGGATGCTGTCAATAGTGAAGGTCAAAGAAGCGCTCCGACCCGGACCCGGACCCGGACCCGGGGCGTCCTCCTTGTTCATGCTCCCCGGCATTTCATCCGCTCGACCTCCGAGATATCCCCGAAACACCGACGCGCTCGTCTCCGCACGCTCCGAGCAGCATCGCGCCTCAGCTGCGACTATTGCGCGCAAGAGGAAGAGGTTGGAGAGCGAGGAGCGACGCTCCTCTCAGCGACCCGGAAGACTGCGGTTTGGCAGCTTGTGATTGGAGAGGGTTGTGGGGCAGGATGAGGGCGGGATGCAGATTTATACGTCTGGCTGCCATATTGGAGCTTTAAAGGTCCCATATCGTGCTCATTTTCAGGTTCATACTTGTATTTTGTGTTTCTACTAGAACATGTTTACATGCTGTAATGTTTAAAAAAACACTTTATTTTCCTCATACTGTCGACCTGAATATGCCTGTATTTACCCTCTGTCTGAAACGCTCAGTTTTAGTGCATTTCAACGGAATTGCAACAGAATTGTTTTGCCTGGTAACAGTTTGGGTCCATGTTTACTTCCTGTCAGCTGATGTCATTCATATACACTGCAACAGGAATTAAACTGGGACACATTTAGAATGTTTATGTTTAAAACCGTGTAATGGTCTAAATATTGTATATTTGTGACATCACAAATGGACAGAAATCCTAACGGCTTGTTTCAAACGCACAATTACTGAATACGGGTTGTGTGTATTTCTCTGTATATTGAGCACTTCGATACTTTCACAGTATTTATATATCACTTAAACCTGTTTTATATTATAAAAGACCTGAAAATCTCACATTTTACAATATGGGAACTTTAAACACTTTTCTGTCAGCGGAACTCACTCCTGCTGGCTTCATAAAGCCATACTGAGCAAACTGGAGACGTTTGAGCTCCTTTGATTTAGAGTTGGAGTCAGTAACACTACAGGGCTGCTTGATATCCATCTTTTTTCACATGACAAACTTGACAACCCTTCAGGTCATGAGAATTAAAGGACCTAAAATATGTCTTTAAAACATTGTTTAACTTCCTCAAGTTCTCTAATGCTTCTATATTTCTTGAGACATGTAAACTTTCTTTATTCCAACATCTGAATTGGTTCATATCCCTTTCTTAACTTATACAAGCTACCTTTCTTTGCAAATAAGGGCAGAAAACACTTTTAAAAAAGTTGCCTCGAAACCACCAAACACTTTGTGCATACATTTTTATTCACACGTGAACATATCGGTGTACAAAACTCTGTATTAAAATCCTCTTAAATAAGAAATATGTGTCAAAGAATATTGCTACTGTACGTACCCATGCTCGAAGCTATCAAAAGTCACAAACACGTCTTTCAAAAACAATGTTGTAGATCAGTCCGAGGACACGGTGCATAATATTCCCAAATTATGTGTGTATGGGCTCAAATAAGTGTCACAAAGATTCAGGGCTTCTGTTATCATGTTGAGGAATAATTTAAATACCTCTGACTGTATATCACCCTGTGTAGCAACGACCTGAAGTACACATTAAAAGCAGAAATATACATTGTACACATTTACAATTTGAAAATGGAAATTTTGGCCCAGATTTTGACTGTAAAGCACACACACACACACACACACACACACACACACATACACACACATTGAATTTGTGCTCAGATGTTCACGAACATCCGTTTTCTTGGTGTTGAACATTGAAATATTTTGTGCACTAATTCTTATTTTTACGTTCTCAATTATTTTTTTACAACTAAAACGATTAGTTGTCAACTATTAAATGAATCGCCAACAATTTTGATAATCGATTCATCGGTTTGAGTAATTTTTTTTAAGAAAACAAAAGTCAAAATTCTCTGATTCCAGCTTCTTAAATGTGAATATTTTCTGGTTTCTTTACTCCTCTATGACAGTAAACTGAATATATTTGAGTTGTGGACAAAACGAGACATTTAAGGACGTCATCTTGGGCTTTGGGAAACACTGATCGACATTTTTCAGCATTTTCTGACATTTTATAGACCAAACAGCTAATCGATTAATCGAGAAGATAATCGACAGATGAACTGACAATGGCAGATTGTTAGTTTCAGCCCTGGCTGACATACAGTACGCCATAGGTTTGCTTTACCAGCTCAAAATCTCATTGACCCTTATTTGACCCCACATGTGTGGGTCATCCAAACCATATCTGTGAAAAATAATCACATAATAGAGCTCTGCTTGAAAGCTGTGTGACCTGGTGTGACACGTCCTCCATGTAGGCCGGAGGACTACAGGACTGTGGGCAGCTTAAACAGCCAAAAACATCCGTCATAGTCACTACACTGAATGCCCAAATCACTTAAGGGGAAAACAACACTGGGGGAGAAATAGTCTTGTTTTCAGGGTTTTAAAGCAGCCATTTAAGGATCTTTATGACCCACATCATGAGTGATCCACCTTTAGTTGCTTCTAACTTGAACACGGGATAAATTGAGTTTATTTTTTCTGATTTTACAGGATCTGAAACTGAACTAAAATCGATATTTTTGCAGCATCTTTATTTGATTCACTGGTGTTTAAAGAGTCACAAGTATAGGCTCGGCCTCCGCCCTTAAAGTCACACCAGTCCGGTCATCTGTGGTGTCATGAACGACACCGGGTGGCTGAAGTGGGAAGTCAATGGATAGCTAATAGAGCTGGAGAAGCCCACCACCGGTGACGTCACTTGAGGCAGGCCGGAAAGCGTCACGGCCGAGGCGACGTTTTCGCGATACAACACGGGAACTCTGACGACCCTCTGGGTGGCGGCGTAGGGGATGGCGTTGGCGCCACTGCCGCTGGCCTCCATGTCTGCGGCGATCTGCCTCTTCCACTTGTTCCTGCGGTTCTGGAACCAGATCTTGACCTGGGTCTCGGTGAGCTGCAGCGAGGCGGCCAGCCCCGCTCGCTCCGAGCTGCTCAGGTAGCGCTTCAGGTCGAAAGTGGACTCCAGCTGGAACACCTGACTCCGGCTGAACACGGTGCGGGTCTTCTTCTTTCGCGCCGCTTTAATGTCACCTGAGAGGAGGAAGAGATTTGACTCAGTGGAACTGGATACAACTCCTCTAACAGTGCAGCTTTAAGGGTGTATCGATATCTGTATATATTGTGATAAAGTCTAAACTGTAACGTTTCTGGAAAGTCAATTGAGTATTGATAAAAAGATCAGTTTTGGGCCAATCCAGGGAATCAAATACCTAAAAAAATGAAGGTGCATGCTGATTAATATTACCCACAATGCCTCTGTGATCCCAGGAACTCTTAGCTACACCCCTGCAATTTATATCCTCCTGAGACCCATTGACATGTGTCCTCTGTATTGGACATTTTGTGCACATGCATATCCTCTTACTCTTTTGACCTACTCCATCAACCCCTGGTGTATTGTAAAGAGGACATCCCAGGCTTTCCAGTGATATGGCATGTGTTTTCTTTTTTTTTTAATCAATTTGAAAGTATTCTTGGTTTAATATCACTCTACAGCCATAATCTGTTAATTTTTTTAGTCTTTCCACACTGAAATAGTCCTGTTGTCCACTACAGTGGACAATAAAAATAAAGTTTAACAAGCCTAAATTGTTAAGATTTTCTTTTTAACCCTAAATAGGAAGTTAATCACAAAAAAAAAGTAATTTGAAGACACTTTTTAACTCGGTTCCCAGGAGGATATATAAAACTGGACCTTTTGTTGCTGATATCCTGTGTAAAAACAAATCAAACTCCATCAAACCCAAAACGTTCTGGAAATCTAAATCTTACATTTTTGGATGAGAACAACTATTATACACAAGGAAACGTTCCAGGAGGAGAGCGCATGCGTAGTGGACTACATTTTAGTTGGACTATATTTGGTGTAGGATGTAGCCTGTGTGCTCTGACCTCACCTGTATCACAGCTGTCTTCTCGCGAGAAGCAGGAGGAGCGCGCGTCGTCCTCCTCTCTGTCATCCGTCAGACTCTCGTCCTCCTTCTCCTTGTCCGTGTGTTCATCCTTGTACAGTGGACCTACATGGAACGTGGAGGAAAAAGATATATATTTCATGTCCAGTAGCAAATTTTGCACCAAAATGTGCACTTTCACGCTCCAAGATGATAAATAGGCATCAGAGTGAGATGTTGTGTGGATGCCCGACACTGTTGGCTCACTCTATAGGCTGATAATAGAAGTTGTTTGGGTGTTTTACGCACAGAGTAAGGGACAGTAAAACGTGCCACAGCCCATGTGCCATGTCCTCTTGTGGCCTATAAGAACTAGAGTGAGATGTTTTTTATGAAAATTATAAATAAATGCTGGATTCTGCTGTATAGCCTCGTTCTGGTTCAGGTGGTCAATTTAGACCTTTTACGCACGGATAGGTACAAGTTTTATATATACATTTGAGATAATTGTTGTCACGATCTTGATATCCAACCCTGTAAAACTGATTATCATAAATTATCAGGCGAAATGAGAGCAATGATATACTGTTTTCACATTTTTTTTTTTGTAATTTAAGTGCTCTTTATTTATTTTTTTCACTAATATGTTTATTGGGTTTACTTATTTTCACAATAAGAATAAAAAACAAACAACACAACAACAAATACTGGTACAGCTCAGATGAAAAAAAGAAATGAATATAGGTCGTCATAGGAAATAGTCCATATAGTGCAGGGAAGTCACAGGATATTATGAATTCATGTTCAAGAGACTCCTTGTGAGATAATGGTGGAGAGATCAGGTCCAATATAATTCAGATAAGGCTGCCAACATACTGTGGAACTGATCTTCTTTGGCATGTAGAATATTTGTGAGATATTCCAAAGGGACCATCTCAAATATCACTTTTCGCCAGCCTTGCACAGAGGGTTTCTTATCACTGATCCACTGTAGGAATATATTTTTTCTAGCATATTTTTTCATCTGATGAGGACAAACATACAAATCTGAACAGGTGCACTCACTTCCTGAGTTATCTTCCTCTGTGTTTGGTGATGTCCTGCTCCAGTTCAACACTTCACCGCCGTCCAGTCGTTGTGTCTCCAGTCCTGGACAGACCACCGAGCTGTGGACGGTAACTTTGTCCTCAGATGGAGCTCGTCTGTGCGCGGTCCTTAGCAGGTTCTCTATAGAAAAAGACGAACCTCTCGTCTCCAGCTTTGATCTCGGTGCTTCATTGTCAAGCATGTTTACTTTTTCCTCTCCTTCTCCAAGCATGCAGCTTTCACCTTTAATAATAATAATAATAAAAAAAAAAAAAGTAAAATTCCCAGATTTGGATTTTATAAAATCATCATCATCATCAATGCATCTCGTTGTTTCCATCCAGATGTGTCTTCATCTTCTGCTGCGCGTGGAACATCCCGACGCGTTCCATGCGTTCCACAGAGAGCTCGAGCCTCCGCTGTATAAAACAGATCCAGACTGAAATATAAGGAATTACTCCAGAAGAGAGACTGTCTCGTTGTCCGGATCTTGTGGTGTCTGCTCTGTGATAGTCTGCCTGCAGGGACCGGAGAGATGCTGTCTGTATTTAGGTCAATTAGAGGAGCAGAGATGCAGCTCTGTGCTCGGGGCTGGAGATGGAGATGGAGTAGAAAAGCTTCATGGAGAATGGCACAGTACCGCCTATTGGTTACATCTGTCCATGCACACGTTACATTCACTATGCGCACTGTAAAAACCTCTTATTCTCTCACTTCTGACTCTTATTTCTAGCCACAAAAATCATTCAAATCCATATTTGTGCATAAAAATGCACTTGCTTTACTTACTTTTAATTAATAATTAATATAAGCTTGATTATTTCCATTATAGAGGACAAAAGTATTTTTTTTTTATCGTAATGAAAATGTAACGGAAACTGATTCCGATTCCTTTTTTTCATCTGATCAATTGACAAAGACTAGCACAAAAATAGCGTGAATAAAAATAAATTATATAAAAAGAAGTGAAAACATTAAGGAAAAAAAGCTTGGTTTGTGCTACAAATTATTATTATTATAAATATTATTTTTGTTGGACTTTAGAATATGCCTTTTAAAAAAGAGCAACTGTGCATTATGAAGCATTATATGGCCAGTCACATTTTAACCCTTTACAGCTGAATATATTTTTTTATTTAATATCTGTTATATTGATTCTATAAGCCAAAGTTGTTTAATTTGTATTATTTTAAAATTTTTAAGTTAGTCAGCTCTATAAGGTCTCTATAATATCTGCCTCTTGCATAAAAAAAAAATAAAATAGATTAGGCCTACATTGTTTAAAGATCCCCTAAAGACATGCTTTAAGAAGTGTAAAAATAGGCTACTAATTAATCATTTGTGTCTGGAATTTTTTTAATTTTTAAATTTTTAAATCACATCTGCTCCTATCTATCAACATGCAAATATTAAGTACTATGCACCAGATGTCTTCTATTTCCACATCATGTTTACGTTGCATACCGGAACTTGATTGGCTTCCAAACTAGTTGTGATGTCACAAATTATGCTCTTATGACTCATCTAAAACTCAGATTTAAGGTGAGCACAGAGAAACTTTCCGCCTTTTTAGCAGTTGTATGTAAAAAAAAAAAACGGTTTTCTACTGTCAAACTCTGCACATGGTCAATATAACAATAAACAAAACACATGTTTGAGTAGGCTTTAATAGTTTATCACTTGCACAAAGACATTGTCCTGTAAAAAAAACATACTAGTTCACAAAATAATTTATGTTTATGAGCGATTTGTTTGTTTGCAACACGCATCAACACTTGGAACATGTTATTCTGCCCTCCCAGGCCTCGAAATACTGTCTCACTTTCACACTGACTGGCAGGCTGAGACAGAAATCTTTATAAAGCCTAATATGAACACTCAAGTTTAGCTTATCCTTGAAAAATAAATGTCTTTTTCATTTCTTGGAAAGAGCCTCTGCCACCTTAAATGTCCGTAGATGGACTGCCAGCGTGTTCCAGCTTAACATGAGTTAATTAATGCTGAAGGTGGAGAATGCTTGGTCAGCTCCGAAGCTGTGAACGCTGGAGTGAAACACCACTTCCTTTGGAGTTGTAATAGGATTTAAACACTATGAAAAGCTTACTTTCATCTGTAAGTAGCTTTGAACAAAATGCTCAGAACATTCCAGGACAACATGTTGATCAACCTTCATTGAATCAAACTCTTTTCCTACTTCTTTCTTGCAAAGAAAATGTCTCAAAACACTGCAAGAAACACAAATTAAAGCATCATAAAAGAGGAAAGTGAACAGAGTGGTAATCTGTCAGTGGATGAAATCCCTGTACAGCTGACCAGAGAACAACAAACCGTTTGTTTTCTCAGAGGAGAGTTAGTGGCACAATCGTTCTCCATTGTGCCACTAAATTGACTTTATTTAAGCCTCTTTTGCAAGTAATAGCCCATCAACCTAATACTCTGGTTTGGGTGTAACACACACACACACACACACGTTTTACACAAATTACCAAATTACAAGAGGACTGAACATAAAAGTTTAAGACATAAACTCATTAGTCAACATGCTTTATGTATATTTATCCTTCTGTCACTATGTAGCCTGAAGTATAAATGCAGTGTGGTGCTTAGTTATAGCTGTTTGTAATTCATCAGAAGGGTTATGTATAGTATTATATTGTGGAAATTGTATCCTAATCTGGTGTCTGTGCTCACTGTTTTGAGGCAGTTTTTTGTTAAAGTTGAAAGAATTTGGTTTATAATGAAAACACTCCAGCAAAACTATTTAATTATTTAAAGCAATGTACACACAGGATAAATAACATAAAGATTAAGACAATAATCTCCAACCTTTTTGGTTTTTGACCCCTTAAAGCCTCTGAAAACGTGGTTTCAAATATTAAGAATTTCTCTATAAAATTAGATATTCATAACTAAATAAGTAACAATTAAGTTTTAAAAAAAAAGAGTTTAACACTCACAAGCTAATCAGCTTCGTCAGGGCTGTGTTGGTGTGGGTTTTATCAGATTTGATTGACGGTAACCAAACAACCTCCAACTGTTGTCAAATTCTGGTTCAAACGTTGCTGAATCCTGATTGGTGCATGGAAGTACGTGACATCACATTCTTCCCAAATTAAGCCCCGCCCACTTCACACCAGTGTTTAAAAGCACAGAGACCAAATGAAATGTGTTAATCTCTCGTGTGAAATATCCCAAACCGTTGTAACTTTTGCATAAAACAGCGTGTTCGTGTAGGAACCATCACTCGTAGCGAGAAGCTGATGGAGGTAAATATAGTTTTCAGGGCCTTTATAGTAAAACGGTGTCCATTTTCAACCCCTCATCATAGGTTGTGATTTCTGATATCTTTTCATTTAAATAATTTTTATCGCCTTCAAGAGCTACACCTATCCAATATTTAAAAAGAAAAGAACAAAGATTAGAGAAAAGCCTGAGGAAACCTAATGGACTTTTGTGTATGTGTAGCAGAAATGCATCTTTTCTTCTTCTTTCCTATCTTTGCGTGACCCCTCAGATTTATTTGATGACCCCATTGGCGTATCGCGACCCCCAGGTTGGGAACCACTGGTTTAAGATTATCCAGATGTGATTTCCAGCCATGTTGACAACATTGTTTTATTTAGTATTTAGATGTTGTTTGGAAATATGTCCGAAAATTATTTGATATCTGGTTGTTTAATTAGTCTCTGATGAGGTTCACTACTTTTTTGCGGTGTTTTTCACTGATTTTGTGCACTTTTGTAGCTGTAGTGTTTTTCGCCTGCTTTTTAAGTGCACAGTAATTTGTCTGTGGTCTTTCTATCTGGCTTTAGTGGAAGTATATCGTGTCATTACACACTTATTGGTCAGCAGTTCATAAAGTCATACAGAGAGAGAAATGTTATCAAAGGCAACAATCACTTCAACTGACCTCACATCCTATTAATCTGGAACTATTTTGCGGGCTATAAAAAAAAATAGTGGAGAGCCCCATGTTACAGATGCTTGCATGCAGTTGAGGTGTATTTAAAATATGCAGAATGATGGGAAATGTTGCTTTCTGCTGCAACATTAATTCAGACGGACATGTTTTTCTGTCACTTTGAAGCAAAGATGATCTCGTGCCACAATAACAGAAAACTTCCTCTCCTGTCTGGCCTCGTTGTGCAGCATTGCATGGAGGCATGTTCAGGATCTCTTAATTAATGTTGGCACTCCAGCTTCAAGAGGTAGATATGATGCAATGAAGGACTTAACCTCAACATTTCCTGCCGCACAAACGATCAGGATAAGGACTCTTTTCTAGTACTTATTTTTTAGAAATGCAGTCAAACTTCTAATTCATTTGATTTAAAAATAAACTCACAGTTGTGGAAGGAAAAGTAGGTTTGTTTACTAAATGTTCAGCTAGACTCACTTCAAGCATTTTTACCTACTTTTAGGGCTGGGCGATATGGCCCAAATCTTCTATCCCGATATAGGTAATTTCATATCTCGATAACGATATATATCACAATATAGAGTGTTTTCTGATAGTTCAATAAATAAATATTCTACATGAAATAAACCCAATGTAAAGCCTATTTTTGTATACTCTTGTATGAATTAAATACTTGACAAATGAAAAGTATTTTCTCATTTTAAGAACTTTTGTGCAAAATGAACATGACCGTTTCAAGTGTAATTATTGAGGAAAAGAAATATTTCCAGCTATACATTAACTATGTTTCCATGCACGCACACAAATACAGAGTAATCAGATCAAAACAATAGTTTGATTTAATGGAGTTTGATCAGATTTTCTGAGAGATTTCAGTTAGTGTGTGCTTGTTGTTATCAATTTCGACGGAGTAATCGTGTATCACGATATCTCGATATATGATTTCATCACGATACGATTCCATCGAAAGGCGATAAATTATTATATTGAATTATCGCACAGCCCTACCTACTTTGTTAAGAATTATTTGACTTACAGTATGTGCAGTGGTGGAAGAAGAAAGTAGATTATTTTCTTAAGTAAAAAAACAGCACAATGTAAAAATAATTTATTTTACTTTGTTAAAAGTACAAAAGTTTCATCTGCAAAATGCACTTAATGTATAAAAAGTAAAAGCACTCATTAGGCCATTAATATATTATTATTATATATATACAATAATTATATTAGCATTGCTGATGCATTAACATGTAAGCAACATGTTAATGTTGTAGCTTGAGGTGCACTATTTCACATATTATTGGGTATTTAATAAAAATGCTAAATATTTTATAGACTATTTATATGTTTTGACAGTAAAAGTATAGTTGTACAATATTTCCTTCTGAAATGTAGTGGAGTGTAAGTTTAAGATGCATATTAAATACAAACTGCACATTATTTAAATACTTTTTTCTTTCCACCACTGACTATTTAACTATTTTTGACTCTTTGAACAACATAAATACTTAATTAAACATTAGCTCTATAATGAAATAAGGACAGAAAATCTCATCCCGGTCCTTCTCGCTGATTACTTTGATTCTCTGACGACAGCTCGTCCAAAACAAAAGCATCATGACTCCAATACATATGGGATCATTATCAGTGTGTATATATGTTTGTCTTCCTGCAGGATGGGAATCACTGTATTAATGGGGGAATCCCCCACATCATTACTGATGGCACTATAATGGGCCTCTGTGGCGACGCGAGCTGTAGAGGTTAAAGCCATGGCCTACAATGCAATAGTGTATATGAGGTCAGCGAGGGCCAGACATATTAGGTCGGCCCTAAACAGAGCCAGTCAACCAGAAGGCCCCTTTAAGCCACATCAAGCGTGGAGCTATTGACGAATCGGTCTCAGCTCTCCTGCAAACTCCGTCTCTGTTGTTGTTTTTATTTCACCTCTAGCACTCCCTTTTTTAATTTTTCTTACTCTAAATGCTGAACTAGTTCCCATCAGATGAGATGTGTTTCCCTGGCGGTTTGTGTCAAATAGGTCAGCATTGGACCCTGCGTGAAAACAGACCTCCAGGCTCCTGCTGTCACTTATCAGAAATGCCTTTTAATCTGCGTTTTATACCTGCTCACAAACTCCAAAAAGAACACTCCACATTACGAGCATTGAAACTGACACATACTTCTCCTGCTTAATCCCTATTAGCCCTCACCTTACTGCATCCGGAGCCCTAACTCATCTGGACGAACCAAAAAGGCATTCTGGGAGTGTTTGGTTTATTGTAAAAAAAAAAAAAAGCCTCTGCAGCATTTTAACAAAACTAATGTTGTTTTTCGGTTGTTTTTCTGTTAGAATTTTATCTCTCAAGCCTGGAAAGAAAACACATTAGAGCCTTGGCTGGAATAAACTATTAATGCCTGTTTGTTTAACCCTTGAACGGCAAATTAACCCCTGTTAGAGCCACCTTGTCAGCTCAACACAAAGGAGGGAAAAGGCTTGATATTTTAACCACATTATGGCCTAATGCCACACATCCACCACCCCTTTCTTTGTGCCTGCAAAACATTTTCCCCCTTTTTAAAAGCTAAAAACCCTTCATTATAACACAATTTAAAAGGGTTTTGCTTAATTTCCATGCACTTATTTACCTTTATTATCAGAAAAAAAGTCAATCTTTGGCTCTTTCCCATGCATGTTAAAGTGATCAAGGTTAATCACATAAGATAAGTGCAGCCGCCAGCAGGTATACCTACACAGGAAACATGTTTTATCCCTGTGGGTGCGGGGTGGGAACTAAGGAGCACTTCTGATGGATTACAGGCCCACCACAAATACCGGGGCTTATGGGACATCAGATCAATGAGAACACATCAGCAGCTTCCCTGTAATACCACTAATGTCTTTAGCTGTGCCAGGAATTGGGGTCAAATGTTAACGTATAGCACTTGATTCTTTGGGATAATTTCAGTTGAATAACAATAATTGAAGGTTATTGATAATGCTCAAACTTTAAAGGCTTTTTCTTGATGTCTAATAATAGAGCCTTTTTTCCTCCCTGGTGTCCCGAGCACACTCGATCTGACCCCCCGAAGTTCAGATCGTTCTTACATGCAAACTTAAATAAATCTGCAGAAAAAGATGCTCAAATAGAGGAATCGCGTGAGAAAGAAGCACGCTGAAAGGTAGCAGCTGACTGCCGAGGAGAGTGCACTGCCCCCCGAGGTCAAAGCACTTCTGTCATATTAGCTTATACATAGGGTCCATATTTTTTAATAAATCATGGCCCTGAAGATGTAGCTGGGAGCACACGACGGGCTATTAGAGCTGCAGTAAAGTATGCCTGTGGGCTTCCTCCTGTATTACTGCTGAATTACACCTAATGAGGGAAGTTAAAGTGTCTCATTTGGATCATATGCAGTTTGGAGATGCAGTATATTATTGTCAACTTCTTGGAATTAAAATTCCTCAATTTTACAAAGTTATAAATCTACTGAAAGAGCTATACTATGACTGTTAATTAAGCAAACTTATAAAATTATGTAGGCCTAATGTTTACTAGATAAGGGTTTGAATAAAAAAAAAGTATTTATAATAATATTTCTAATGATTATTTAGACCTATAGGAAACAAAGCCTATATAGGTTATAAATAACCATTTTTTTCTCCACTGAAAACATAAAAAAAAGATTGTATATGTCCATTTATTCTCTTTGATTATGGGCATTTGATATGATTAAACATAAATGCAGAGGGGCAGGGCCAGAAAAAGAGTCCACTTTAATGTTTGCCTGCAGGACACAGTCGTGTATTCACTCCTCTTGTCACGCGAGTCCTCCGCGCACTGAGTGCGGCTGCATCGAGAGTCACCGTGGAGAGTTGTAAAGTCACTGTGCCACGTTTTAGTCTGTAAAAGCAGCTTTTTTTGAACTCCTTATCCATTAAACTTCAACAAAAGTGTTTGTGCAGATTTAAAATGCGCCTTTTGGCCTGTTGTGCAAGTTTTTGTTGCGTTATACTGGAATAAAATCTATATACACCCTTAAAAACACTGAACCTATAGGGACTATATTTCGAGGAAAGTATACACCTATTGTAAAATTAGATTTATTTTTGTGAAGATTTATTTAGTAGATTCTCTTTATTTTTTTTATATAATAAGATAATTCACATGATTTAATTAATGTATAAATATATATATATATATATATATATAAAGTCTTTATGTTCTTTAAATTAGATTGGGAACTATATAACATGGTAGCTGTAATTTTAGTAATTAACGTTGGCGGAGTGATATGATAATGAGGTGATGTGTCACATTCGTTGTAAAAAGTAGATCAAGTTTATCCTCAAGAAGCTTAATTCGATAACTACAAGTTATAGTTAGTGAGTAACCAGCGTTACACTATTTATTTTATTTATTTTTTTATTTTGTTTTTAATATATCTATTAGTCTATATCAAGTAATTTTATTAAAAACAACTTTTTGTTTTTTGTTTTTAGGGTTGAGGCCTACAGGCTATTTTAACATAAACTCTGATCCCTAATAATAACTCGCATCTTCCACCTTCACAAACTGCATCTTTTGCGGCCAAACTTTTCTCAAACTCAAACCTCCCTTTAAAAGTGAAGTGAAGTTGAGATGTTTCAGAGTTATTATCCTACATTATAGCAGCCCAGTATAATATTACAGCTTACTGAACACATCAGTATCTCTAAAGGTAAAGTTGCTCTGATTTAAATACTTTATATATATATATTTTTTATTATTTATTCTCCAAAAAATGTGATAAACTCATGCAGCGTTAAATTAACAGGTTGATGTGAATCATAAACAGACTGTGGTTCTGCTCGGTTCTGATTGGCTGAGCTGAAAACACGTTAAAATAGCGGATAAACAGAAAACGACCACATTTAAAACTTTACAAAAAAATAAATGAAAATAACTTCGAAAAAGGTGAGAATTTTAAATTGTCGGAAAAACTTTTTTTGAATTTTTAAAAATATATATATATATATATATAAAAAAATATATATTTTTGACAAAAATAAATAAACACGTTTCTCTGCAGGAGGCTGTAGACAAATTATTTTTGCACATGCTCTTTTGGAAATTAGACAACATTCTGAATCTATTCTGCATTTTAACGCAGTTTACACACATTTTGTTCCCTAATTTCTGTTGAGCTACTAATTTTTAAAGACGAATCATTTTTAATTTTTTTTAATTTAATTTTTTAAAACTTTTTTTTATTTTTACTTTTTGAGGAAAAAATAAAAAACAACACTTAACTGGTCTGATATGAAAAACAAGGAATTTGTAATTATGAGATTTATTTAGGTTATATCTAAACATCTGTATTGGATGTTTACTTCCATGGCTTTAGGTTTACAACACTGCTCACTCACACTGTAACTTTAGATGGTGAAAATCTCTATTTGTATTGAAAATTATTTTTAAAACGGTTACTTTTTGATGAAAAAACATGAAAAAAACAACACTTAACTGGTCTGTTATGGAAAAACAAGGCTTAAATTGTAATTATGAGATTATTTAGGGTATATCTAAACATCTGAATTTGATGTTTACTTCCATGGCTTCAGGTTTATAACACTGCTCACTCACACTGTAACTTTAGATGGTGAAAATGAGCTGTAGATATGAAAAAAAACACTGCAGTTTATCATTCTCTCAACATCTGAGATAAATTTCTGTATAACTGCTCACTTTTGTTGACACATAATATAATTATATCAAATCCTGGGAAACAGGCCCACTATTATGGCACATTTTAACATATTATATCAAAATAAAAGCAGAATGTGTCCCACATACAGTAAACAGGCCAAGTTGTAAAGTTCATCACATTTAAAGCATGAAACAACACGTGTTTCTAGTTAGACCAAAACGAACCAACAAATAGATGAGAGACATTTTCTGGAAATGGCCAACACACACGTTTAGTTTAAACACATGCTGTAGTGTGTGTGTGCTAATAATCTGGATGGTGTGACATGAAAGAAGCGGGCTAATTTGAAGTTGTTTCAGAGGGAGTCGGTGAGGGAGGTCAGGTCACCACTGTCACAGCCTGAAGCTGTTTTCAAGGCTGGGAGGCCTAAAACTCGACGTATTGTAAAATCTGTTATTTGAGTTCAGTGTGTGGAAACTGAGAAAAGGGCGCTTTCATCTGCTGCCTGTTCGTGATTAATGTTACTCTGCTTTATATCACTTAATGTGAGGAAGACAAACAGAAAGAGGAAAGATGTCACACTGTGTCAGGATTTGATTGGTGTGAACGTTTTGTTTATGATAATATACAGCTTAAAATCATTAATGCGAACAAAAGGGAGTCATTTTTCAATAAACACCATATGGACACTTCTAAAATCCAAGTTTGGAAAATGTATCTGTTAAACAAAGCTAATTTTATCAGTCATAACAGCAATATAGTATTTTACTCCTACAGTCGGCCAGCTGAGGGCAGCAAAGCTCAATTTGTACAAATCAATAAGTGTATTAATAGAATAAGATAGTTGTTTTTGGTATGGATTATAGGGAGAGCCACTGTCAATAATATGGAATGATTAATATGTATTTATCTATATTATATATCTCTTATCATTTTTTCCAGATTACATAAACCAAAAATATCTCTTGTAACGATCCAAATGAGACCAACATGATAAAATAAGTTGCTTTTGTGTTCATAATTACGTCCGCTGTGAAGAACTGAGGAAAAATACTTCAGATTACAGCAATGATGGTATTTATCTCTTTGATAAATTTGAGTTATAAAACATTTTGAAATTAGTTTTGAAAGTTCATTGTGCTGCCACACAGTTCAGTCAACTGCAGACGTCTACATGACTCCAGCATAGTGAACTTATCTCATGTTTGTAACACTATACCTCTGTCACTAGATGGCAGCGTTATACTTTAGTCCGTCACGGCTCTTTTGCTCAAATGTCTCAGTTATTGTTGCTTCTGAGGGATTCTGTTCAATCAGCCCTCGCCCAGCAAAAGGGGAGAGACACAAGATGAAGCTTGTTAGACAGGAAACACTTCAAAAGACATCACAGGATCACAATCTGCTGCAAGTCACTGACTCCAATGAGTGCAGTGTGATGGGGATTTAAAAAAAATGCATTATTGTTTAAAGTCTGTTTTTTTTGGCAAGTTGTAATGACATGTAACTAAAGTTATTCGACCAGTGTTTATGTTGAATTATACAGGGTTTTTTAACTTATATAATTACATTCCCAAATGTAAAATGTAATATAAACCAACCAACCAACCAACATGCTATTAATCCTGAAATATCTTTGACATTTTAGATTTTTTTTTTTTTATATTGGAGTATAATGTCTTTGTTACAAAACTAAAAATTCAGCTAATTGGATCCATCATCACAAGACTGTAATTCAACATAATCACTCATTAGTGGCCCAGTAAATTATTGCTGGTCATCGCAATTTACCAAAGAAGCTTAACTTTTAGTATCACAGTCAACCTGTTATCATTGTTAAAATCATTAACAAGCCTCATATTCAGGACGTAAATCAAAGCCATACAATGGTGACTCAGTGGGCTGAGCAACATGGCTGTATTAACCTTTTCGGGGACCCCTTGGCAAACATTTGTTGTCGGCCCCTTGCTGACACCCCAATTCCACCCATAGCTGCGCAACAGTCTGCACATGGCACCTTCATTATGCGTCCAACACTCATAAAACCTCAGGGCCAGGTAGTCTTATTCCACTTCTGTTTGGTCAATTCACTTCAATGTGGCTTATTGGCATGAAAGTTTCAAAAAACAGTGTTGCCAAATCATCAGAATACAAAAATATAGTAAGTAAGTTCTCTGTTTCAAACACAACTTTATTTACGCAGACAATATAAATGTTTTAAAACTACATTTTGACCGGGCCCTGTCATTAGTTTATAATGGTGGAAGCAGCTTAGCTGATATTACATTTTAGTGGTATAATTAAATTATAAAAAAAAATTCACATGTACTGAACCTGAGACTTTTGGGTAGTTGTATGCATTAGTCATTTTGTACAGTGTTAATACTAAATTTCATAGTGAATATTTTGGTTTAACTGCAGTTTATACATTGATGGGATTGTAGAAAAATAGTGGTTTGCTTTGCTAGATTAAAAATGAAAGTTCACCTAAAAGTGCTCATGAGTAAAAGCTTGGCTCTACAATGTACTGAATATAAAACCCAGAGTCTGAACAATTATTCCTCTCAAAAATGTTATATTATTAAGCATTTATCTTCAAGTATAATCATGTCGTAGGTAGTCTAATAATGTATATTTACATTTAAAATTACATAAAGTTGAAGTACAGTCATCGTGAAATTTCCCTTTTGAATGTAAAAGAGGTGAAAGAATAATGTACAATACTTTATTTTCTCACCTACTACTCTGAGTTTAAGTGTTGTAATACAGCATATTGAAATGTATTCTACCGTAGGCACAGTTAGTATGCACGGTACAGTAGCTATATTTCTTTCCCCGCAGTGCACCGGGAGGCTATAAAGCTCCAGCACCGGCCTGAAGACAATCAATGGGAAGCTCATTAATAGATCATTTGCTTGATAAAAAATGGGAAAGCCATCGTCATCCATCACGAAGAGTGTGTGAGCTGCTCCAGAACCAAATTACATTATCAGATGTTACCTGAGATTATTATGTCTCTGAGCCAGAAAATGTCCTCATAAAGTCAGAGACATCTGGCGTTAGAGATGAGATACATCTTCATCTGATGAATAATGGACATCATTCATCACATGGACTTCTCTCATATTTATGATGGCTCTTTAGGTAAATGTGCAGCTGATTTAATAGACTTCATTTGGACTTTCGGGATGTACTGCATTGCAACAGTTTGTCCTGTGACTGACTGTAGATCAGCTACATCTACTATGACAACAGTTTAGCCGGATTACCACTTTATTTGGATGTAAAATTGAAAGTGAGCACACCTGAAATGTCAGGAATAATCCCTCATTGCACAGGAAAGGTCAAACTTGAACACGGAAGTCGGTTGAGATAAATGTTTACAGTTTGGTACTAATTTCACAGTCTGTCTTTGTTTTCTTTTCCAAATAAGAGACACGTTGTAAACAAAAGCTTTTAAACAAAACCCGTTACGTCAAGCCACATTTACGGCCACAATAACACAAACACCTTGTAATTCAATCTAATGCAATAACTCTCTCAACAATAAACACTTTTATGAGGAATATAATGTTCCGTTTTTGTGTGACTGTGTGAGGCATTATACTGTTATATAATGTTGTTTGGTAACATTTTGCTCGTTTACAGTTAGAAAACATGCAGTAGCTTAATCACCTTATATCATCATTTATTCCAGTTTCAAGGCCATCTATTCAAAGGTTGTCAATTCATTTCTTAGAGCTTTGAAACTGGAATAATTTATGATATAAAGTGCTTTAAGCTACTGCATAATGTCTAGCTGGTGGACTTTACTATTGTGTTGTGGACAAAAATATTATCAACACCTCATAAAATAATGCCTCACACAGTTGCAGCAAAAATGAAACATTGTAATGCTAATTATTGGTTCAAATGTTTTTATCATGAAACATCAAAACATAGTATTGCCATGCTTATTTTCCATATAAACATGTAAACAAACATAATGTCAAAGACACAAGAAGAACACTCTTCAAAAATAAATAAATACATAATTGAAAAAAAGGAAAAGAATACAGTATATATATATATACATACTGTTCACTTCCTGGAGCTTTCAACAGCATCTCACTGTCTTCATCAGAAGATTGAGTTTGCTCCGTTGTCATCATGTGACCTGAAAGTTAACCCTCTGATGAAAATGTCACTGGTTGAAAGCTCCAGAAAAAGAAAAGTAAGTGGACCCTGAGTCAAGATTTTTCTTTAATTACTCAAATATGCTAGATTGGGTTTTTATTATATATAATTTTACGTCATAAATCTTTTAAATCAGTGTGTAAAAGGACAGATTGCTCTGAATTTAGAGATTTTAGAGACTCTTTGACTGTTTCTGAGTCATCCATCACTTGAGGTCAGTGTTATCCACTCAGAGTTGGACATGAACCTGTTAGAGTTACACATTACCCAGCAGCGCCATGACAGGATCAAGTGAACGGCCGGCGCTAAAGGCCCTGAGCTGTCACTCGAATCCACAAACGAAGACAGATACAGCAGTTTAGTTATCGACTGTATTTTGCTCAGTGGAATTAACACCTGAAAATTAAGACCAGCACCCGTCTGGCAATTATGCATGGCTGGCTGGAGACACCGGGAGTGCACATCTGAGGCAGCGTCTAGGCCCCTGTGCATAATGTACAGCCTTAATGCATTACATGGAGACGGAGGGCTCCTTTTGCATGCACTCTGCATGCCTTTTCTCTCCACAGCCGATCAAATTAAATTAGTCCCTCGGCGGGGCTTAGACCGAGAATACCCCCTGTCATGAGGTTCTTTGAATAGAGAAGAAACTAAGGTTATCTGTCGTAAGAGAAAACCACTTCCATCATGATGCAAATTAGTGTCACTGGGCTCTCATATCAGCAGGTTTTTAAAAAATCAGTGTGCGGGTGGCATTGGCTCTGCCAGGAGGCAGTTCCTGGGAGTCCAGTTAGACGCGGTCATTTGCATCGCCTCCAGCTGTCCGTCTTCTTCAGCAGCCCGGGCACCACCATGTATTAGCAAATCATTCAATTCTCCAACGCAAATTTAACACTGCACAGAGGCAGAAAGCACAGAACAAAGCAGAGCTCTGCAGAGTCAGCAACCTTGGTACAGAATGTGCTGTACGACATGACTTTGCATACCAAAAAATAATTGAATTTTGATGAGGAGTTAACCGCCGGAGCTGGATGTTGCCTCATTTTTCTTGCGTTACACATGTACCATCACTCAGAGTTGTAAGAAACAGCTGCATTTGGCTGCTTAAAAACACATATCTTGTGAAATGATGGCCTCAATGTTGCGTAATTAATTTATTTGCCTGCATCTGTGTGCATGCGTCATTGCTGCCAACAATCTGTTGCTCTTTTAGTGTTTAAATTGATTTGGATTACTAATATATTCTTATCACCATTTTTATTTAATCAAATGGAAACTGAATGCTTATAAAGAGGCACAAGGATTCATCATAAGGAACCATAAAGAAATGTTATAAAATGTTTAATATTGAATTATTTAGGGGTGCCATACAGATACTGTTATTATACTGGATTATTCATAATCCTACTTGTGCATTATTAGCATCTTGTGCAGGTAAATTGGAGACTTGTCACGATACATCACAGCAGTTCACTTTCCTCCACCCTTGCACAATGCCACGGTGCCCTTTACCTCCTTATCATCCTCCCAGATGGTGCTCTGTCTCCTAGGGCTCCCCTGCTAATGGAGAGTGTAGGTGTGCCAGCTGCAGAGGCGCGTTCCCTTCCACCTGAGTCTGACAGTGCTGGGAGGCCACAGGTGGCCGGCGTTACCTGTCACAGACCTAAAACTTAATCACAGGCGCCCACTAATCCAACAGGAGGCTTCTGTTTCCGTTCTGCGGGGCAGCACCTGTGACTGTGCTGTGTTGCATACCAACACACACTGCAGTCACATTCAGATAAAAAGAGCAGGGAAATAGATGATGAGTCACTGTAATTCATATTAATGTGTAAGTTGCTTTCCTGGTGCTCTTGTACTACAATGTTATGAGTAATCTCCAGTATGTTCCAGCAATGAATGCCTTTACTTGTGGCTGCTTTGTATTCACATCGGTATCTGTGTCAGTCTTCTCTAATGGATTTGTCCCTGTGTGATTGTTCACTGTTTTGTTAGTCCAGTCTACAGAGACAGTCTTGCTCTTTTATTTTGAAGGACTGATACTAATAGCTTGATGTTTACCATTTATGTTGTTGATAAATGGTATATTTTCCACTAACTTCATTATAGCTTCGCTGGAAATATTTGAATGTAATGCTATGTCATCTAAACTGACATCTTTGGTCCAGTAAATATCTTGAAAGGATGGATTATCATGAAATTAGGTTCATATATTCATATCCCCTTCAGGATGAATTGTAGCAACTTGTGGTGGGATGTTTAGCTTCTAGCATCTAGAGCTGCCATCAGATCAGTTTTTTAAAATTTGTCTAATACTTTAGTTTATGACAAAATACATACAAAATAATGACTTTCAATCTCAACTTTTTTTGTGCTAATTAGCAAATGTTTGCATGCATTTCTTTACCTGAAACTAAGAATCATATTTTCGTTAGCTTAGAATGAGCCCTTCATATCTACATAGGGAGCGGGTCCTCTTCGCGTAGTCCGCCATGTTGCTCCACCATATTTCTACAGTAGCCCAGAATGGACAAACCAAACACTGACTCTAGAGAAGAGAGACTTCTGTGTTTTTACGTTACCTGAAGGTCACCATAGTTCTCTGAAAGGCTGCGGTAACACGAGCCGCCGAGTCCAAAACTGTGTTACCGCCAGCCGCCGTGTGACTTCCGTTATCATGGTAAGAATGGCCTCTGAGCGAGGCAAACGACGTTAACGCGGTTTTGCACACTGCGGCTCACGTTACCGCAGTCTTGGAAAGGGAGGAGTGAGCAGATGGGTACTCGGTTGGTTGCAATCTGCAACCACACCACTAGATGCTGCCAAATCCTACACACTGTACCTTTTTAAGGTTGAAAAAATCCATGTATCTCACAGTAGCTGACTAGTATCTGTATCAGTTAGTTATGTTTACTCCCAAGACTTTTTATGGCTGCATTTTTTCAGCAAGTGGAAAATATTCATGGACGTCTCGTGTGACATTTTAGACACATTTCCCCTAAATTCAGCCTAAAATATTTGATGTCTTTTGAAAAAAAGGATCTTCACTAGAATTAGAAATAAAGTTCTGTGTGTTTGAAAAAGTATTTGGCTGCACTGCATGAGTTTGTAATGACTGACCATACTGGAGGGTCAAGGGGGAGTTATTGAGAGTGATCCCAACTATAGCACAACACCCAAGTGAATACATATAGGCATTTATGTGATCTCACTTTCTACTTTATAGCACGTCTGCACATGGAGACCTTCCTGATTGTTTCTGCAGAGTACGGCTTCTATATTCTCTGCTGTACTTTATAGATGACAGGTGGGCCACATTTGCAATTTAAATTTAGGGCATTTCTGCAAACCTTTAGCTGTGATAGTTCAATTTAATGCATAATAGAAACATAATAATTAACTTTTCAAACCGATTTCTTAGCACCCAGGTCTCATTCAATCAATCCGTCACCAGCGAGACCTTGACTTGTTCGTACCCATGCTGCTGAATTATTTACCAGTGCCCTCTTATCCTGACACTGACTGTGTGAGTGTGGGCATTATATTATGCATGAGGTAAAGAAATACACGAGGGTTTCTGGAGAAACGATGACATTGTGGATAAAAACGGGACCAAAGTCGAATGCAAATCCAAATCTCTGAGCATCAAGAAGAGTTCAGTAGGTGTCAAAAGCTGTGGCAAATGTATTCTCGTTTCGGATGGTGAATCTGTATTTTTATCAACCATCTCTTTTGGTTAAACTTCCCCTGTCTTGCTTTAGCTGACCTTTGCAGGAAGCACTCAGCGAGGAGTGAGGATTTGCAGAGATAACAGCCACAGCTGAGGCACATGTCGAAATAATAGGAGCTCTCCAGAGGCTATGAGCAACATAAAATCCCTGACGATGAGCTTTCCATACAGTGAACAGCAACAAAGCTCTTACAGAACTGTGAAACACTTTGATTGCACATAGAAAACCGGGTTACGTTACAGAGAGAATGACATTACAATTTGCTGCTGATTGACAAGTCAATCTCTTTAATTAATCATCCGGAGCAGTTGTAGCCGCGGCCTCTCGACTCTTAACTCCGCCGTGATGAGAAATGGCGGATAATCAACGGCCAGACAAACCTTCTGTTTCGGTGCCGTCTTCAGGTGAATTAGCTCGCAGCAGGAGCAAACTGACATTCACTTTATTGACTCAGAAAACAGCGCAATCAGCTGATGACATTGACGATAACGGCAACGCTATGTTGCCATTAACGGCCGCATTGATCAGTATAATGAAGACAGCTGAGAGGGAGTGATAAATCAGATGGCCGAGCAGTAAACACACTGAAATCTTGCTGAATCAGTTCCTCTAAAAACGAAATAAATATGGTGGAAAGTACTTGTGTTATATTTAATTAACAAGGAGTAACTGTATTATTAAAGTCAAAGCTGCTGAGCAACAGGACGCCTTTTATTATTCAACAATCCAGTTGGGAATTTCCATTACGTCTCGGCACTGTAATAGTGTTTCATCATCTGTTTATGGCTCTTGTCAACATTTATGTGGATTATTATTATGTTGTAATGGTTTCTAGTTTAGACGCTGTTAGAGGTTTTTGAAATGTAATTTCAGTTGTTGTAAATTATTTCTATACAAGGTGATATCAAGGTCGAAGTTCACTGTAGCTAGATTAATCCGCCTTCTGACCTAAACTCCACCTCATCAGACTTCTGCCTGTTCGTTTGTGACATTGAATTGAATAAATGATGTGGCTATTCTGATTATTCCAGGACTGTGTTTACATAAAGCTGATGATGCATCCATAGCCAGTGCAACTTGTTTAACAATGTGTTCTGGCAGTCCAGACATTTTCTAAACTTGTATATTCTTTTTTTTGCACAATGCCTGAGGCAGAACAGTGTCCCCAAAACGTCACGATGTCATTTGAGGTTTTGTAAATTTCAGTGTTCAGACTCAATTGTAGTTTTTAGTCGTATTCCGTCCAGCAACTGGACCTGTGTTTTATCAAGCATGTCAGAGTGCCTCCTAGGAGTTGTATTTAAAGTTACATTTAAAACTTTTTTACCTCAGAATAGGTTATTTATGTTTAAAACATCCTACATCAGCAAAGAGAGAATCACTCCTAGAAGAAAACGTGATGTCGCTGTTTTATGACACTCACAAAGTCACATAGTAGAAATTATGATCACGATTTGTATTTTCTCTGATAGGTGTGATTTAATGTAGCAACTCTTTTCAATTTATATGTGGCCTTTAATGTGTGTCTGTCCAAGTAAGTAAGTTGGAAATATATGAAGCCAATATCAATACGTATCTTAAAGGTGCAATGTGTAGTATTTATTTATTGGCAGAAATTGGAATATAGTGTATGTTTTCTTTGGTGTATAATCACCTGAAAGTACGAATCGTTTTCGTTACCTTAGAATGAGCCGTTTTTATCTACATAGGGAGCCGGTCCTCTTCACGGAGCCGGCCGCCCTGTGTTTCTACAGTAGCCCAGAACGGACAAACCAAACACTAAGTCTAGATAGGGCCAGTCACTTTCTCACATTATTGCGTTGGCCACCATAGTTCTCCTACTTGCTTGGCACAAGGGAGATATTTCAGTTGGTTGCAATCAGTGGACAACTCCGGGTCTGAAAAGTGAAGCCAATGCTGAAGAGCCTTAAACTTGCATTCTTTCTAACAGCCAGCAGGGGGCGACTCCTCTGGTTGCAAAACAAAGTCTGATTATATAGAAGTCTATGAGAAAATGACCCTACTTCTCACTTGATTTATTACCTCAGTAAACATTGTAAACCTGAGTTTATGGTGTCAATCGCTAGTTTCAAGTCTTCTTCAATACAGCATGATGTTCACTTAGTAAATGATGGTCCCATTTAGAGTCAAATAGACCATAAACCAGGGTATGCTTTAGGGCGTGGCTACCTTGTGATTGACAGGTCGCTACCACGGCGTTGTCCGGTCTGGTAGTTGTCTGTGTTTTCATCTTACAATTTTATCACTTTCACAGTTTGTTTTGCAACCCTCTTTGATTTTTGACCCTCTGGCTGCAAAAAAAACAAGATAGTGGCGGCCAAAATGCCAAACTGGAGGCTTCAAAATGGCATTCCACAAACCAATGAGTGACGTCACGATGGCTATGTCCACTTCTTATATACAGTCTATGGTTACAATCTGCAACCTCGTTGCTAGACCCCCCTAAATCCTACACACTGCACCTTTAAGTCTCATATTGATATTTACCAAGTTACCATTGGCAAGCCACTCTTGAAGCTTAAAAAATACCTGTACTGTACAAATTAAAAGAGCAGGAAATGAATTCAGCTGTGTTGAATTACCCAAAAGAGCCCTATCCAATCGCATTTGTAGCACTTTTTTGCCCACAACCTTACACTGAGGGGGGAAGAAATTAATCAATCTGAGCATTATGTGAGGAGCTGTAAAGTTTATTTTTTATTTCTACCAGATGTGTTGCTTTTCCTCCCGCGGACTGCTATCTGCGATCTTTTTGTAGCTGTTAACAGGTTAAGACCCCTCTGGAGCTCTCCTAAATGTTAATAGAGATGGGAGTCATTCAAAAAAAGTTAATAAAACCTAAAAGTAGACCCGAATGTGCTGAATTCTAATGTTACCATGTTGCCTGATATTCTGGGTCCCTTTTAATGGCTCCGCTTCCAACATCACATGACACGTCTACGAGGTTCTCCTGCCGATAAACAGAGCTCTGTAGGTCATGATTAAGGGACTCATTTGTCTCGCCCACTCCGTCTGCTAAGTTTCAGCCTTCCAAGTAATTAAAGAGCTGTGGAACAGCGAACGCTGGATGGCCTCGAGGGTTTTCGCTCTTACTTTCATGCATCCATTAACAACATGGCCAATGGCTTCCAGATGTACGTTCACGCTTGGGGATTTGTTCCTTTCTTCATGGGAGTCCTCCGATAAATTGCAATTGATGTTGTAATTATTCTTTGAGATTTATTTAAAGAAGAGGCTCCGGAGAATGGAAATGATATAAAATTATTACCTGATGTAGATTTCTTTCTTGTTTATAATGGCTCGTGATAACCTGTATCTTAGGGTTTCACATTACCAGTGCTCAGTCATACAGATGCAAGGTAGATAAAGGCTATTATAGAATACAGAAGGTATTATTCAGTCTAATGAAATCTTACAGCACATTTATCACAAGAATATCCAGGCAGGGTCGTTTTAATCTCATTACCTTTCAGCTGAAATCCCATTTCTGTCACCTTGGCTCTGGCAGAATTTGTATAAAAATTGGGTCTCAGACATCAAAAGCGCCCTGCAATAAACACAGATGTCACAAACATGGATATTTGGCTATTCATTCAATGATTCATCACAGTGTGCAGGTGGAGCCCGCAGTGTGAACACACAAGAACTCACAAAGCAGCAGGATGTGCATCAAATTTGAGACTGAGACTACGAAAGCTGGATAGGGATTCAATGAAAAAGACGCAGCGGGAACCTTCTGATTTGTTCACTGACAACAAATCAGAAGTCTTAAAACTATACATACATGAGGCAGATGTCAGAAATGCAGTTGCTATCTCCTCTGCCTTCTGCGGCAGCATGGGGGGGGGGGGGGGGGAGGGGGGAGATGAGATGCTGCACGTGGAGAGATTGCTTTTTAATGTGCAATTGAATTGTAAAAATACCTCCATGCACAGAATACAGTCTGGTATGAAAGAGGTTAGGTTAGGTCAAACATACTTAATCCCTGGGGGACATTTGAATAGCATGAATATAACATGACCATAAGTATCATTAACGACTTGACACATGCAGGTACGACCATTTTTAACCACACAGCGACCCAGGCAGATAGCAGCAGGTTTCCTCTTCATCTTCTTTAGCATTTGTACGTCTCCCTTTAGTTCACCAAGAAACTGAACACTGGCAACAATACTACAGTAAGATGTTGGCAGTATTCCATTGAAAACATTCAAACTTTTGTGATCCTTTGTCTTACAGTCAGTCAGTCAAGCTCCACTTCTCTCAGTTAAAATACAGATATTGCTTCCCTCCAGGAATCTACAGTAGAAGATAGAAGTGAACATTTTAGCAGCGTTCCGACTGCATTGGCCCGGTGTCAAACTAGATGCAAGTTAATAGATGCAAGTTAATGGATGCAAATTCAGCTTTGCAGAAAATGTTGCTTGAGAACTTCCTTGTTGTAGGCTAAATACACCATCCAGCTGAATAAATGTGTTTGTGTCTGTATGCAATTTGCATATTTAAAGGCTCAACACAAGTTGTCAGTAATTCCCACATAATGTCATAATGTCAATCACTTGTCCTCACTGTATTAATGACATTTCGGTCCTGTGTTGAATTTCACCCAGTTGGGAAACCTCCGGGTCTGAAAAGCAAAGCCAATGCAGAAGTGCCTTAAACTTGCATTCTTTCTAACAGCCAGCAGGGGGCGACTCCTCTGGTTGCAAAAAGAAGTCTGATTGTATAGAAGTCTATGAGAAAATGAGCCTACTTCTCACTTGATTTATTACCTCAGTAAACATTGTAAACATGAGTTTATGGTCTCAATCGCTAGTTTCAAGTCTTCTTCAATACAGCATGATGTTCATTTAGTAAATTATGGTCCCATTTAGAGTCAAATAGACCATAAAGCAGGGTATGCTTTAGGGCGTGGCTACCTTGTGATTGACAGGTCGCTACCACGGCGTTGTCCGGTCTGGGGGTTGTCTGTGTTTTCATCTTACAACTTTAACCCTTTCACAGTGTGTTTTCAGTTCATGAAAGTTAATTGTTACATATTGGTTGCCTAAAAATATCTTATCCGGCGTTCGGTTTCACTTAACTCCACCCTCTTTTGTCACTTCTGGCTGCAAAAAAAACAGGATGGCCACGGCCGAAATGCTGAACTTGAGGCTTCAAAGCGGCAGTCCACAAACCAATGGGTGACGTCATGGTGACTACGTCCACTTCTTATATACAGTCTCTAATTTTACCTGATGAAGGTCTAAGGGTCAAAATGTTTCTTGTGATAATTAACATCTCAAGCACTTTTTTCTGAAACGTTTTATATGACAGATTTCATATTCAAGTGCTGTGTCAACTTTAACATGAATTTGAATACTTAGTCATTGTGTACTGTATAAGTTTCACATATTTACAGAAAAACAGTAACAAAATCAATTAAAGCAGCCCTGCACTGACACTGTAGCAGTGTTGATGAACTGCAGTAGACGATTGTAGACCAATAAACCCAAACTAAAGCTCTTTACTTGCTTGTTATGCAGCTTTCGACCCCATCACACAGTCTCCATCAGCAGGGGAAGTTTGTTCAGTTACCATGGAGCTGTGGATGCATATCTAGGATTTCTTGTCCATGTTCGCTTAAAAGTTGAAAGATTTTTCTGTCAACTGCTGCCAAAATCAAGAATGAACTGTCGACATCTGTCGAATACTGAATACTGCATTTTACCAATAATGTTTAGTACTCAAAATGCAAAACATGAGCTAGAGCTCTGCAGCAACACTTATTTTAGTCAGACAGTTTTGTTGTAGTGTCTCTTTGGAAAGGAGACCACTCTGATTTCAGTATTCACAACTGTGCCAGTCAGGGAAGTGGACAATTATACCTATTTTCCACTAAAATTAGCGCATCTATGTGGGTTTTTTAAACATGGTGAAACCCACTAATAATAGACTCCTTTCCCATTGCCAGTAGACGAGTATGCCTTTGTGTTTTATTTTCTATTGTGTCACATTTGACGTCTCAAACGTACCGGAAAACAGGGTTAGTAAACAGTGAAAATGTTACAGTGTATACGTCTTTTTTATATCTGTTACTTATTCAGACTCTCTTTCAAATTCTCAAACCAGAGTTGGTGATTGTTGGAACAGTTGAAAGAACAAAGGCGGATTTGATGAGTTTTATTTTGTTTCTGTTGAGTTTGAATGAAGTGGGGTTTACAGTGATCAGTGAGGTAAAATGACTGTTTCTGTTAATGGAGTCTGGTGGCTTTGAGGAGCGCATATAACGGCTGTTTCTTTTCACATCTAATTCGATGAATTAAGGGTTTATTTCAACCAAACCAGAGTTGGTGATTGCTGGAACAGTGGAAAGACTAAACAAGATGATTTTGATGAGTTTTATTTTGTTTCTGTCGAGTTTGAATGAAGTGTGTTTCAATTAGTGAGGTAAAATTACTGTTGCCTGACTGGAGTCAGGTGGCCTCGAGGAGAACATATTAATTGCATGTTTTGTACTTTAATAAATTATAATAATTCTCCAAATCCCTATTTATTTTATTTATTTTATATTCAATTCAACACATGTCACATGGAAAATTAGCGTGTCCACCCGGGTGTCATGTTTCCATCACTGGCGATCGGAGCTGGAGCCGTTTAATACCCGTGAATACTGCAGTCATTTGTCCCGAGAATGAATGCCGATTGTAACGTTTCCCAACAAAGACAAAAGCCTGATATTAATCGGTATTTGTTCAGTGGGAGATGGGTTTTAGGGGGCTCAGGGGTTGAGGGTGTGAGGGCTATCCCAGCATGCGTTGGGTATAAGTATCCACTGGGATATGGTGAACAGTATTGATCAAATTGCCATATAATGACAAAATAGTGTTCCATAACTATCCCCAATCAGGTTGTATATATTTTGTCTTTATTGTAAAAACTTGACTTGAGTTGCAAATAAGGTTCTCTGTTAAATCATGAATCAAGCCTGAGCAATGCTATAAATAAAGACTGCTTTCCATCACAGATGGATCAAAAGTGTAATCTTGTTTAGGTGGATAATTCTGTGAAGGATGATGGTGAAAGTGACTTTGAGTGAAATATATTGAGCTGTTTACAATCATTTGCCCACATTTAGCAAGCGCATTTGTGGACGCACGAATAAGAATCAGAGTTAAATCACAATTGATGGCAGGTGCATGGTAAATATGACCCAGTGGATGTTGATTGATACCAGTTAAAGCATGTTTTCTTTTCCTCCATTGAGCTTCAGGAACCCAGCGTCTGTGGGAGCAGCTAGAATGTAATTAAAACAAGAATCTCTTATGAATGTAAACCAGGCATCTAGAAGTAAACTAAAATAAGTTTTAAGTGGTTTTGTCGTCATTTCAGCCTTCAAGCCATAAACTAGCAATATCAAGCGAGGCTTCCGTTGATTTCCCCGATGGCCTGGCCTGTAATATCCAACATGATATTCAATTTGGGGTGGAGCAGTTGTTTCAGCGGCGATAAATCTTAATGGAAGATGAACACGCAGACACCTGTGTGGATGAGGCATGAGGCATATTAACTGAAAATCCCAGACCTGCCCCGAGCTCCGTTCCCATTAATGGAGAAAGCGATGAATGAGGAAAAACTGCTATATCAATAATTCCTCTGTACTCCCAGCTGACTTCAGACCTCGCCTGCTGTCTAAACTCATCTACAGTTTATTTGCCGCTAGCGGAATGATGCTGTGAGAAAATTAAAAGTATAGGCTCTTGTCAACGCGTTTTCTTTGACGCAACATGTTGGAAATAATGTTGGATTAACGGAGAGCACACGGAAGTCAAAAGTAAACAAGGAAACTGATACGATGATGTAATTGGGTGTTTTAACAATCATTAAGTTAAAGTAATTTCATTTGGCTGAGATTTTAAAAAACAATTTCAGGGCCTTGTGTTTTTCTTCAGTTCTCACCCTTTTTGGACACGCTGACACCAAAAGCCAAATCGCTGGGCCTGCAGGTGCCGAAACAATTCCAGTGATCAAACGGCAAACAGTGTGTGCCAGCCGCAGTTCGACTCAGTCAGCTGTGGGAGGATGAGGCGTCACTCTGTGCGGGTGACGGGGAGAAAGAGGCCCGGCAGGAACAACAATGGGAAGAACATAAAACACTGTTCAAACACTTTTTTGCAGAGATGACGTCTCTCACGGAGGCACTTTTTTGCAACTCATCTCTGATAGTCTCTTGTGTCTGTTGTTCACATGACAAAGAGGTCATGTCACGGTCTTGCAATGCTGTTATAAAGCTGTTAAAAACTTGAAAACAAGCTACTTCTGAAACCTGACAACATTGTTAAATACTGTAATCTCGTGCTGCGTCTTATTTATCTCCTCCCCCTCGCATTTGAGATTGCACAAGACTTTTAGCAACCACACTTGGCATCTACACATGTAGGGCTACTCATACACCCTCTCTAACAAGTGCTTGAGTAGACGCCAGAAGTTTTGGACCGAAATTTAAATTAGTTTCACATAATAATTACTCATTGAACTGTACATGTTGTGTAACCTAATGCTGTTCCAAAGAATTCTCCACATTCCCAGCAATGCAATTCTGGAGGAGAAATACTAAATCACTTCATTTTATTTTATTATAACTTCAGTGTTTTGCCTAAAAACAGTCAGATTTCAAGATATTTACCAGAATCATGTGTTCTGTAACTGAAAATGTAAACTTTTCAGGTGACTAAATACCTGCAAAACTAGGGACATTCATAGTACTATAATACCTATGGAACATTGTTTTTCCATATTTTCTGTCAGTATAAAATTGATCTGTGACATTCAATTGTCTAAAATATGTGTTACTTTTTAAAAAAGATTTCTAGTTCCTGTTCCTGGCTCCTTGTCGTATTTCAGGCTGTTCTCATACACCGTTCGTAGCTACCTACGAAAAGTAATGCACTGTAATTTGTATATATCCCACAAAATCAGTTTGAATGTAATCCACATAATTGTGAACCAGGGCAACAAACGCAGCGTACGGAGGAGATCGGGGTGGATGGGTGGGGCAGTAAACACCGGACTTGCGCCCAGGAGACCAGCGTTCGTACCCCGCACGAAACCAGAAGTTAACGTTGATTTATTTGTCATGTAAATTCCGTACTTGAGTTACCCCACTTCCGGAGTTGTTTTAACCCAAACCACAATCTTTTCCTAAACCTAACCAAGTTGTTTTGTTGCCTAAACCTAACAAAGTTGTTTCCTGTAAAGAGGGAAGTTTATTTTGAAAAGACTGGAGTGGAATTTGACACGTGTGTCATGTGGTGCTAGACATTCGTAGGAAAATGAGGAATAACTTTTCGTAAGATATCATATGAACCGTAGGGGAATACATTGCATATTAACAATATATCTTTGTGCTAATATGTTGTAATCATCTTTTTGAAGTTCTTTTTGAGTGTTGTCTTGCTCAACTTGTTTGATGATTGTTCTAATTAGTCTCCTAACCGTTTGACAGCCACTGTTGTCAATGAGTTGTAGTCACTACTATTTTCAGTTGTCTTAGCTAGGGGTTACTAAACTGCCTGCAGTGTTTATGAATGAACTTGGATTTCACGGCTGTAAAGGAGCGACTTGAGAATTGCAGCTTGCGTGCGATGCTTTTAAGCCCCCTGTGTCCTTGGAAGAGAGGTCTGAGAATGGTGATCATCCCTAAACTCTCAAGAGTTTGTCTCTTAAATGGTTCTTTCGATCACACACAAGTACAATCCTGATTCAGCTGAGGGTGTCTGAGGAGGGAGATGATCATTTCACTGACTCAGAACTTGACTGATACTACAGATGCTATTGAAATAAGAAAAGTTCCCAAGTGTCATATTGCAAACTGTGACAAAATGAATACAACTATTTGAAACGATCATTTGTCAGTAAATCAACACAAACACACTGTTAATCATCCTAAATTATACCCAACAGATCTGAAATTGTGCATCGCTTGAATCTAAGCTCAGCTGGGCAATAAAGTCTTCATTATCTGACTTTGTAATCCATTTTAAGGGGTGCAGGTTGAATTTATTTTTGGCACTTATAAACCTATTCATCATTCTGACAAAGGCTTGTTTTGCTGCAAACATAATGGATCCTGTGAGGCCTTATGTTTACAGACATTTTCCTTTTAAACTCTTTTATTACCTTTCCAAGTTAATGTTTTGGAGATTTGGGGCCATGTTTCTTATAATTTCTGACCACAATGGTACGCCAGTAGGTGCATGTTATCCTCACACAACTCTTATCTTCACGTAATCTATTTCAGAGTCCAGTGCTCATTTCATCACATTTTAGGAGACGGTGTTGCCGGTGAGGAAACTCATGTAAAATCCTTAATGTGACACGTATTCTAATGTACTGCTGTAGGCTACACTGTGGGGTTAATCACTTCACAACAGATACAGAAGCATCACGAGACCCTGGGGCAGATACGGGATGTTTGATGGTTGGTGGGACTGTGTAGGACTTTCTATACTGCAGCAAACAACACAAGTAGAACTAATGACATCCCTTATTCCCACCGTTAACAATACCTTATTATGCTAGTTATTGGTCAGTAAGTGACCTTCATCTTATCGGAGGTTCCTCTCTGATCACATTATTTACATAAAACCCAACTGTTAAGCCTTCAATGGCATTTCATTTTCTTTGTACTTTTCTCAGGATTCAGCTTTTTCACCATGATAAGATTTTAACAACCAACACAGGATCTTAACATGTTTTTGCTGTGTGAATTAAAGCTGCGATAAGCACATTTTTTTACATTGGATGAAGGTCTGTCTGGCGTCTCCGGTCGAGCTTTCACTGCTTCGCCGCAGGTTTCCACCCGGTTTTGTTCTGTCCTCTGCACAGCTTCATAGCAAAAGTTTACAGATTGTCTCATTAACGTTATCAGGTTTTCTATTAGCATTGGGTTTAAATCCAAAATTTTGCCACATAGGTGCTTTCTCATCTTGTCGATCGACTGCCCACACTCTCATCACGTGATAAGTGAAATCTGACTCCTGCTACTTTCAGTTTATAATTGCAGCGTCCATCATCAGAAAGAAGAACAAGAAAAACTATTTTATATTTAAGAACATTGTTTGGATTTACTTTGATTTGGATACTTGTTACTTGTTACTTGTTACTTGTTTTTCTACAGTACCCCAGGTACCGTAGGTAGCAGCAGGGCTCGAGACTGACGTTGTCTGAAATCCCAAAGGATGCTGCAAACTCACTATCGACGTGTCCCCTATTTTTTTCCCGGTAATGCTACATTGTGAGCAACAAATCCGCGTTGAAATCGGCAGGAGGAGAGCTAGTTAACGTCAGCTGTTAGCAGCCGGTGCGCAGCACAGTCCTGCACAACAGCTAACCTTGCATTGAGTTTCATTATGATACGTTCAAGCTCTATTCAGCAAATGAGCATTGGGCAAAGGTGAATTATAAGGTAATCATGATGTGTTCAAATGTAATCTTGTAAAATGTAGTTTTTGGCAAGAAACTTGAATAAATCCAGTTGTTTGAAGGAGATGTTTTCACAGCAATATACAATAAATATTAGAGAGGGAATAATGAACTTCTTAACACTAGCTCCAAATCGTTTTGTTTTTTACCGTGGTATCGAGAATTGTGAAATTTCACTCATATTGATATCGACCCCTAAATTTCTCGTATGGTGACATCCCTAATCATAGCATCACCTTATGCAGCTTTAAAGACGTGTAATACTGCCAAAAATCTGAATGATAACTCTGGCTAATGGTAACTCTAGTTTAACAGCACAAACACAACACCCACGTTTATTTACTTAATATTCCTCGTTGGATTTACAGCATTACTCTCCAGTGTAAAAGCGCTAACTTTGACACATGGAACGGCGGCATTATGAGATAATAAATGACATCTTGTTCTGTGCCCTCTCACACCCTGCACCAGTAATTATCACCAAATTCACACTGTGCCTCCGGCTATGAGTTCCAGGCGATAATTATAATTGTGAATTTGGTTTGACGGAAAGGCCTTGCTATGTTGTTGGACACTGTTGACAAGGGAGAATTACTCATTATAGTATATGATTGGATTTGAACAGCTGTGACTGTGTGGTTCTGCAGTAGACTCGGTGATGCAGAGGAGTCAACCTCAACCATGCTGTTTGCCTTTATGTCTTCCCCGAGGCTGGATGAGCTTACTGGAGCAAACAGAACAATAAAAGTGACTTATGGGGTGTTTAAGGGTCCGCTTGTTCTTCTGCATCTCTGTGTTGTTTTTATACAAGCACAAGATAATAAAAACAGTGCCGCCTAAATGTAGAGATAAATAACTTTCTGTTATAAGGTAGTTGGGAGTGTTACCGCTACAACTTTACAGTTTAACAAGTTAATGAAATGCTTCTACAAACCTTTTCTTGATTTTTCGACTGATTCTACATTACATTTTAGAGAGATTTATTAAACTTTATACTCTTATGAAGCATTGTTATAGATTAAACTACCCAACAGTATATAAAACAATTCAAATTAACTCCCCCTCAACCAGCTACAACAGTAAAATGCTACTTACACATTAATGCATCAGCAATAGTGATCAAATAATCAAATATATAATAGTATGACAGTCGCAAAACACTTGTACTACTACTGTACGTCCTGATTTACTCCCATCCCAGTATGTTTGACAAATAAATATAGATTACAGTCCATGTTTACCTTCAAGTTGTTATACTTAGTTAAGTTTATATCTATGTTTTGACAAGTATAATATAGATGCCATAGACTATACTGTATAAGAAGTGGACGTAGTCACCATGACGTCACCCATTGGTTTGTGGTCTGCCGTTTTGAAGCCTCGAATTCGCCATTTTGGCCATCGCCATCTTGGTTTCTGGTTGTTGCCATCTTGGCTTTTTGCAACCAGGAGGGACACGAGAAGGTGGAGCTACGTACAACCGAACTCTGTATAAGACATTTTTAGGCGACCAAAATGTTACAATAACTTTCATGAACTGAAAACACACTGTGAAAGGGTTAAAGTTGTAAGACTAAAACACGGACAACCCCCAGACGGACAACACCGTGGTAGCAACCTGTCAATCCAATGTAGCCGCGCCCTAAATCATACCCTGATTTATGGTCTATTTAACACTAAATGGGACCATAATTTACTAAATGAACATCATGCTGTATTGAAGAAGACTTGAAACTAGTGATTGAGACCATAAACTCATGTTTACAATGTTTACTGAGGTAATAAATCAAGTGAGAAGTAGGCTCATTTTCTCATAGACTTCTATACAATCAGACTTCTTTTTGCAACCAGATGAGTCGCCCCCTGCTGGCTGTTAGAAAGAATGCAAGTTTAAGGCACTTCTACATTGGCTTCACCTTTCAGACCCGGAGGTTGCCCACTGATGGATACAGTACCATGTGTATGCTTGTTTTCCATTTGTTGTATGTAACGTAAGTAGTGCCATATACTGTATACAGTACCAAGCTATTTTAGTAATTTAATCAGCCTTTTTAAAAATTACACTCTAAATTTGTGACCTGTTTTTAAAGATTTATGTCTTTAGTTCTGTACAGTAGGATCAAACAGACTCAGGGCTGGTGCCACACACAGGGTAGGGAGGTCGGAAAGTATTGAGAGACGGACTAACACGCTGTTGGTTTTGGTCAGTTCATTAATTTGGTTGAAAACAACAAAAATATATTATATCACACAAAAATCAATTGCACATTTTTTTTACTTTTGGATTCTTGTGTCTGGTTGGGTCAAATGCACATGTCTGTTATTTAATAGAGTCAAGCGCTCTGTACAATAAACAGCACTGTGTGATGAACACAATGATCTTCAGTACATTAAGTCCACTGTGTATATGAAGAAAACAGAAAGAGAAAACCAGAGTTTTTGACTCAAGCTCCTTTTTTTCAAAAAGTTGAAAAAGTTAAATTGAAGAGAAAATCTGAGGCAGGTGTTGTTCAGTCTTTTTCCAGTCGAGTCGTTCACACTTTGTCGTATCCGAGCCGTTTGGCAGGCCGGCTTTCTGCTCAGGCGGAGAATTGTGAGCTCAGCTGTGAGCGAGTTAGTGAACAGCGACTGAGGTGCTCTCCATCATTATGTGCGACAGCTACACTGATGTATGAAGTCAACGGATGGGATAATTCATCACACACCGAAATGTAGATTTAGGCATCATAATACTTTAATGCTGGTACAGCAAACTCAACCTCAATACATCAAATACTAATCAAATGTTGAATAAGGAGCGAAGCATCAGCTAATATTATAATGTTAAAAGACTAACTTAAAGTTCAGTGCATTGCTAACATTTTAAAAGGTGGAAGGACTCATTTTTATTATAGTCTAAAATGTTTTTTATCAGTTTATAATGGTTAAAAACCGCTCCACCTGTACACCCTCAGTGTATCTTCTTTCCTTCATGATTTAAGAATCTATATATCCTATAGCTGCGAAAGTCGAGGACAAACCAAGTGTGCATTTGTGAATTTTGTGCATTCTTGGTTCAAAGAGTGAAAACTCGGAGGGAAACTTTGAAATGTGCTTTCAAAGGTGAACTCATAAATTTAGATTCAACGTTTTGAAGGACTCAGCCACCAAATAGCTCTTTTGGGATGGGTTTTGCGGTTGCAATCTCATGATGGCCGGCCCCATTTTTCCCCACCGCCAGGGTCTGATGTCTGGCAGAAAATTGAAGGCAGTCAGGTGTGGCAGTGTCATAGCCACAGGACTACGAGGCCTTTCATCTGTCACAAAATTTGCCAGGATTGATGACATGTGAAACCTCATCCGCTTTTGAGTGAAGTCTATTGATGAGAGGAGAGCATCAGTGCTGTGTTTACCCTCAAGCACGGATGTCATTTTCAACAATCGTATCTGAAAAACATTCAATATGCTAATTGCTCAGACTAGACCTCTTGATTTGTTTTAAAATGTGTATTTTAGGATATTCCCTATTAAAAGTTTAACATCTAATACTGCATGCCACCCAATAAAGCTATATGTCAAATGCACATAAAAGCTTTCACACAGGAAATTTCCCATTTGCTATTCATAGTAGTTATCAGAGAGACAGTCTTCATGTCCAAAATTCATGGCTGTTTAATATTTTAAAGACATGTGCAAGACCAAAGAAATGTCCATTTCTGTTGAAACATATTTACCATATGATTATCTTAAAGGTGCAGTGTGTAGGATTTGGTGGCATCTAGTGGTGAGGTTGCAGATTGCAACCAACTGAAACTTCGTGTAGGAGAATAACGGTGGCCAACGTGAAAGCGTGAATGGCCCTATCTAGAGCCAGTGTTTGGTTTATCCGTTCTAGGCATCGGTAGAAACATTGCTGCCGGCTCCGTGAAGAGGACCCGCTCCGTATGTAAATATAAACCGCTCATTCTAAGATAACGAAAACACAACAATTAGGAATGCACCGATTTATCGCCTTGTTGACTCGGTAAGACGTTTGCCGATTGCGGTGGCCAATGTTTATCCGTTGTGTTACATCAATTTTGCACCGGCTAAATATTGTGTTGGTTATTAGAAATTAAAAAAAATAATCTTTCATGTGAAAGAAAGTTATATCAAATGTTGATTCATACATTTGTGTGATTGAATTTGTGCTCATTCAAAGACAGCGTAATGAAATGCTGAATGACTTTAAAACAACTCAGTTACTTTTTCATAATGAAGAAGTATTTGTTTCCCTGGCATAAAAAAGGAATAAATAAAAACAATAACATTGATATAGACATTGGCTATCGGCCAAATTGTTATTTTAAACATCAATATCGGCCCAGAATTTCCTAATCGCATCTCTAACAACAATTCTTATTTTCAGGTGATTATACACTAAAGAAAACATACTCATTAATATTCCAATATCTGCCAATAGATTTTCCTAAATGCTACACACTGTTCCTTTGAATAAGCTTAGAGGCAGGTTTTATGGAAGCAATAACATACCACTATGGATCTGGTACTGTATGTTTCTAGCTCCAACATAAATGAGTCGTTCGAAGTAAAAATGAAAGCCGCACCAATCAAAAACATTTATATCAATAACAATGACAAATGAGTGCTGAAATACCCACAGAGAATCATCAGCTGACTGCAGTTCCCCTCAACTCTTTGGAGATTTTTTAGCATCTTTCAGCTCATTGTTTTGATTTTACAGCCCATAACTTCACAGTTTGGTTCACTCTCACCGCTCTCATCATTTTACAGAAGCAGTAGGCAGCTTTTTTCAGTGAAAAGAATTCCGATAAGACAAAATGAGTGACTAGCATGTGATTGTAGTGGAGCATTTAGCAGCTAAAAGGCAGCCTCAGGAGTTAAACTCAAAGCAGTTGAAGGTTTTTGAGGCTCCATCTAGTGTCCATCAGTGGAATAGCTCTGGCTCTAAAGGGGAGACGAACAGCTCTCATGTCAAACAACTGTAGATTTCTTGTAGATTCAAGTGAGATGTTTTGTATTCTGTTGGTTACTTTCTATAAATCATGTGGAATGCTTTTTAAAACTCAGTTTTACCAAGAGAAACTGTGATTCAATCTAAAAAGAAAGCCGTTTCCCCTGGTGACCCATTCACCTTAAAGCCAGAAAAGAAATGAACCACTTTCCATTTTCATGAATTGCTCTCTCAGCGCTGACTGTTCAAACAAAGTGCAGAATGGAGAGTTTTTGAAAGCACCTGGTGAAGTTATCGTTGAGTCACTGTACTCGATCAAGAACCCTGTTGAATCACTGTTTGTTTTCTGACTCATGAGAGACCTAGGGGATAATGTGCAGCCAAATAAGTTTTATTTATCCCAGTGAAGAAGGCAGCGTCCTCACCACACCTATAAATCTGTAGAAGAACAGCATGTTTAATCTGATTCATCTTTCTTTGAGCTTATAAGGAAAGCCATTTAGCTTTGGTTCAAAATTGTGCAGCGCAATTTGAACATAACTCTTTTTGTTTTTGACAGTGAGAAAAACAAAGTGTTGGCCGGCTAAATACAACATACACAGACTGGTGACAGAGATATTTCCCTGCTGTTTTCCATCAGCCACTTTACACCTACCTGTTTATTCTCGTTATTCAAACAATTAAACAGACTGGGATCCGTTTTTTTCTTTCATTTTTTGGAGCCATAAATCTCTGGTGGCTGCAAACAGCAGTTGGAACAGCAGCAGATGGACCCGTAACACGTTACTAATGGCTTTTGGCTGTGCACTCTCGGCCAAGGCAGAAAAAAGTAGGAGGAAAACAACAAGAGTTTGGTATGGGGGATTTGTTTCACCTCAGTCCTGCTCACAGGGGCTCAGGGGAATATTACATTATGAGGCAGCCAGACCCAACATCAAACCTGTTGTGCTGAAAGGTCACAAACACCCTGAAACAGACATGGCCTCTGTCCATTAGAGGGACTGAACCCTTTCTCTTTTTTGTGACCCCGTCATGGCATCCTGATTTATTTCAAAGACCAAACTCTCTCCGCTGAGAGTGTAATATTGTTTGGGCTTAAAAATGTGTCAAGCGTTCCATGATAGAGATAATAAGCAGTTATAGTTGCTCGTGATTGTTTAATTTTTCCACCAAATTAAGACAAATAACTGCACAACACAGTGGAACCAAATATCCAGCTTTGAATAAAAGTTTTTTTTTCTGCTCCAGCTGAACAGTAAACTGCTGAATTGGGTTTAATTAACGTGTCGAATTCAAATTTGATGAACGGTAATTAATCCACAATCACAGAAACCACTGTACAATTAATTTAAAAGCGAAAGAAAAGTGGTAAACCACCAGATTACAATGATTGCCTCATAATTAAAACTGTCTTTCCATTCAAATATAAAGCTGCAACAATATTTGATAGGATTGCATCTATTGATGTGCATGACCATTAAAGGGGCTCCATATCGCAACATCACACCAGGAGTTCACACCATGAGTTCACATAAGACGTCTTCATCTTTTATTTTTGCACGACAGCAGACAGCTTAAGCAGAGGAAAAATGTGTACTGCACTTTGCAAAATGTAAATCTGAAAACAAACGACAAAAAACGAAACAAACAGAGAGGTAGTTTCTTGAAAAAAATAAATGCAAAATAAATGCATTTTGTTCCTTAATACTCAGTAGTTTATGGCCATTGTGAAAATAACGTCATAAAAATAATTAGCTTATAGTCAGGAGCGTCAGCCCTTCTCAGTGCCGTCTCAAATCTTTAAGGTCCAGTAGTCAGACAGCAGAACGAAGGCTCTGTCGTGATTCAGTCTGCTGTTGTGCTTCGCCGTTTCTCAGCTGTGTTATGAATTACCATAATGACGCTTTGGTGGCACAGTTACCCTCAAAGCACCCAGGTACTCAAAGAAAAATGCATTATCCCTTCACTCTTACTGTTTTAGAGTCTGTATTTACAGCAGAGACGCTCAAAAGAAGCTGTAAAAGCTGACATGGCCAACAACATCATGGCAAACAGACGAAAAAAGAACATGGTTCAATTTTATCCAGCGGTTTCCTACCTGAGGGTCACACCCCCCAAAGAGGTTGCAAAATAAATCTGAGGGGTCATTTATTCATTTATACTTCTCTCCAATAATTCCCTTTTTTGTGAAGTACAACATAGTTTTAGCCTTTCAGGCTTCTAAAAAATACTGAAATTAAATAATTTGAGAAGGTAAAATGACCATAGACATATTAAACGTGTAACGAGGGGTCACATGTAAACATTTTCAGGGGAAACAAGTGTAAAGGGCTGGAAGCCACTGCTCTCTGTGTGTGTGTGTGTGTGTGTGTGTGTGTGTGTGTATGCAGGATTATCAACCCCAAAATCCCAGAAGTCCAGACTCACTATGTGTAAACTGGTTTTGTGCAAACTGAATTTAAACTTTTTCACAAATATGCAGAATTAAAGCACAACACTGACATGATAAGGGGCCTTAAAATGGATTCTGCTTCATCACCTAATCTCAAAGTTTGAGTTAAATGAGAAGATTGATACCCCTAAAGTACTGTGATGTAGCTGGAGGCAGCAGTCGGTCAGCTTAGCTTAGTATAAAGACTGTAAACAGGGAAACAGTTAGCCAGGCTCTGTTTGAAGGCATCACAATCCACCTACCAAAACCTCTAAAGCTCACTAATTAACACGTTATATCTTGTTTGTTCAATCAGTACAAAATCAGCAGTTTAAAAACGACATTTCGCGGTTTTACAAAAACAATACTTCATGGAGTCTTCACTGGTTGCCTAGCAACTACTCCCGTTTTTACACTTAAAGGGGACCTATAAGTATTTTGGGTTACTACTAGAATATGTTTACATGCTTTAATGTTACAAAAACACATTATTTTTCTCATACTGTCTGCCTGAATATACCTGTATTCATGCTCTGTCTGAAACACAGCGCATTTCAATAGAATGGCAGCGGAATTGCATTGCTAGGAAACAGCTTGGGTCCATGTTTACATCCTGTCAGCTGATGTCATTCACATACACTGCAACAGGAAATAAACTGGGACACATTTAGAATTTTACTTAGTTTACCTACTTAGTTTAAGCCCAACCATGATGTTTTTTCCTCAAGCTAACTAAGTGGTTTTGTTGCCTAAACCTAACTGCGGCCGTTACCGTAGTTTTTTTGCATGGCGTAAAAATTACGTGCGGAAAGAGGCGTGCAGATGACAAGCGAAAAGGCTAAAATGCGTGCTCTTGACACGTAGAATGTGCTTGTAATGTCGAGCTATTTATACGCCTTCCCATGAGATCGGGTTGGCTTTAGACATGAGGCAGATTTTGTTACCTTTGGAGAGAGTCAGACTAGCTGTTTCCACTGGTTTCCAGTCTTTATGCTAAGCTGGGCTTACCAGCCGCTTGCTCCAGCTACATATTTACCGCACATACATACATAATAGGGTTATCTTCTCATTTCTCATAAGCATTTTTCCCCAAATGTCAAATATTCAGTTACGATTTTGTCTGGAAAACGATCCCTGTGTCAAAATCAAGTTTTAATACCTTCATTATTTCAGTTTTGTGCTTATGTGTGTTGCATATTTCTAAATCAATATGTTACCACAAATCTGTGGCCAAGTAGTATTCTATCAGAAAAATGATAGAAAAATTGCACACATTGCACAGGAGGAACTAAGTGGGGTTAAAGGGGGGGGGGGGGGGGGAGCCCAGGAGCTCATTTTCGCCCCGGGGCCCCCAAGCAGATAGATTCGGCCATGTGTATCTTCTCTGGATGTATAAAGAGCTTAATCAATGATGATACATTATAAAGCATTACAGCACACTTCAATAGGAAGAAAAGAACGGTGGTTATCACTAATCAGACTGGGAAAGCCTGTAATGGACACACCGCCCAGTAGGTGTTGATGGTGTGCACTGCCGTGACTGAATTACAACAGGACAATGAGACGTAACAGTGAGTAAAGGAGTGGCAGTAATAGACAAAACAAGCTTCTTATTTTTTTTAAAATCACTTTGATATATCCTTTAAGAGATTGTCACGTTGGTGCAGCAGCTCTGCCACAGATCTTAAAAGGACTTTTTCCACGATTTGCAAAGGATCTTCTGGAAGGCGCGCCTGAAGTCCCGGTTGAAGATGGTGTAGATGGCTGGGTTGAGGGAGCTGTTACAGTAGCCAATCCAGAAGAAGAACTTAAAGAGCGGGTCAGGGATCTTACAGGAGTCCCTGCACACGCCGTACAGGCTGTAGCTGAAGAAAAAGGGGAACCAGCACACGACAAACACCCCCATGACCACGGCCAGGACGAACGTAAACCTCTTCTCCCTGGCTTGGGACACCTTTTTCAAGGCCACGGAGCTCCGGCGACGTTTCCTCCTGGAGGCGAAGAGGTCCATGGATTTGTTGCTGACTCTGGAGATGCGAGCAGACTGTTTGGAGATGGAGTATCTCTTTTGGTTGGCGGCTCGCTTGGCTTTCTGGGCGTCCTCCTGCTGCTGGGGTTTGTTGTGACCTTTGCCCTCTGAGGAGGAGCTCTCCATGTCTCCATCCTCTGTCTGTTGTGCCATGGTGACTGTGCGTTGTGAGGGCGTGGCTGGACACTGACAGTGACCATTCTCCCTTTCACCACCAGCGTGGAAAGGAGAGGTGGCTTTGCTCATTCCATTCTCAGTTTGTGTGACACCATCTGGCCTGGGATGATTTTTTTTTTCCGACATGGTTCTGGTTCTGGTTTTGGCCACCTGGTATATCCTGATGTACACCAGCACCATGATTACGCACGGTGCAAAAAAGGAGGCAATGCTGGAGGAGAGGATGTACCAAGTGTCATCATTGAGCTCGCACTGAGGCTGAAGGCTCACATCACTTTTGCCATCTATAGATATGAGCGGTGGAGATGAGATGAAAGCAGAAATGAGCCACACTATCAAGATGATGCACTTGACGCGCTTTGGAGTGCGCTTCAGGTTGTACTCGACCGCCTGCGTAACGGACCAGTAGCGGTCCAGGCTTATTGCGCACAGGTGCACAATAGATGAGGTGCAGAAGAGAACATCCAGAGCCAGATAAATACCGCACCAAACTTTCCCAAAATACCAGTAGCCCATGAGTTCATTCGCCAGAGAGAAAGGCATCACCAAAGTGGCCACCAGGATGTCCGCGGTGGCCAGAGACACCAGGAAAAGGTTCTGCGGAGCTTTCAGCGCTCTGCTCGTCAGGACAGCGATAACCACCAGGATATTCCCAACCACGGTGAAGAGGATGAGGAAACTCACAAGGGCTGCGATGCTGGCTATCGCTGCTAGAGAATATCCACTGGAGGAGTTCAGGTGGATGACCGTGAACGCGTCCATCCCGCTGGCGTTGAACGAATCCATCCTTTATGGATTATCCTGAACCTTGGCATGAATTCAGCCCCCTATAATAAAGACTGAGGAGTGCATCAAAAAAAGCGCAATGGGGAAAGATTCCCACTTAATGGAGTCTTTGCAGCGAGTTGATCATATCTCAAGGTAGTTAAATAAAAAAAGAAAAATCATCTCCCATGCGCCTCTCTCATCCTCTCATAGTCGTGTCACGCGTCTCCTGGTCGTCAGGAGTTGAGTGCCGTCCAGCAGCCGCCGCTCTGCTTCCTCTCCTCCAGCATGGTGCGCTCTCTCAGCTCCTGATGATGCTCCATCCATGTGTTGTTCTCTCATCAAACTCACCCACTGCTGCCCCGCCCACGACACACAGCATTATTCTTCTCACATTGTGGGGATGTGATAAGGCCAGGGACAAGACTGTATTTAAGCCCATAATAATCTCAATTTCCACATTTATTTATATGAAATTATTTTGTGTTGTAACCCTAAACCAGATTTTATGAGCCAAAATAAGATAAGATTTTTTTTTGTTATGTGTGTTTTGTTTTTTGTTTTTTTTAACTCTACTCTTTCTTTTTGGCATTATTATTATTGTTATTTCTTTTCCTGGTTTTGTTTAGGTTTTGAATGTTGAGGTTGTTTTCTCTATAGTGTACTTGATGGGTTTGTCTGTAAGCTCATTAACTTAAAAGTTGGTTTATAGACTGTTGTAATTACAAACAGTGGATTGCATATATGAAAACAGCCTTGAAAAAAGGGAAAAAAATAAAGTATATAAAAAATAATAATAAGATAAGATAAGATGAACCTTTATTAATCCCCGGAGGGAAATTCAGGTGTCAAAGCAGCAACATCAGCAAACAGAGTGAAACACAGGAGAGGTAAAGGTATACAAAAATTATAAAAACAATAAATAGAGATATAAAAGATACAGAGTAAATGGGTGAACATAGTGTGTACAGTCCGTCAATAAATAAATGTAGTATGTACAATAAATAAATGTAATATGATCGTATGTGCAATCTATAAAGTGGTATATAGGATGTATAGTGTAAACTGCGCCGGTTAGAGTCCAAGATGGTTGCAGATAGTGCATGTTTAAAGGTAGATTGTGCGTGTTTAAAGTTCTTAAAGTCCTCCTAGTTCTCATATGGGGGTCAGCCTTGGTTGTGGAGCCAGATGGCTACCAGCATGAAGGACTGACCCAGGCGCTTTGTGTTGTGCCGAGGGGGGATGAGTCTGTGGCTGAAGGTGCTCCTCATCTTGACTTGAAAATGAGGGAGAAGTCAGTGTTTTTAGTGTCATGACAGATTGTCTTTCATCTTTTCTTTTTTTTTTAATTAAACCTCCTGGAGGTCAGTATTGTTGCTCACAAATGAAGTCTTTTACAATGTAAAGATGCTCAACATTGTCCATAACCATAAATCAAAGAGGATGTCAGTCAGGCTGTTCGAGGTAAAACACAGAAATATGTGACCAAACACATTTCATTTTTGGAGTTGTGTGTGTGTTTACGTGGTAGCTGTTTTTGAGGAGGAGAGCACGATGTGATGGGAGAGTGTGCTGGGGGTGAGCTGGGGGTGAGTTGAGGGGGAAGTTGAAGATGTGAGGCTTTTTGGAGTTGAGCTCATCAGGCGAGAGGCAGGCTGCTCATTCAAACACACCGCTGTGTAAATCAGATAGAGAAGATGGACTGGATTTTCAACAGTCCTCTTCTTACACACATTCACGTCCACATTTCACACACACACATACACACGCTCACACACACACACACACACACACACACACACACACACACACACACACACACACACACACACATTCACTGGTTTGGGTTGGACTCAACATCAGGCAGCAGAGTTAATAATAATTAATAATAATTTTATTTATGGAGCGCTTTTCAAGCCATAAGCACAAAGTGCACAACATAAAGAATAGAATTGGTAGGGAATATTAGGGCTGTCAAAGTTAACGCAATCAATCTTCCGGGAGTTGCACTGGCCTCACTTTTAAAGCCAGAGTGATGATACTGGTATCATATGAAAACCCTAACCTAATCCATTGATACCAACCATGTCATACTAGCTTGTCACGAAGGAGATTAAATAACACTCCAATATTATGCTAAATGTCTGCGAGGAAAAACTGGCATGGCCATTTTCAAAGGGGTCCCTTGACCTCTGACCTCAAGATATGTGAATGAAAATGGGTTCTATGGTTACCCACGAGGCTCCCCTTTACAGACATGCCCACTTTATGATAATCACATGCAGTTTGGGTCAAGTCATAGTCAAGTCAGCACACTGACACACTGACAGCTGTTGTTGCCTGTTGGGCTGCAGTTTGACATGTTATGATTTGAGCATATTTTTTATGCTAAATGCAGTACCTGTGAGGGTTTCTGGACAACATCTGTCAATGTTTTGTGTTGTTAATTGATTTCCAGTAATAAATATATACGTACATTTGCATAAAGCAGCATATTTGCCCATTCCCACGTTGATAAGAGTATTAAATACTTGACAAATCTCCTATTCTGAACAGATAAAAAATGTGAGATTAATTTGTGATTAATCGCAATTGAATATTTTAATCAACTGACAGCCCTAGTAAATAATGAAACATGCATATACATATTGATACATTTACATATGTACATACATACACATATACATCAACACACAAGGATACAAAATGACTCAGAGTCAGCTGATCTGATGCTCAGTGGACCATGTATATGTGACCGCTGCGATGTGTTTTATTGTGTCTACAAGTTGTATAAGATGCCTGCTGATGTGTCAGTGTTATAACGTCTCTGTTAGAGCTAATATAAAGGCATGGGTCCCTCAAGGTGGAACTGATTTTAATGGATAGGAACAAAATGCTGTGCAATATTTTTCAGCTAAACATTTTTTCCTCATAAAAAATGTTGTTTTTTCTCTGTAAAACAGTGATAGGAGTGTGATGAGAGGCTTTGATAATCAGAATTTTCCCACTACTGTTCTCCACTCTGCAGAACAGCACAGTGCACTGTTCGGGCCTGTGATGGAGGTCAAGTAGCCACCCTTTTGTTTTCAAGAGTCACAAGCCAAAAAATGTTCCCACTAATAGTACAGATTGTTGCATTTCACATCTACTTCATAACAGAAATGTTCAAAATGGCATCTACGCTTAGCAAAATGTTTAAAACCAAGAGATTAAACAGCTACAATTTACACAATAAACTAACTAGGTTGAAAGTGCATGTGCAATAATGCGTATATTTGAGTAATATAAAGCGACTCTTCAATGGATGATCTTTCACTATTCCTGCAAATCTCAATGAATAACATTCATCATTCAAAAGATAGTTGTTAATATTGAAGGTTACACGAGGTGAATTCGAGAAGACGTCATACAGTATATTAAATGTGATCATTGAAAATCCAACAGAAATGTGCATTTGGTTAGCCTTAGCTTCTAACACAGTAATGTGAGAGAGACGGTGTTATCCCAGTTCAACATTTTCAAACTAAATAAAATGATTAATGCTTTTGGCAAAAAATCCAGTGTTAATATCCACATATTAACAACATGACAAAATAACCATTGGCAGTTTGGGGTCAGATTTGACTGTTTGGTTTAGGCTACATGTAATCTTCTACAATATAATACACCATATCATCACAGTAAAAAGTTGAGGCAAGTTGTTGCTTTGTATTTTAAATCAAGACTGATGCAGTTAAATAATACCTAAAGTAAGATGAAAAATAGAACAAAGTTCCAACAAAAAAGGGAGAAATCACCTTGTTTTTTCCAAAAGTTTGACCCACTGATCTATTCTTTTGCATTTATACTGGGGCTGTCAGTCAATTAAATTATTATTATTATTATCATTATATTAATAATAATAATTTTTATCTGTTCAACGTGTATCCTCAAGGGAGATTTCTCAAGAATTTAATACTCTTATCAACATGGTAATGGGCAAATATTCTTGCTTTATGCAAATGTATGTATATATTTATTATTGAAAATCAATTAACAACACAAAACAATGACAAATATTGTCCAGAAACCCTCACAGGTACTGCATTTAGCATAAAAAAAATATGCTCAAATCATAACATGGCAGACTCAACAGCTGTCAGTGTGCTGACTTGACTATGACTTTCCCAAAACTGCATGTGATTATTATTATATTATTATTAACGCTTTGTGTTGTTATTGAAAGTCAGCATATCCGACTTGAGAAGTTGTGGGATTGAAAACAGAAATGGACTCTGTGTCAATTTTTTTCAACTCAATATGCTTAATTGGCATGAATGTAACAGGGATGATATTGCCAAAGTGTTAAATAATGAGATTTTAAAGGGAAAACAAAGAAAATGCCTCCAATGCCGCATGAGAACTTCAAGCCTCACAACCAAGTCAACAAAATTCAAGGTTTGTTTTGACATCTTTCAAAATAGTGATTCTGTATGAAAGACAAAAATGATCAACATGTAGTACGTCCGCCCTTGAAGAGCTTATTCCTTTCATTTTCTTGTTCATAAATGAACTTGACTTAGTGCTGTAAATACAGTCCGATTAATAATTAAAAAAGAAGGTTAGTGTTGACTTTTAGATCTAATTGCGCAGCTTTAGTAAGCAGTGATGGCTTAGTGTCTTCTTCAGCAGTTCGGTATCTGTTGCAGAGGGAGGTGAGAGGATGAATCACCGTCTTACCTCATCTTGGTGGCTTGTCCGGGGAGTTGAACCGGTGACCTTTCAGCTACAAGCCTGCCTCACTCAGCTGCTCTCTCACAGCTCCCAGCAGTAGACCCGCTCCACAAATTCACAGTTGCAGCTAAATGAGAAACAGAAAGGATATTATTCATTCTCTTTATTGCTACACTCGTGTTGTGATGTGTGTTCTTCAATTATTGAAGCTCAATGTATGCGTATCCTCTTGTGATATGCTGTGACGCACAAAAAACAAACCTAGCAACACTGAAGAGTTCTGTATAAGAGGAGATGAGAGGAGAGGGATCAGGTAGTGTTGATCTGAAGAGTTTAAGATGTGTCGAGTGAGCCGGAGGTGCGATGAGCCGTCACAGACAATTCATGTTTGTTTAAAGAGCTCAGTGATCGGAAATGAGGCTTTCAGCCATAATTACTGCTCTTCTTTTGTGCTTTTCATATTCCTTTAAAAGGGTCGTCTGCTGTTTCTTTGACTTTAGGTGTAATTTCCGTTTGGTTTAACTAGTTTGGACAGTTTGCTGTTTGGACAGAAATGTCAGTGAACTGGTGTGAAAATGAGCGCAGGTCGGGCATGTTTGTTTTGTCTTTTGTCTGGACACATCACATCTTGGTTTTCTTAAAGGGGAACTCCACTGATTTCACCCACCAAGGTCTGTTTATAGGTCCTATAGCACACGTGAAAAGACTTATATAACCCGTGAGAGCTGCACAGAGGGAGCCGTGTGAAATAAACACATTGTGTGATATCCTTGAGGTCTAACAAATGTGTCGAACGCATTCATTCCTTATAAAATATTTGCAAAGCCGACTTTTTCTTCAATAATATTTTAAATCCAGCATTGTTTGCCTCTATGTTTACTTGCTGTCTGGCTTCGCTGGTGTTTGTTACTGCCACCTGTAGATTAGTGGAATAGTGTGAAACCAGGACTGTGTATTGAGTCACCTGTGTGTACACGTGCATCCTCACGAGTGCGCAAAAGATGAACAAAACGTGGACCCACTCATAGAAAAAAAAAAAGCTCTCTGTAACACTGCTATAGATCAAAAGTGTTGTTAAAGGTTCCCTCTGGTCAGGTGTTTGCACTCGGTTCTGCTGTGTCCTTTATGTGCGAATGAATGAGTGAAGATGTGAGACTGTAGTGCATATGTTAATAGTGAAAACTAGGGCTGTCAATTGATTCAAATATTTAATTGTGATTAATAAATTCATAATAAATGAATTGCATGTTTTTTATCTGTTCAAAATGTACCTTAAAGGGAGATTTGTCAAGTATTTAATACTATTATCATCATGGGAGTGGACAACTATGTTTGCTTTATGCAAATGTATGTATATATTTATTATTGTAAATCCGTTAACAACACAAAACAATGACAAATATTGTCCAGAAACCCTCACAGGTACTGCATTTAGCATAAAAAATATGCTCAAATCATAATATGGCAAACTGCAGCCCAACAGGCAACAACAGCTGTCAGTGTGTCAGTGTGCTGACTTGACTATAGCTTGCCCCAAAACTGCATGTGATTATCATAAAGTGGGCATGTCTGTAAAGGGGAGACTCGTGGGTACCCATAGAACCCATTTTCATTCACATATCTTGAGGTCAGAGGTCAAGGGACCCCTTTGAAAATGGCCATGACAGTTTTCCCTCGTCAAAATTAAGCGTACGTTTGGAGCATTATTTAGCGTCCTTCAAGTCAGGCTAGTATGACATGGTTGGTACCAATGGATTCCTTAGGTTTTAAGTTTCATATGATACCGGTATCTTCACTGTAGTTTTAAAACTGAGCACGCTACAACCTAAAAATCGCAAGTTGCACTAATGCGTTAAAGAAATTAGTGGCGTTAAAACAAATTTGAGTTAACGTGTCATTATCGTGTTAACTTTGACAGCTCTAATGAAAACAAGTATAGTATATACAAGATTTGACCTGAAATATAGGAGACAAAGAGAAATCCCTATCACTCAATTGACTTTTAATCTTTAGAAACAAGATGACAAATTACAAAGCGGTTTTTAAACATTTGAAAAAATGGCAGTGTTTCTTCACCGTGACTACCGTGGAGAGAGTGGAGTTGGAAAGAGGTGGAACTTGCTCCTTGTACAGAAGGTAAGATTTATATACATGGCACCGGTGTCGAGTGCCGAGCAGCCAGTCGAGGAGAGCTGAATGAACAAACGGCCTCTGCAGAGCACTGCTTAGTGAGGAGTGAGTGGCGTATTGTTAATTGAGCACAAAAAGCACTTGTGAGGCATGACAAGAAACTGTGAGGGAGAGAGCCGTCTGAGTGCTCAGCATGAACCCTTTTGTTGGCCGATCATTCTGAGCGGCATGCCTTACAACTCTCATTAGACATTTATTTGCAGGTAATAACTCAGAATTATTTATTTGATTAACATATTTGGTGTAAGGAAAATGTTTTTTTTTTACAATGTTAATGCGTCTGCGTCATCCACATGAATGAAAAGAACCTTTTTGGTTGATCTGTAGGACAAATCCTCAGCTGATCTCCTTCAAGCAGAGTATTGCCATTAATACAATTACTTGACTCTTTTGAACACCAAATCACAGGTTTGTTAGTTTTGTGTCTGCACTTTCATATTTCTGCACGCCCACCGACTGGAGCAAAGTAGACAAAAAAAAACTCCCCTCAGACTGAGGTCTATTTAGTGGCTGTTCTGGAACTTTCAATCACATCTCATTGAGCATTTGAAGTTTGCTTCGTTGTAAGGTCACCCTCATCGAATGTTATCAGATTATAGAATCAATTCTATCATTTGGTATCGCTCTCATTGTTCTGCTTCAGTAGGGGCATGCTGCAACTACTAGTAGGTAAGAACGTGCATATTATCGATTCCTATCCTTAATAAACAGTAGAATAATCCAAGCTTAGAAGTCCTATAAACTAAACATAATACGTCGTTTGTCCATGACCCTCTAGAACGCCGCATAGGAGCGTTTTCTAATTTGATGCCCGTCGGCAGGATGACATCATCTGTCTGTGCCTTCCAAAAAAGTTAAAAATCACTGTTGACATATAAATCTGTTTTATGATGTGTGAACGCTATGGTTAATGTTTGGTTTGGTTGGAAACATTAAACTAACAGCAGTCTCTTTGGTGTTAAAGTCCCATGTTTTGTTGATTCAACCGTCCACCCTGACCTCGTCTTTACACAGACGGTCTACTAAGCTTATTACCTCCGCCAAGGAGGTTATGTTTTCAGTTCGGTATGTCTGTTTGTCAGCAGGATTACGGAAAAACTACCAACCCGATTTTCATGAAACTTGGTGGAAGGGTGTAGCACGGGGCAAGGAAGAACCCATTACATTTTGGGGAGGATACATAAGACAGTTTTTTTTTATGGAAATGGCCTTGGCGATAGTCTGCGCTCTCCAAGTGCCCTTCTAGTAAGCATGTGAAATAGGGCCTACTAGCCCACATCTACAGTATGTTAATGACGATAACTGATAATGCCTACTTAATGAACTCATAGCATTGTGAGTGTCTTAATCCTTGTTAATGCCTGGTTAATACTTTGGACATTGTAATATGCCAACTAAAAATAAACTAGCTTAATAAAGGCTATTATGTGTCTGGGGGCCAATGACTGACATTTAAAACCTGATGTTTAAAAAAAACATATTAAAATCAAGTCAGTAATGGTTTTCCAATATTAGAATACTATAATGCAATAAGTGCACACGTATTAAGGGTAAAACATATACATATATGACAAATTGTTTGGAAGAAACCTTTTACAGATATGGCATGACTCCCCTTTGTCCAAAGGTTCTCGCCTGATTCTTCATAACCTACATAGTGATCGATGGCTAAATGTATCAACATTTAATGATGATATTTTAGATCATAATCAGTATTCAGACACAGCGGCATTAATGATGCAGTAAATATTATGAAATATGCGGCCCAGCTACCTGAAAATTTACTGGTTCAATTAGCTGTTGGCCCCACACACAGTCACATCGGTCACATTAAGTGCACCACAACTCTTCTTCATTGAATTTCAAGCAGCAGCGTGTGATTTAGGAGGCCTCTTCAATGCGGCTCTCACTGACCAGGAGAGTTGTATGTACACAATTCGTCTTGTCCTCATATGGTCAGAGATACGGTGTGATACGGTGTGCTTTAGCCAATATCAACAAACTGCAATTGTAAGTGACAACAGACACAATGTGCAGGTAGTGTGAAGTCAAGTTCAGTTTTAAGTGCAGCTGCTGCACCGACTGTCAACACTTCCACATTTTGAAGTCCTGTCACTAAGAAGCGTCTGTGTTAGACCTGGAGCCACTCCAACATTTCCTTTTAATAACGAGCACAGTGTGTGCTGTTGTGACCAACAAATTAGAGGCTCAGAAATCCTGTTGCACCTGCAGGACAGGAGTGCCATTAGTCATTGTGTTGTCAGGATTGGAACAGAACAACCTTTCCTAGACAGTCATTTTGTATGCAAAGTCTGTTTGATGAAGGAGTCAAGATGCATGAATGTTTTCTCATCAGAAATACCAAGAAATTGGAGCCAGGCCAGTAGAGGTGAAGGTCGTCCAGTCCGGACACATCAACATTATCACTCTAACATTTAAGTGTTGAGTTTGGTATTCACACGTATTTAGGTTTGCATAGAGGCTCTTTTAATAGACAACACAAAAATTAATCTCCTGGGAATTAAAGCTCCTGAAAAATTGTTATTTCTCTCAAGCATGAAATATTCCTGACAAAATTAACAATAATTAAAAATTAAAGTTGGAGGAAAGAAAGCATCCTTAGTCATTATGTATGGAGAGTTTAACGCTCAAACAACTGAACCAAATGGATGGACAGTGGCTGGCAACGTGAGCAAACAACCAACCCACTGTCATCAGGTTTTGATTCAAATGTTGCTAAACCGGACGTACACAACATTATATTTTTCCATGAGAAAACAATCAAAGCTGTTCTAACTCTGGCAGTAAGAAACTGATTAAGAAAAGAGATTGTTGGAGCCTTTTTAAAATAGGTTGTGTGTGAAATGTTTCTTTATTTCTCTGAAATTAAACTCAGTAAAATGTATATCTTATGTACATTTCATGTGTTACTTGTGCAGATTGCTTCCCACTTTGTTTGCCAGTATGTTTTGGCACTGTAAATTAAGTAGATTAACAGTTAAATTAACAATTTTTAGAGGTCCTTTTTCAAAACTTTGTCAGATATTTTTGGACAGCCGATACAACCGGATCCTCTGATGGCAATACTTGGAACCTTATGCGAGAATAGCCACATAACACCTTTCCTAGTCACACTAGGAATGGATATTGGTATGTTCAAAAACCACTAAAAAAAATAAGAAATAAAGTAACAGGATTGGACCTAATTGGCAAAAAAAAAAAGTTACAGGCAAAAGCTTGTATACACACATACAAAAGTCCCACACATAATTGACTTCATTTACTTCCTCCAGCAAAGAAATATTTCACAACACCACAAAATCTCGGAGGAACAAGACTTTTACTTATTCATCTCTGTTGTCGAATACTGTTCTAGATGATCAACGAGCCTCCTGCCCAACAGCCAATAAATCGAATAAGTGACGGGCAATTTAATACATCATTGCAGGGTGTTCAGCATCGCTGTGTACTTTGATGGCTGTTTAATAAGAGCAGTGCCAAATGATCCAGAAATGCATCGGTGCTTGGTTCAGCATCCACTCTCATACTTGTTCCAAGGGGAACAGCATTAACGCTCCCTTGGGGATGCGATGAACCCTGGTTTGAGTAGTAGATCTCAGGTTCACTGTGTGTCAATTGTTTTTTGGTCATTTAATTAATTTCAAACTTAATTATTACTCATTCTTTTGGCACTGTTTCAAAATCTAGTTTGAAGACTTTTTCCTGATAATATGTTTCTCTTTTTGCACTTAATATAATATTGGGATATGTATACATAATTTTTTTTGGCTTCAGTTTTGTGATCACATGGTGCTGCTCTTAAACAAGGCTGTGTTAAATTAGATTAACACAAACTGAAAACCTTTTTGTTGTGAGAGATTTGGCCATTCATTTATGGAGATTTTTTTCCTATCTTTATTCAAGAGCCTGATCTTTCAATTTGAGAGCATGACTCATTGATTTCACATTCAGATTTCGTAATGCTTTCCCTCAAATCCCTGTCCTCGCACTCAAGTAGTCACTGCTTGCACTTAGATTAGCTATGTTCCTGCTCAAACTGTATGCTGGCACTCAGATATATTGTTGCTTGCACAGATTTCCTGCGTTCCAGCTTCAGTCCTTCTCCTCACACTCGGGCTGCTTCCATGCACTCATGAAACGTCTGCTCTCAGATTTCTCCTCTGCTCTCGGATTTTTTGTGCAATAACCCTGTCAAAATAACCAATAGAATACCAGGTGTAGTGTTGACCAATGAAATGATCCCTGCCTTGTTGCGGGAAACTTTGCTTTACTAGAGTGTCCCTGACGGATGGTTACTCTTCAACCGGGTTCATCCACTTCTGCCTTCCAAGACATTATTATGTACAGTACTTCCCTTGCTTTGTTTACGACGTTTGAGCAGAAGCAGAGCAAATCTAAGCGCAAGCAGGGGCTATTTGAGTGCGAGGACAGGGTTTTGAGGGAAAGCTTTACAAAATCTGAATGTGAAATCAATGAGTCATGCTCTCAAATTGAAAGACCAGGTTTTTGAATAATAAAGATAGTAAAAAAGGTCTGTATTAATTTTAAGGTTGGAGGTTTGATCTATTTATCCTCAAATTACTCCTGGTGCGTGTGAAAAATACAAGTTGCTTCGGATAATGAATGTAGAGCTGCAACGATTAGTCATTGATCAGTCGATCGACAGCAACTATTTTGATAATTGACTTATCATTTAAGTCATTTATGATTTATAAGGTTTTCAAATGTGAGAATGTGCTGCTTTTCTTAGTTTTACATTATAGTAAATTTCTCTATTTTTGGATTTTGGACATGATGGGAACTTTTCACAGTTTACTAGTGTTTTATAGACGGATAGAAGTATTTATTAATTAATCAAGAAAATAATATGCAAATGAATTACTTGTTAGTAATAATCTAAATGGATGTAGCGTCTTGTGGTGTGGCATTGGATGCAAACAGCTAGTTAAGATTGTGCTGATAGAGGGTTATGTTGGCGATTTAAGGAGGGTTGCAGCTTTCTGGATGAGCCGTATGTGAGTAAGAAGGGACTCAGGGAAGATTGTGAGGAGGTACAGCAGACAAATGGAGGGTTCGTTAAATGTAGTACAGCAGGTGTTGCTTTGGTTTGATCAATAATAATGGAGAGTTCTTGTAAGGGAGCAGGATTTCCCAGAGAAGAAGAACAGCTCTTCACTAAGTCAAGTGTTGAAACCCAGCAGAAATATTGTAGAGAATTACAGTACAATACCTTGCGACTGTAATGTCAGGGACGAGCAGATCACTCACATAATTTATGCACACTCTGAAGGCATTTCAACTGCTTCATTAAGATCCTTCTGAAAGCAGCTGTAGAAATTTCTGCCTTTCATTTATTCTTCTGAATAGAGTGAAGACGTTAAAAAGCTCCCAATTTTCCATCATGTGATTCTGGCAGAGCTCCATGACTACAAAAAATGAGCAGTTCCCTCCTCATTAGTAGCGTAATCTTTCACTCAGTGACGTCTGAGGCGGGAAAGTACCAGCCTATCAGCGCCCTTCAACTGCAGCTTGGTCTATCTATAACAATGTCAGTCTCAAAGTCTTTTTAAGATTGAAAACCTTGTCAGACACTCATCCATCATGCAACAAAGGTTGATGTGAGAAATTGATTGATGATCTATAAAGAATTTCCAAAGTGAGTTTCCTAAAGCAGCCGATTAGCCTGTTGTCAGGCTATTAAATAGGCGTTATCAGTCACTATAAGCCCCATAGATGTGGGTCAATAGCGGCCTACTACACCCACTAGTAGGTTTATCATCCGGTAGATGGTAGATCACTGAAAAAAGGTAGAAAAGAACATGACTAATAACCGTAGGAGTTAGGACAGAAGCTGAAGCGAAAGTCAGGCGCTGTAGTATAGACACCGGGAAACTCCATAAGGGGAGAAGGTCAGGGGTGATGGATGGGACGCAAAACTAGGGACTTTCACCCAGGACACCGGAGTTTGCATCCCGTGTAAAACCAACAATGTGTAGATGTCTTTGTGTTTGTAGTTACTTTAACCTAAAACACAATGTTTTTTGTGTTTTTTTTGTTGCCTAAACCTAAAGAAGTTGTAGTTTTGTTGCATAGAGCTAACTGTTATTTTTGGCTAAACCTAAAGAGGTTGTAGTTGTATTGCCTAAACCTAAAGAAGTTGTAGTTTTGTTGCCTAAACCTAATGAAGTTGTAGTTTTGTTGCCTAAACCTAACTGATTTTTGCCTAAACCTAAAGAAGTTGTAATTTTGTTGCCTAAACCTAAAGAAGTATTTTTGTTTGTGTTCAAAACGTGACGTTTCATTCAGTTTTACAACCTGTTAGAACGTGTTGCTTTTAAGTTTCACTTTCACTTTTACACTGAGTAGGCGTAGTAGACCCCTAATGACCCACATCTACGGTGCTTATAGCGACTGATAACGCCTATTTAATGGCCTGATAACAGTGGAATCTGGTACAAAAAGACTAAGCCGAAAGATAATTCATTTAAATCACAACTACATATTGATATCATATTAATACAAAATTACCGATACGTGACAGAAGGAGATCCATATCGCATACCCCGAATCACAAGTGTGATTGATTTGCCAGTTAGTTGTTCTGGAGCGATCAGAACATTATTAAATATTTATGTTTTTAAGGATAGAATATTATTGCCTGATACTCAGATGTAAAGCAAAGAAGTGAGGTCTTAGGTAATGTTTCACAACCAAGATCAGTGTTCCATCTTCAGTTGTCTGTCAGTGTCCTTGTACTTAATGGTGCATTACCGTAACCATGACATCATCCATAAACATGTCACGGCCGAACAATAAATTCTGTCCCTGAACACATAATTTATTTCATAAGTTGTTTTTTCTTCTTTTTGTTGTCCTTACGGTTTGACTGTAAATTGACTTTCAGGTTGTTACTGACTAATAATTTTGAATTATTTTCTTACACATCATCATACACATTTAAAACCTTTGTTTTTTGTGAGCATACATGGATGACATGAATATGTAAGCGCCTGCAGTTTAATTAATAGTGTTAATTAATAGTAAGTTAAGCGACAGCTGTAGGAGATTAGAGTATGAAAAAAATCAATATTTGACTGTGACATTGAGCCTCACAGATAATATACATGTAAATCTCTGCAATCTGTTTGCTTAGAGAATACAATTTGCATAACAGTATTCATAAACGAGTCAGTGTTTTGTTAATCTTTGGCTAATATGTGTACACAGAACATTTAATCAGGCCCTGGACATGCATATCCCACTGAATAATCAGCTTGACCATGTGTGAGACAGCCCTCTGCTTTGTTAGGATAAATGCAAGTGCAAACGAAATGTCAATAGGTTTCTTGTTTGGATGCACATTACCTAATAGCTGTTTGTGCTCTTCATGTATTTGAAGTAGATCGGTTCCAGCTGGTTTAGCTTTGATAAATTTATGAGTTATTCTTTTCCATTTTTTCTGTCTGTGGTGTTTATTCAAGAGATTACGCTGGCCGTGATTATCTGTGTATTATGCATGTGTTTTCTAATTCAATCAAACAGATACAAATTGTCCTTTTCATGCAAGTGTGAGTCACGGTGCATGAGTAACACAGGAAAATGAAGGTGCTTCGGGGACCCTTTGGGCACCAGCGTTCTGTATCTTCTCCGAGAATTTTCTCTATGTCACATTCTCCTAATTAGAAACACTGATTCCTCACCGACCTTCACAATGTGATGTTCGTAAATCATTTCATTTCTAAAGCAAGTATCTGCTTTGCTTAAGTGTCCTTGAGTGAGACCTTGCTGCTGAGGGAGTCGTACCATAAGAGTTATTCTCTTTTTAAAGATCAATGCAGTATTACATTATAATAATTTCTTATTTGGGGATTGATAAAGCATTGCATTGCTGTTATTATTTGTCAAATATTACATGTTGTGCATACAGCGTGTAAACAACTAAGCTAAAGTGAGGTGTTTATGCTTTCATATCTACCTTTTATGTTGTCCTAATAAATAATAAGCAAGACTCAATGAATAATTGATCAGGCACAGATTTATTTTTTTTAATCTTAGAGGGACACTTACCATCTGCTTTGCCGTCATGACCTTCGGAAGCGTTCATGTCACTCATCTTAAGCTGCGCTCACCATGGGAGCAGAACAGGAGATAAAAAGTGCTCATTGAATAGCTGTGAAATAATAAGCAAAGAGAATGGCAATGTGGATTCACAGCAGGATAAAAAAAAAAACTGTTATTACTGAGAGCTGAAATCCATTTTTACCAAATGCCAGGGAGGTGAGATATTTCCAATTTTTTTCTTTAATGTATGAAGTATAGTTCCTTTCTTGTTACTGCCGAGTTTCAAGCATAGTCTGTGTATAAAGATGGGACAATGTGTCTCCACTTCCTCCCACTGTACCGAAGTGAAGCCAAAATATCCTAAATGACAGAAACCATCTTTGGGAAAAATTTGTTTGACGTGTACTTTGACCTTTTTAGTTTGGCCCGTATTCGCTAACATGGAAGGGCGGGACTTATGACCTATACTGCAGCCAGCCACCAGGGGGCGATCGAAATGTTTTGGCTTCACTTTTGGGGCGCTGTCATGTCCTCCATCTTATATATACAGTCTACTATGTCAAGACATTAATACCAACAACAAAAACAACCATAAAGAGGTGAGATGGGTTGCTTGTAGTGAGAAGTGTTTTAGCATCTCTCAGCTCATTGTTTGGGTTTTACTGCCTGCCACCATACTGTTTGGTTCACGCTACAGTTACTAATCTCATTTACCTCATTTCCTAATTTTAATGATAAACCTGCTGCAAGTTATGTACCCAGCAATAAACGGCAGACAGAAAAAGTTAGTGACTAGCTGACATTATCAAGTGTTTTGTTTAAAGCTTGTTGCTCTGCCTCAGTGGCAAAAAACAACAAATAATGCAGGTTTAAACATTCAAAATGTGCATCATTAACCTCAAAAATGTACCTCACTGCACGTATTGTTGAAATATTGCTAGAGAGTTGAAATCTTACTCACAAAAAGTGTTATGAAAACACCGTAACAATACAGTATGAGGTTAGTTTCCTTTTTAAAAATGTAAAAAAATAAAGAAACTCTTTATTTAAACTGAAGAATTCCTTTTATTCAATGAAAAGTGGGTGTACACTGATTTCCCATTTGTCGTTAAACCCTGAACTTCATTATCAATCATACCTGCCTGTGTCTGCCCATCAATTCACTGTGACAGGCAGGAAGATGATGGACTGATGGAGTTCAAAATATGCTCCGTATTTGGCATGCCGTGAATAAACTAGATGTAAAACTTAATGGGATTCAGCTCCGGGTCAGCATAGTAATTAACTCGTTTACGGCCCTGCAGGCAGATATTTGTTATTGTTCAAGACATCACGCGTCATTCACTGTGAACCTAGAGTGGACCTGCGCACTTTAACATCGGCGCCTGCTTCATAATTTCAATCCGTTGGGCATGAAATGGGATCTAAACAACATCAGCTCATATTATCCTCCTCAGATTATCTACGAGTGAAGCAAAGCGGAAAGATGGGATGGGATGGAGATGGTGCGGGTGCAGTTCAGCGTGTGGTCAGATGGTTTTCACGTGCCTCACTGAATGCAATCAGTCGTCTGAAACACAGTAACAGTTGGTAGTGATGGTAATGATGGAGATACATTTCAGTAAATACATGTTTAGGTGTTAGATGGACACAGACATGTAGTTGTTGTTGTAGCACCAAATCCTTATTTTTTATTTTTTATTTGTGGTATATTGTCACATAATTTAGCTTGACTTATAGGTGGAAAATCTGCACCGCCAATAACGTCATCAAACAATCACCAGGACGGCAAACTTTCTGACTCCTTTCAAGCTTGACAAAGGTATCGTAGACTAGATCCACTCCTGTTCTTACTTTTCACAATAAAAGCCCTAAACATATAATATTCGCAAGCGAGTATTTCGCAGTCGTTTATTCATCCCGCCCCCCGTGTGTAAAGGCCTTAACTCTGTCTGAAATGAAGAACCCATTGCTTCAAAAATTACTACCAATTTTCATGGTAAATCAACATCAACATTGTAAACTGCATATGTGTAACGTGAAAACGGGACGCTTGACATGTGTAGCAACACAACAGTGACTAACTGAGGGGACAGGCTTTAGCAAACAACTTTAACAGCTTTAGAATACATGAATTTCAGTTGTTGCTGCTTTTTAGTGCATGTATTAACACATTTTTTGGTTTGTGTCTTTAAACATTGCCCACAGAGTGAAGGAAATAGAGTCGCAGACAATTATTCATCTGTTGAGAATGACTTCACGGCACATTCTTGCATTTGTCTCTTGAAGATCTTTTAATTGATTAGGTCCAGGAGTAGATTGTGGCCATGGGCTGCCCCTGAGCCCATACAGCATCACAGTAGATCAAAAATCCAGATAAATATTAATGCACTCGTCGATGATAATGGGCTGACTGCGCTGGCTTGACATACTCTGCTTCACACTTCAGAGGATGAGTTTTGTCAGCAGATTAGAAATAAGTCTGTGTTGGCAAAAACAGTCTCCTGAAAGAGAAAATTGTCTTGGATTAAATACTGCGCTGCATAAAAATCCAAATTGTTACAACTACTAACCACACTATTCACCAAAAACATGCTATGTCATATCCGTTAAGCACATATCGTCTCAGAAAATACATTTAGATTTGAAGAATTCCAACCAAAGATAACTGTTGTTCACACGTACATTACAACACTGCTGTAATCTTCAAGCAACATACTTTGCAAGAGTTATGTCTTTAAAGCGTCAAATGTAATTACATTCTAACTCTTCTCTTCTTTTAAAGCCTGTGAGTTACTCATTGTCGGCAGAGAGTTACGTTTTCCTGGGAAGACGATTTCCATAAAATAATTGAAGATTTAGGACTGGGGGCGGGGGTGGTCAGTGTCGTACCCTGACATTATTCTTTCACTGTGGGCAGGAACAGAGGGTAATGCAAACAAGGCTGACTGCTTTGTAGCGGCACTTATCAGTTCATTGAGCTGTGAGCGGCTCAGCGATGCCACACATCAGTGGATCATCTGAGCATCTGTGCAAATAATGTCTGACGCTACGGTGAAAATGAAATAATGAGTCACTGCCATCCCTCTGATGTCTCCACAACTCTATCTGTTCACTCGCAGTAAGCCGCTTGCACGAATCACTTCAGCGAGCAGAGAAAACGCATCATGTGAGGGCAGACGTGTTCCTCATCGTCGTTCCTGAAAGGCATCAGAGTCGTCGCTCCATCCACAAATTGAATTCCACTCGCAACAATAGCTCATTCTGATAATAACAATAAAACAGTGAAGGTTAATAGATCTTTGACTCAGTTGCCCGGCGCCCGCTCCTTTTGCAGCAGCCTTGAGCTAAATTAGAAGTTGATTGCGGTTGCGTCACTAAAAATGTACCAGTGTATATTGGGTTTAAAGGTCTTTAATTGATTTCAAGAGGCAAATAAATTCATGATTAGGGCCGTTGAGACCTCTCATGAATCATATTTATTAGTAATCACATCAACAACCATTAAAAGATGAGGAACATCACCACATTCTGCCCTTTGAATTAAAGTAATGTGGTTTTAAACTCAGAGATGCAGAGCAAGAAATTATTTTTGTCACGTCAAAGTTTTCTTTGTTCTCATTTAAGTCAGTATTTGTGTCGTAAATAAAATGAATTAGTCAGAATTAGTATTCAAGGACTTGTTATTTCAGAAAAGTCATAATTATTCTCTTTTCAACCCTTAAGCCAAACCCAACAAATGAAGGAGAAAACAAACAAAATGCACAAAATGTCATTACCTGGATGCCATTTGGAGCACCGGAGGACACAGACGAACATGATTTTTTTCAGATTACCTGTCTCTGTTTTATAAAAATGACTTTTTTTAAATCATATTTGCTCCAACTTGCCTACTTCAGCTATCAACACAGCCAAACTTTGAGCTAAGTGCTAATGTCACCATGCTCACAGTGACAATGATGTTTAGCAGGTACAATGTTTACCATGTTCCCGTTAGTGTGTTATAGTATGCTAATATCTGCTAATTATTAATACTGCGCACAAAATAAGAAAAGCCGAGGCTAATGGGAATGTCATTAGTTTTGCAAGCATACTCCTGCATATGCATTTCATAGATGTTGTACATGTACTTGCAGTAAAATTTAAATACATTTCATGAGTACTACAATTGCATTACAATTGCACTTTGAGCATATTTGAAATGTATTAGTAATAGACAACTAATATATTTATATTAGATTAATAGCATACTCCTTCAATATGCTCTGCTACACTTTGAAATATGTTACAAATATACTTGCAAGAATTTGGCCAAATAAGAATTTTGAAAAAAAAGTTATTACAGTTTATCCTGAGGAGGTTACGCATGTCTGTACCAAATTCTGTACCAATCTGTCTAATAGATGTTGAGTTATTTCACAGGATAAGTAAAAACATTGACTTCATGGTGGCACAAGATGAAAAGTCAGGGAGTCAATAAAGTCCGTAGGATTCATCCTCTGGGAAGCATGAATGTCTTTACAAAATGTCATATCAATCGGTCCAATAGTTGTTGAGATATTTCAGTCCGTACCAAAGTGACAGAGCAAACAACACCATCATCTTATAGTTCTCTCCTCATAATATTTTAGTAGCAAATTGTACTGTAGCCACATGAGTGTCATGTGGGAATATTTATCCTCATATGCGTTCATGTTCAGTGAAGATGAAGCAAAGTTAACAGTGTTAGTGGGTACAGTATGTTATGCTCATGTTGGTGAACATCATCCCCTCAAGGCTACACTGTACAGTCACACACACGCTTATTCAAACAGTACTTCCAACGGCAAAATCTGTTCGATATTTGACAGTTTGACATTTTAGATAAAGCGGCATTTACCTTCACCGCCGAGTCAATTATATAACCTGAATCGACATACTCTAGAAGAAGAAGCTCCAGTAGCATTAAATGTAATAAGGCTGGGTTTGAGAATGTTTTTAAAACGGGCTGCTGACTTTCAAAGGTTTCATTGTAAGACGTGAGAAATGGGCTCGTTTCTTTTCCAAATCCATCTTGTTGTGAAAACTCCTTGATAACAAATTTATTCCACATGCCTCAGGCCTGATAAGAGAGACACACTCAGTTGATTATTAGTTGATTAGGCCCGTTATGAATCATAGGGCACATTGTGCACAGAATGCATTTCATCTTTCAATGAATTTAATTAAAACCAAACATCGCCGTGATGAGCTTGAATTCTCTTTACATCGTTTTCTGTTGCACACAACATTGTCTCACATGTACTTGCATGTTGAAGCTCTTTCATGCGGGCAGAAAGGCCATGAATTCAAATTTGTGCCCTTTGTGAGGCCACTAAGATGCTTTAAAGCCTTAGAGCACTTTCTAGGCAGCCCTAAGGGCTGGGGCCTTAATTCAAAGAGACAGGGACAACAAAGGATATGTAGGGAGCGCATAAGAGGTTAGAGTACTTCCTCTCCTTCAGCCTATCAAGTGCAGGATGAATGTCAAGCTATGGAAAAGGCCAGGCTCAGAAATGAAGATAGCTGTTGACTCAGCTAATATCCCTGCATAGGAAATTCAGAATTACTGTACATACGCTAGTGGAAAAAAGTAGTCTAAAGTATACTAAATGCTAGTATGCTACAGCACACTAAAGTGTACTGGCACACAGACTAATACTTAAAAAGTTGAAGGCACTTCCTCATTGGCTTCACTTTTCAGACCCGGAGGTAGCCTGCTGGAAAAAATGGGTTTTGATTTCATGAAAATCTTAAGGATTATAACTTTAACCTGAGTAAATAGTGACAGATAAAGATTTATTGTATAAAGGCTGTCAGCCTGAATTAGATAGAGATCTGGCAGAAAAGTTGGAAATGACTTCAAATAGGAGTTGCCTGCTGAAAGTGAGTTATTGTGATAGTTGTTAAGGAAACAAAGTAAGGAATTTGATCCAGCACTTTGTTTTATACAAAAGAAAAATGTAATGTTTATTGCAGCTGCTTCAGCCTCTGAGAGCTATAGATTGAGGTTCGTGTGCTTTTTCCCTTCACGATTCTCTAAAACCCTCGGTGGCACAAACATCAGTTAAACTTGAGTGCTAAACCATGTCCGATCAAAGATAAGTCACACCACTAAGCCTGAGGATCAACGGTCAAAAGCTTTTCTTGCTCTCTTGCAGAAGGGACAAGTGTCCATCGGCTCTTTGGTGGCTTTGGATGGGGTCACCTCGGTCTTTCTCTAAAGATTAAAAACATCAGAAGTTTTTGGCTGATGTGCTAACACAATAGTTTCCAGAACTTTTCACTACTTCTATAACTATACTTCTATATTTGCTATACTTCTGCTATAAGCTTGCCAATACAGTAAGCTTGGAGTTTTGATAATGAAATATTTACATTATCGTGTGCAGTATATTCTTAAAAACTGAACTATTAAGTTTTGAATATACCCATTACGCCACTTCCTGAGCTATTTTAACCCGAACCATGTTGCTGGACATTCGTTGGAAAACGCACAAAAAATTCGGAATACGTTTTCACAAGATATCCTACAAACTGTATGAGAATACGCTGGATTGTTTGAATCTAAATGACTAGATTTTCTCTTAATTTGGATCCCACAACTTGTCCAAAGCTACACAAATGCCACCAAAAAAAACGAATTATCTTCTTCTTTTTCTAACAACACTGCAATCTGAATCCTAACAAGCTTCGGCATCAAAAATCCCAAAGCATAACCAAATCCTTCAAAGCCAAAGCCGTGTTTTCCCTGATGTCCCCTGTCTTGCTGCTGCTTTTATGTTTGCCTCAAGGACTCTTGAGAGATGGGTTGGGTTAAAAGAGGGTCGAAGGTCCCCCTTTGAAGAGTTGCCGCATCTGTGCCTGTCCCCGGACGCCCCTCCAAACTGCCGGGCTGATTGTCGCCTTGAAAGCTCTCCTGCTGTCTCGCGGTTAGCACTATCTGCCGAACAAAGGACAAGCAAAGGATACATCATTAACAACCTGCACACATGGGAATCTCCAGGCACTACAGCGCGGCTAATTTATTCAAGGGGTGAATGTAATAGTTTTCTTTTTATAATCAGTGTTTGATGCCTTTTCCCACTGTGTTCAATTTGTTGAAAACAAATCGTTGTTTGACCACGATCTTTCACCTTACCAAGTAGTTTTGGTTGGATAAACTTTACCAACCATCCAGAAATGTAGCTAAATGAATACATTGTAGTTTGTAGGGTGTTGATGAAGTGTAAAACGTATAGAGGATGAAGCTTTAACATGTAAGTGGAAACAGAGGAGGGGGTTTCCTGGATGATGGGAAGCTTCTTCTAAGCCTTCTTCAAGTGAAAGAAGGTGCCGACCTGATGCCAACATGAATTCACGTTGAAAAACTGAATATGGCTCCTTCGGATGCTACTCGGATGTTCTCTGTATTGTTAATTCACTGTGTCTCATTCAGTTAGACCCTGAAGTCTTGGCATTGATTTTGTGGCTCAAAGGATAACAACAATGAGATATGAAATAACTCTGCAATAGTTGTGTTTTTCTGTACTGGAAGAGCAGAGTTCAGATAAAGTCATGAGACTGCTGATTAAACACTGACTCCGAGTGCCTAGCCTGACTTCACAATTAAATGAAAACCTCAAGAGATTATTTTAAATATTTCAGTGTATAATAGTTTTTGTATATACACACAACTAATAATGGGCTTGATTATTTAATAATAAAAAAATCATCAAATCAGTGCATCCAGAGAGAAGTGCTGTATTTCAAATGTTACTCTGACAATTTATTAAATGTTTTGTTTTTAAGTTAATATTTGATAAACTCATGCAGAAAGTAAAAATGAAAAAAAAACAGCACTTTTATATGTGTTTCTCCTTTTGGATTCTGTTGTTATAAGCTCTTGTGGCTGTGCTTTTTGGTATTTTCAATTTATACAGCAAGTTTTACAATTAAAGTTCTAAAAATTATCTATGTAGCAATTTACATTTTTTTCCTCGTATATGAATATATGAATTACGACGGAGTATTAGGGCCACATTGAGGAAAAAAAATAAATCTGAGATTTCGAGAATAAAGTGATAATATTACGAGAATAAAGTCATTGGTTTACGAGAAAAAAGTCGTAATATTATGAGAATAAAGTCATAATATTATAAAGTAGTAATTTTACGTGTTATTTTAGAGGGGTAATAGAGCAGTGTGAAAATGAGGAACGTGGAGCATCTTGTGAGGTTATACTTTAGTTTAGGTTTCACAAATAACAAAATACTTAATCTTTTGGCACATAGGCACCACATTATAAGTATCAGGACCTTGAAAAGATTGTGCAAGAAACTGCATTTCTTCAGAAGAAAGAACCACACGGACCTTGGGGAAATTGCCTCTTTGGTGGAGGAGGAAAGGAATTTTTTTCTCGTAAAGTTCTGACTTTATTCTCATTAATTTACGATTTTTTCTCGTAATATTATGACTTTATTCTCAAAATTTCAGATTTATTTTTTTTCCCTCAATGTGGCCTTAACACTCTGTCATAATGAATAAGCCTTTCTATGAGCAATATTAACCTTCGTTCATGGGCTAATAACAAATATTCCATTATCTTTGTTTGTATGTTTGAAAGTGCCTCTTGAACAGAACCCGGCTTTCAATAGATGCCGAGGTAAAAAAGAATCTATCAGGAGAGATGATACGCTATTGAACGATGAGGCAGAACATGTTTCCAAAAGATCTATTCAAGGACTTTGGTTTCCAGTTACAAAGTACATCGCTGATACAACCCTTGATCTCAACATTTAGCAAAAATGGAAAAAGAATTACTGCCCACTGTTGCAAATGGTCTCTGATTGCTGTTGACAGATTGTTTGAATCTGTCAGCATTAAGGCTACTGAGAGGCCCGTACGAGCCAGGTCATCCCTTGTAGATTACAGAAGTACAGCGTGCTCTCCGGTGATGGTTTCCTGGCCCAGAGTGGGGACAGCCGTATCGATTCTGTCCCCCTCTTCAATCCATTATCAGCCTCTATCAGGACAGCCAGGAAGCCTGCGGTTATCTGATTTCCCATTTTATAAGCAGGTTGGAAAACAGCCACCAAACTTTGCAATTATAATAGGGTGGTCTCTGTATCAGTGTTTTCCCTTGTGACACTCGCACAGCAATATAATCAACGCTTTCTCCCCATACACACACATTCATACACACACACATACCTGGGAGCTGGTATTGTTATTCTGGTATTGTTGATCGCAGGGAGGTAAGTGACTCGTGTAGTCCTGAAGCCTGGTGTCTTAATTACACTGCTAAGTCTGGTAATTGCTTTATAATGACTTTGCCTTTTCCTTTGCTCTCTTTGTAGTTCTATTTTCTTTGACGATGCACTTTTCGTAGCTCAGGGTATTTCTCCGGAGAGTGTAACCAAACCAGAAATCAAAGTGTCTGAGTCTGGCCGAGCCTCCTAATTGTAGCTTCTGGTCTTTCTTAGAAAAACATCTTTATTTAATTGGTGCTGATTCTTTTTCCCGCAAGAAAATCTATAAAAATAGTTAAATGCAGTTATAAAGGATTAGTTTAACATTTTGGGGAAGTGCGGTAATTTGCTTTATTTCCAAGAAGAAGATGAAAAGATTGATACCACTCTCATGTCTGTGCGTTAACTATGGAGCTAGAGCCACAAGGCAATTAGCTTAGCATAAAGACTGGGAACAGTTAAAGGACAAAATAACACATTTATACTGCGTTCAAACTGCATGTGATTATCATAAAGTGGGCATGTCTGTAAAGGGGAGACTCGTGGGTACCCATAAAACCCATTTTCATTCACATATCTTGAGGTCACAGGTCATGGGACCCCTTTGAAAATGGACATGACAGTTTTTCCTCGCCAAAATTTTGTCCAACTTTGGTGCGTTATTTAGCTCATTCCCGACAAGCTAGCATGACATGGTTGGTACGGATGGATTCCTTAGGTTTTCTAGTTTCATATGATGCCAGTATCTTCACTCTAGCTTTAACCTACTAGAGCAGGGGTCTGCAACCTGCGGCTCCGGAGCCACATGCGTCTCTTTAGCTCCTCTCCAGTGGCTCCCTGTGGATATTTTAAAAAAATTGTGGAAATGAATAACTGTTTTTTTGTTTACATTTTTATTTATCATTGTTGTAGGTCTATAGTACGATGGAGTATGAGGGCCACATTGAGGGAAAAAAATTAATCTGAGATTTCGAGAATAAAGTCGTAATATTAGTATATAGTAGTTTAGTAGTATAGTAGTAGTAATTGTACGTGTTATTTTCTTTGAGTTATGACTTTATTCTCGTTAGATTTCGACTTTTTTTCTCGTAATATTATTACTTTTTCTTGTAAAGTTGTAACTTTATTCTCAAAATCTCAATTTATTTTCTCCTCAATGTGGCTCCATATCTCACTGCAAATGCTTTGTGGCTCAATTAATGAGCTTCAGAGGTGCTGGAAGGTGGATTTTTCAACTTTGGAGAGAGCAAGGCTAGTTTTCCCCTTGAATCCAGTCTTTATGCTAAGCTGACCCAGCCACATCCCGGCTCTAGCTCTATACATGATGCATCCTTTTGACAATGGTATAGATCTTGGAAAACAGCTCATAGTACACTTTGTTAACGATGACATATTACAGGTTGGACTAAAGAAAAAGCACACTCCCTCGCATGTACCCCAATTTATAAGCTTTGCAATGCTGCCATTATAAAAATGACATCAGTTGCGGAGCCACTATGACACGACGATCAATACTAGTGTCCATGGACTCTCAAAACAGCTTCATTTCATAAGACATATTTACTATATCTGTGGCTCAACAGCTCCGTGAGTCTGGCTAATCAATGTTGAATACGATTGTGGTTTCTGTCTCCTCCTTCTACTATGGCATCACGTCAATATGCCTACTGTATGTGAACACCCATTGTCTTCTATCAGCGTGCCATGTCAATATCTCTTTGTGAAACCCTGCATCAGAATATAATTGTTCCAATTATTCATGCGAGCGTTCATTACAAACTGTTAGAGGTGCCATCTCGTTGCGTAGGTCCATCATTCAAATCTGTTCGTTTGAGGTGGAATGCTGTGATAACTCCCACTCATCCTCTCTTGTGTGCAAGACAAGTGAAAAAGAAAATGGAGAAAGGACGAGAGATTTAAGTGGCTTTTAAAACACTGCAGTTTGAATAAATGAATTGTCATTTAAATAAAAGCAGCAGTGACCCCCCGATGCATCACGCTAGTCTTAAAACAACGGCCCCATCATTGTGTGACAGTAATGAAAGGTTCACACTGTGTTACTGTATCCTCTACTACTCGTCCTACGTCTATGTTTACTGATGCTTCATTCTGTTTTTCAGCTGAAGACACCTCAGTTTCTCTCTTTATAGTTTGCTCTAAGCTTTAAAGTCATAAAAGGAACCAGTTCTTTTAAAAGAAAATCTTAAATATCCACCTTCCACTCCATTAACTTGTCCATTATTTCTGTCTGATAGGAAATGACGCACTTTCTTAAAGCATCTGTGTATAAATGAATGACTGAAATAAAACCAAAGTCCCATTACCCACTGACAAAATGGCTTAACCTTGAGTACTCAATAGCGGTCCTATTCTTGGTATTTTTATAACTGCATTAATAACGTTGTAAAAAGTATTTTCAGTGTTAAGGAAAGCCATTCATCGCATCCAAGTGATGTATGTTAAATTAAAGGAGCACACAGACAATTTAGCAAAATAAAAGTATATAATAATATAATAATAATAATATTTAATTGCAATTAATCGCAAACTAATCACACTTTTTTTATCTGTTCAAAATGTACATTAAATTATCATTTATATATAACAAACTGAAATAAAAAAAAATATTATGAAACTAATATTTAGCAGATTTGCTTGTTTTCAAGGTGTCTTGGGTAGTTCTGCAAGCAAATAAGTATATTTCCCAAAAATGTCAAACTATTCTTTTAAATATAGACGTATAAAAAATTTGCAGATCAACCCCAGACATCTTTAAAAAAAAACTATAGTGACAAGGAAGTTGCGAGGAAAAGCACAACACTACAGAGGAACAAGAGACGTGAGCTCAAAAGACAAACTGAGCGAATGATCTGCAGTTAGTTCAGCTTTGGGAAGTCAGGAGAGCAGCTACCACACGACATGGCCTCGCATATTAAACCGACAATAGTGCACACAGACTAAAGCTGTCCTCCTGGATTAGTGCTATCCACACATAACATTGTCAGATTTATACAGGAGTATTACAGTATCTGCACACGAGTCACAGGCGCTGACTATACAGAGATAATCTTCCCAGCATTTTGCTGAGCAATGGTTATCTATCTGCACAGCCTACACCGCTGAAACCTTGTGACTCATCTCCAAAATGTCAAGTCTTTCGGCGTGCGCTGAGTGTTTCAATTGATTCTGCCTTGAGGAGCTGCTAATCGAAGGCCATGTGTTTCTGTTCCGCACAGATGTGCCGGGATCCCCTTCAGCTGAGAAGCCCAAGCTGAGGATGTTAACCTGATTCAGAGGTAGCTGATTGTTTCTCTCAACTTTTAACCCCATCAGACTCTACGCTCTAGAGTAGTATTAATGAAATAACTATCTTTGATGACTCTATAATAATAGCGGGTAATAATCCACTTATATACTCCTGGGGCTATGAAGCCCTCCCGCAGCAGAACAGTAAGAATGTAGAGATCATTTAACCACAGCAATGACAAAACAAGTCTATAAAAGTCCACCCAGTTTTCCTGGACAGACAGATAATAGTGTGTTTTCCTGTGCGGGTCTCACTCGGTCAGTAATGTGTCAGATTTAATGTAACACAGCACCAAGGCCTGTGCTCCGATCCCGTCTGTTGATGCTGTATCTCATACCTCTTTCAGCTCATCACATCTATGGATGATGACACAGATCAGGCCCCCTCATTTCAGGGTGTCAGGGTCTTGCTTTAGGGGGCGCTAAGTGCCACATGCCCCACTTTGTAGCACAAAATGCATCATGTACATTAATTGCGTCCCGGGGCGCCGCGTGTCACTTCCGATGTGATAAATGGGATTTCACGCCACAAAGGGAAGAAAATGAATTTAGATTAATGTAATAATATCGTTACCGTGTTCATTTTGAGTGAAAATTGACCAGAATTTCCTGTGCAAAAGTGCATTTCGTGCCCAAATTAAATGCTGGATGTGACATTTAGTCTGTCACCATAGTCTGTCATAATGTATGACTGTTTATTCTAATGAGGGGAAGCAACTGAAATGCAAAAAACAACCCAAGAAATGGCAATCAGCACATACTGTAAATCAAAGCCACAGGACTGAAGCAAGCAGGAATCAGATGTCGCTCAAAATCTTCAATACTTTTCCGATTTGTCTGCAGGCTCCAACCTCACATCCCCCTTTTTTTGAAAAAGAGATAACTTATTTCCCAAAAATCAGCAAGTCATTTAATGCATCGTTTGTATCGTGCTGAGTTGAGTCACGCTGTGTCACACAGCCCTCGCTGCGATAACCGTTCTGCATTTTAAAGCAACTTTTCAAATGCATTTCTGTCATCCTGCAAAACACAGAAACACAGACAGTAAAGTTAGCTGAGGATAAAAATCAAGAAAAAAAGTCCAGGTTTAGGTGAAGTTAGGTAAAAAAAGGTAATAGTATAGAAAGATACACGGAGCAGGATCATTAGGTTTAGCCATCAGCGCTCCCTTTTGTTTGAACAAAGGACAAATGGAAAATCAATAGATGCTATAGACAAGACAAAGGTGAAAAAAAACTGCTTTAGTGCCGAGGTAATGATGTCATTAAGTGGATCATTGTTGTTGCACTTGTTCTCTGAGCCTCTTCACAGTTTCTGTTGTTTTCCTCCTCTCAGTAACAGTCAGCAGATGAGGATCAAATTATCAAGCTCAAGTGTTTGTGTTTGGCTGGACATTCATTGTTGTTAACTGCTAACAGATACAAAAAAAAAAAAAAAAACGGACCCCATTTGGTGCATTACGTAACTCACACCCAAACAAGGCTTACTACAGCAATACAGCTCACTCCATGTGTCACAGAGAAATAGGGAGGTCAGAAACTGAGCTGAGCTTTTACTAAAATATTCCCCAATGTTTGACACATTGTAAAATGCAGCAGCTGTTGGTCCGTTTGACATGATCGTTGCAGCGATATGATGAATTTTAAAAGCTCAAATATGTCAGTCGTCTGAGTGCAATCAATATTTGACATCATGATCATCTCTCCCAAAGCCATAAGTGAGTGAATCATATCTGCAGATTAGGAGCGCAGACTGGAGCGGCTTAACACATAATGAGAGAGTGAGAAATGAGAGAGCGAATTTGTTGGCTGGAGTGATCGCATCCAAATGTCCTTTATGTCGTGGTGTTAGTAGGACCAACACAGAACATTTAGCTCCCCGAAAATCTTCTCACATATTGTTAACGTCTCCTTTTTCCACTTTCTAATAATTAGTGCAGTGCCCGTTCGGAGCGTGTGCCGGATTGCTTGGCCCCCAGAAGTGCTGCTTGCAGCGTTGTCGAGAACTATGGTTGCTTGCACACGCCAAGTGTGAAGTTGACCGGATGAACGGATCTGGAGATATGTGAAGGACAGTCATACATACTTACAAACTCAGACAGACAGAGATTCCTTCCTTTATAGTTAGATGTTTTCATAATTTGTGTGTCTGTGTAGATATAAGGAGGGGTAGTTCGTTATCTTTAGCTTAGGCGGATGGTGACGCGTTAACGCAAATTTGTTTTAACGCCACTAATTTCTTTAACGCATTAACGCAATCGATCTTCCGGATGTTGTAGTGGGCTCCGTTTTAAAGCTAGAGTGATGATACTGGCATCATTTGAAACTAGAAAACCTAAGGAATCCATGTCATACTAGCTCATTGCGAAGGAGGCTAAATAACGATCCAAACTTGCGCTATATTTTGGCGAGGAAAAACTGTCATGGCCATTTTCAAAGGCATCCCTTGACCTCTGACCTCAAGATATGTGAATGAAAATGGGTTCTCTGGGTACCCACGAGTCTCCCCTTTACAGACATGCCCACTTTGTGATAATCACATGCCGTTTGGGGCAAGTCATAGTCAAGTTAGCACACTGACACACTGACAGCTGTTGTTGCCTGTTGAGCTTGAGATTGCCATGTTATGATATGAGCATATTTTTTATGCTAAATGCAGTACCTGTGAGGGTTTCTGGACAATATTTGTCATTGTTTTATGTTGTTAATTGATTTCCAATAATAAATATACACATACATTTGCATAAAGCAGCATATTTGCCCACTCCCATGTTGATAAGAGTATTTGATACTTTACAAATCTCCCTTTAGGGTACATTTTGAACAGAGAAAAAATGTGCGATTAATCACAATTAATCATAGACAATCATGCGATTAATCGCGATTAAATATTTTAATTGATCGACAGCCCTAGTAGAAACTGAAATGAACCAAAACTTTATCAAGATTTATAGACCCATTCCTTTTTAGGAAAGCTGACCCATTCATATTGTTGAGCCAGTCAGCTAAAAAAAGGAAAAGGAAGAAGAAAAACACTCATCAGGGTGTGTCAATGAATATATTGAGAGAGCTAATGTACCGGCGCTGATGTGCAGTTTAGTGTGTGTTTATTTTCAGCCTCCAAAGTCGTGAGTTTGTGTGGAGATAATGATGATGTTCGTATCCTTAGCTGTCCTTAAACCACCAACTCTAATGTAATTAGCCAATTATAATAGACTATTATCAGCATACGGGCACGTTTGAAAGTGAAAGAAAAACATGAATAAAGACGACGTGAAAGCGTCAGGCAACCGAACATCTGCAGCACAAAGAGAATAAAAGCTGCATAGGGGGGGGAAAAAAACAACAACATTAAGGCTTTTCCTCTTGAGATGCCTCGTGGGCACTGACTGCAAGAGGCTCTTTGTGTGTTTGTGTGAGACATTAGGAGTCGTAATTGAGTTAGGCTGAACAAGGCCAATGACCAGAGCAAAAAGGTCAGCGGCTGCGGTTTATTGGGTTGCCGTTTGGAAATGCTACTGAACCCTGCAGGCTTTGACCATTTGCAACAAATCACTTCCGACAGATAAACCGATCAGCTGCTATTTGTGGAAGCATAACATTTACTTAGAGGCCATGAGGTTGTAGGTTCAAGCATCAGTGCGCGAGTTAAGATGCCGTTGTTCAACACTTAGTGAAGCCAGACTCAACACTTGTGACATTACGCACTCGTGAGCGTTTCAAATCTACTTTATGACTCCACTCATGCCCCAGTCTCGCCACTGTGAATGTTATTAATATTAATATACTGTAACATACACAGTCTGGTCTGACATTCATTATATCAGTGTAGTGTATCTCAAGGCAAGCAAAGACATTTACCCCACAAATGATTCATTTCCGTATCCTTTACGCTCTCTGTTGCCATGCCAGACACCACCTGAAGATCATGTGCTGCTGTAATCTAATTTATTGCTGTGCACCACACAGAATGAGAATTGACTGAAGCATGAGGAAAAGAGTGGCATGAACAACGATGTCATGTAGCGAGGACAATCAAGGCAGATCGATGGTGAATTGACTGGTTTTGTGATTACATGTCTGATGAATTAAATGAACCTCCTTGGGAAATACAGCACATGATGCAGAGGTGAAGAGTTGTTAAGTAACAGATGTTGTAATTATGTACATGTCAGAAGTGATATTACTCCAGTGAGTAATGTTCAAGTTGTCTGAAAATTTACATTTTGCGTGACATATTAGCACATGGTGATTATGTAAAACGTTACTAAATATAATTTTGTGAGCATGCAATGAGGTTTGGTATTTAGATTAAAGTTTAATTTGTGGATTTTACCGGGCTTTGTTATAGTACAGAGTTGACGGTAGCTTGAGGCGTTAATAAAATTATTCAAACCATGGACATTGTGTCCATCTGACTAATGTAATTCACTCTCCTCTTAGCTGGAGTTTGGTCTCCACCAGCTCCTGAGGGAAATATGTGTCTCTTTAGCTGCTAAATGCACTGCAGTGTTCAACATCTAGTTGCAACGTTTGTTGCTGGGCGGGTAGTGTACAGTTGGAGCTTTTTGACTGGTTGAGTGTTTGAGTTTCCTCATTGGCCATTGCTCTTTCAAAATGAAAGGGCGAGAACAGTCTTTTATGCAAATGAGCCCGTCCAGTTCGACGCGTCCGGCTCACGAAACTTAGACCAACTAGGCGATCTACTTCTACAATGAAACGAGATTTAGCCTATTTCTCGCTTAGAATGTTTTCAGAAGTAGATTTTGGTGGATTGCTTAGACGGAATAACAGAGAGTTTACGAGCAGGCCGCTATGTTGTTTCCTGTTTGAAACCATTGATGTATAAAGAGAACCACAGCATTGTAGGCGGGCTCTCATTCATTCCTATGAAAGTTGCTCAATGGGGCATGAAGCCAAAATGGCTCGCTGCCTGCCGAGTGATAACGTACCGGGATCTTCCGGCGATCTTCCGCATCCATCGGGCCCATAGAGCAGGCGCAGTAGCGTTTCCTTTAACTCCACCTCCCAGCCCTCAGGTCTGAGTCTCATTCACATGAATGGAGGAAGGGAAATAACTCTGGATTCGGCTATAAGTGCATTTTACAATTTTTATAACCTAATGATTTAAATAAGGGCTATTCAATTGTTCGTACTGGGAAGTTAAAATGATCTGCTGAGTTACAGACGTCTCAATCAATCTTCCCAATGTAAAAAGTATTTTTGGGCCCAATGGCATCATGTGACGGACACGGAAGTTGTACTACCACTACGAAAATTTGCTTCAAAGCCCGGCGCTCTTCCTGGGGGCTTGTTTGAAATGGCAACCAGAAAACCAGGGACCACTCACTTGCATTCCATGATAGGTATAGGTCACTGCTTGAACGGCCATTTGAAAGGAGCAGCGCGCCCCCTATTGTCCTCGCCGGACCTGGTGGACATGTAGCGCCGGGTATAACATTATAGACATGACCGCTGACTATTTGAATAACAATTTAGTTTTGTTTCTTGTTTACTTTAAGCAATGTTGAGAGCAGTGAGAGTGAACCAAAAAGTAGTAAAAAAAACAAAAAACAATGAGCTGAAAGACGCTAAAACACTGTAGAGCTGAGGGGAACTGCAGAGACGGGTGATCATTTTCAATGGTTTCATTCCTACGAACGGCACCTTTCACATTGCATCATTTGTATAGTAGTAATTTATTATAAAAAATCTTGATTAGTGCAGCTTTAAGTTCCACAGCGCAGCCCTGAATTGATTTAGAAGTTCTGAAAGTTACTATGGATTTAGTTTTTCCCTAAAACTGCTCACCGTAACTCACCGTAACTCAAAAATATTGACTCAAGGTGCCCCGCCTCATCCTATAAAAACAGGGTTGCAGGAGTGAAGTAAATGGTTATGGTCATTGGACATCAGATGCTGAACAAACAATAATGTATTTAACGTTCTTGGAGAATTATTAATGCACTTTGTGGCAGGAATTTCCTGTCTGGACTTAAAGTGCTGTTGCTTGAACATAACCCTTTCTCCTGGTCCCTGCATAATTTATGAAATTTAATCTTCATTTCTTCTGAGTCCTATGAAAAGAGCAGCGGGATCAGTGATGAAGCACCAAAAAGCAGAGGGGGGGAAAAATGACCGTGCATGAATAATGAAACAGATTGAGTGGTTTGAATTTGTTTTCTGACAAGTTAGTATATGATTGACAAAGTAAATCAGACAGTTTGATTTGCAAGTACCAATTACTTATTCAGTAGATGTAATTTTCTACGAGGCGAAGGGGAGAAGGATAATTGAACCAGTACAAAGAACAGAACAGAATGGCCTTGACTCTTTATTCGCTGCCTCTACAGCCTTTGTTCTTTGAACCTAATGTACCCGAGAATCTGAATACGGTGGCTTGTACATATGATGGTACACTCAGAAGGCAGTGTTTATATGCTTTCTGTACAGTGCATTCTCTAATAGACTGACGGTGTAGATATCAGAGCTGTAAGGAAAAAAGACTAGTCTCGAGTCAGTAGGGACGTTTAAGTCCAAGTCTTGTCAAAGCAAGTTGCCAATCAAGGCTCAATACTTGTGAGTGAGTCTCAGGACTGTGGACTTGTCAAAGAAAATCTCAAGTCAAGTTTCAAGTGACGTCAAAGCCAGTCTCACATTAAGTCAAGAGTCAGTTGAGACAAGTCTAAGTAAGTCTTATCAAAACAAGTTGTGAGTCTTGTAAAAAAAAGTCTCAAGTCAAGTTTCAGGACTTGTCAAAGCCAACCTCCCGTTAAGTCTCGATAGTCTTATGTGTAAATTTAAAGGTATAGTTCAGGTGTTTTGAAGTGGGGTTGTATGAGGTTCTTATCAATAGTAGGTGTATTACCTACAGTAGATGACAGTTGGTGTGTCCCCAGCTTGGAGAAACAAACAGGAGCACCGACACCAGAGCAAAGCAATATGGTGCTGTGGACGGGGACGGCAGAAAAACGTATTTTAGACACCCAAAGAAAGGCTCACCTAAAAAAATCAGTTCAAGTGTACACTATATTTAGAATATTGTCACCACTTTATCTTGCCGTCACACAGCCCTTTCCTTCTCCTTTCCGACGGGGAACTGAACTGAAAGTGAAACTTATCTATGCTCTCTCCAAAACCAGCAGGATCAGATGACGAAAGCAGTTTAGATACGTTTCACTTTCAGTTCGCCATTCGCCGTAGCGTACACTGAAACGGATCTTTAGGTGAGCCTTTCATTTAGGTGTCTAAAATAAGTTTTTCTGCGGCCCCGTCCACAGCCCTGTATTGCTTTGCTCCGGTGTCGGTGCTCCGACTGTTTTCTCCAAGCTGGCGGCACACAGACCCTCATCTACTGCAAGTAATACACCTACTATGGATAAGTACCTCCTACAACCCCACTTCAAAACACCCAAACTATCCCATTAACATGGGCCTTACATGTGGCCATCCAAGACCCACCTCCTGTTGTCTGGATTTTACCAGATCAAGTCTCAAATAAGTTAAGTCTCACTCAAGTCCAAGTGTCAAGTCTACAGTTCTGGTAGACAGATGGTAGTCCTGAATTACACCTGCGGTGTATTCACTGTCGGTGGGCACAGTGGGAAAGATTAAAATTGCGACCTCAAGGACTAAACCGCTGTCTCTTACATCAAACCAGGCACTGCAATTACACACAAGCTGTCTGTGGATTTGCATAGTTCATTTAACTACTGCCACCAGTTTCTCAATGCCATTAACATTAATTTCTTTATATCAATATTTGACCACCTAGACAGCCAATTATGCTATATTCCTCTGCTCTCTCTGACTAAATTTAATGAGTAAATGAGTTTCCAAGACACGCTACGCTGACCTGTATGTTTTCATTCCAGGTCAGCGACGTTGATGTCTATAGTGCGAGTGACTGTGTGACAAGTCAACGCGAATCATGTCGCTTTGAGAGCTAGCAGACTATACATCATCATCATGGAAATATGTGGAACAGGAACAATCCCTATTAATAGTACCTCTGTGTGAGAGCTTTTAATATGGACCTTTTACAGCCTGATCTGTAAAGCTCACTGTCTGTGAAAATAATGTGCGCTGTGTTTCTCTTCCAAAGCTTTCACACTGCCAAGCCGGGGCTCCCAGATCCTTTCCTGCAAAGATGTTTTGACTGCAGATATGAGTCTCTGCTTGCCAGCACTGTTCCTAGGACACCGCCCATGCAAGCTTTGCAGCCAAAGCACAAATACTGTAAGTCAGGGTTTCTTTTTTTTCAAAATATACAGTATAGGGAGCCAGCATATGATTGAGGAAAAGTGCGCACATAAGACAAAATATCTTTTCCATCTCACTCCCACATTAAATTGCAGAGTTCTCCACCAAAATCACTAACTTTACCTAACAACACTAGCATTGATAATTCCTGCGACACTCGCAAGACACCAGTAGTTGTATTAAATGCAATCTATTGAACGTCTTAGTGCTGAAATGGACCGTGGATTACTAAAATATAATGCATGCCGTTCATGTCACGTGCAGGGGTCGCACAAAATGTTTCTGAGGGCCGCTATTGGCCTGCGGGCCGCACTTGAGAAACTATAAATGTAATTTTGTTGTTGCAGGGACGTCGTCCATCTTCTCAGTGTCCCCGGTGAAGGCGGAGGGGCCCAATGGCTACAGTGAGCCGGAGGACAACTGCGCCCCCGGCAGGGAGGTTCCCAGAGTACTATAGTATGGCTTTTTTTAATTTTTCCCACATACTATACTATGACTTGTTTTATTTCTTCGACATACTATGCTGATTTGTTTTTTATTTTTTTACATACTATAACTTTTTTTAGTTTTTATTCGACATACTATACTATCACTATTTTTTGACATATTATACTATGACTTTTTTCCCCCATACTCTACTGTGATTTCTTTATGACTTTTGTTAGACTTATTATATCATCTGTGTGACTTCGATATACTGTACTATTTTTACATACTATACTATGACTTTTTTCTATGTACTATACTGTGACATTTAATGACATTTTTTCTGACGTAGTATTCTATGACTTCTTACATGACATTTTTCTGGCATTTTATGGACTACTATGACATATTACTATGTCGTACAATGCCATTAGACATCTAACATGGCCACCAAAGGGTGTATAACATCAAGCAGACGCATAACTAAAAGAAATAACAAGAAATTAAATAATGATTCATGATTTTATTTAAACATCCAAAGATCAATTCCAAGAGAGGAATATTTACACCGATCAGCAATAACATTAAGACAAGATGGGCACCCTGACCAGTCTGCGACTACGCAGCCCCATACGCCACAAACTGCGTTGCACTCTGTTTTGACACCTTTCTATCGGAACCAGCATTCATTTTTTCAGCAATTTCAGCTACAGTAGCTCTTCTATTGGATCGGACAACACGGGTCAGCCTTCGCTCCCCACGTGCATCAATGAGCCTCGGGTCTGACCCTGTCGCCGGTTCACCGGTTTTCCTTCCTTGGACCACTTTTGGTAGGTCCTGACCACTGCAGACCGGGAACATCCCACAAGAGCTGCAGTTCTGGAGATAATCTGACCCAGTCGTCTAGACAGCACAATTTGGCCCTTGTCAAAGTCGCTCACATCCTTAAGCTTGCCCATTTTTTAAATTTATGTTATTCACTTCACCTGTCAGTGGTCTTAATGTATGGCTGATCAGTGTATATATGTATATATATATAGTATATTCCCTTCATACTGTAGATCAGTCATTTAAATGCTTCATCATAGTGTATCTTACCAAACTGGTTTACAACTGTACATGGGGGAAAAGTCCCATATATTATCTACTCTAGAAAAACTCAACGCGCACATCAAAGTGGTGATTCAGGTTATAAATAATTAACAAGAAAAATAGTATTACAAGAAAAAAAATAGTGCCTTAGGCAGCAGGCACTGTCTGTTTCCATACATCTTTTCTGTACATACATAATGTCTCTAATGTCTGTATATTTTATAACAATCCACATCACCGAAATAGAAAGGAAATGTATTTACAGATATGAAAATAGAGTGTAATCCGAGACTAAAACAATACATTGACTAAAGTTGTCTACTAAAATAGCTCTACAAAACACTTACTAAATATCTTTTTTCTTTTTTTCAAAATTGCAGTTTCAGTAAAAATTGCTATGTGCACACACACAATTAGGAATAATAATAAAAAGGATTTAACCACTTCAGTGAGTAAAAAACAAAACTTCAAACTTATTTTAAAATACACAATTTTGACAAATGATGGCCGTGAGGGCCAGACAGTCAGTTCTGGGATATATTTGTTGTTGCAGAGTGATTTTCACAGTCTCTGCGGAGAGAAAAAAACAATAGCAGCATTGAGATTCTGTTCATGATAAACACAGATCCATTAGTTGCACCCAGGCAAAACAAAAATGTCACCAAGCAGAAGCTTTGATTATCCTGTTCTTACAATTTTTAATAGTGAGCCTGAAATTTGCAACATTCTGAGTAAGACTAGATGAAAAGTTTCCCCAAATATGAATATAATAATAAGTGAGTTTCATGCAACTACATGTGGAATTACTGATGTGGTTGCTGCTTCTTCTCCTGCCGCCACCCTACCTCATTCTCCCAAACAAGGCCAAAAACAGCATATTGCTTGTTATTAGGATTGGCCTGAGTGAGCTGTGAAATGCTTCTGCTCTGGGCCAGTGACTCAGCTCAGGACTAGCACATCATCTTTCAAGTTAGCCTGAGGCTCTGGCACTGACATAATGCCATTTAATGAGATGCCCTAGTCCACACAGGAGAACAAGAAATGTTACTCCTGATCCGGTGCCATACCTTTACGCAGAGGCTCCATCTTCCAGTTGCTTTGTGGTTATAGAAGCAAGTCTGAATCTAAGAAAATGGATTGAGCAGACGACATTTTCTGGGATTTAAGTATGTGTAGACTGAACAAAGTGACTCCCAGGAACAGAACAGAGAATGAGTCCAACAGTAAACATTAGAGGATCTTTTGGGAACAGTCTCAACTGAAAACCTCCTCAGAGAGATGTTTCATGAAACTTGAGAGTTTGATGTAGTACGCTGGTATTGGGCAAAAAACATCCTGCTGAGATCAACAGTTCAGTGATGAAGAAATCAATGTGGTGTCCCCTTTCTCCTCAGATCCAGAGTGTGCAGGCCCTCCTGCCGACCGAGGGCATGCTGCGTTCCGACTTTGTGCGCCGTCTCCGTAGCGGTGATGTCAATCTGGGCATATTTGGTGGAGCTCTTTCCTGTCAAGACGCAGAAACAGCTTGAAGTAAGTCATAGAAAGTCTAATATTTTAACGTCAAAATGTTAAGTGGATAGACAGAAAATTATAGAAATATATATTTTTTTGTGAAGTATTTAAAAGTGGACCTTATACAATCTTATCTGCAGGACAGTGTCATATAAAAATAAAGTAGTAGTATGTGGAAAAAAAAGTTATAGTATAGCATGTCCAAAAAAAGTCATTAAAAAGTCATAGTATAGCATGTCGAAAGAAATCATAGTATAGTATGTTGAAAAAAAGTAATTAAAAAAGTCATAGTATAGTATGTCGGAAAAAAAAGCCATAGTATAGCATGTTGAAGAAAAGAATTCAGTATAGCATTTACTATCATAGTATAGCAGTCAAAGTAGTATGTCGAAAAAAAGTCTTTAAAAAGTCATAGTACAGCACGTCGAAAAAAAACTTGATATAACATGTCGAAAAAAGTAATTAAAAAGCCATAGTACAGCACGTTGAAAAAAAAGTTGGTATAGCATGTCATAAAAAATCAAAGTATAGTCTGCCAGAAAAAGTAATTAAAAAGTCATAGTATAGTATGTTGAAAAAAAAAGTCAGTATAGCATCTGGAAAGAAGTCATAGTACAGCATGTCGAAAAAGATCATACTATAGTATGTTGAAAAAAGTAATTAAAAAGTCATAGTTTGTCAAAAAAGTCATAGTATAGTATGTCGAAAAAAATCACAGTATAGTATGTCGAAAACAGTGTAATAAAAAAGTCAGAATATAGTATGTTGAAAAAATGTGGCAAAACTGGCAAAAACTCAAGTTCTCGCTCCTCAGATGAAAATATATGCTGTTTTTCTAAGTCTAAGTCATCTACTCAAGTAGATGAAATATGGCAGTAGGCAATTATCAGTTAAAAGAGGACAAATACAATAATGCAACGCCATTATCATTACTGTAAATTACAACTATCCTCTAGGGCTGAAAATGCCACCTTGACTTGTTCTACATGTCTGCTGTCTGAATATGGTAAAAACTAGTCATAATTGCTTTAAAGAGAAGCCGTTTGTATATGCGTGACTTACTCTGAGTCGGGAGATGTGTGACGGTCCCTCGGGGCCCAGGACCCGTCTCCTGCAGCTCCAGCTCCATGTAGTTGAGCTGCTTCTTGGATGTGGGACTAACAGGAATATTCACATACGTCACACCTTCACTGCGAGGCCTGTCAGGAAGCGGTGCCTCTGGTGGGAAAACGAACACTGACCCTGTCAATAGAAGAGCAACGCTAAGTGTTAATTAAGCACAGGGGGGAGTTTTGTTCATTTGTGTCATTTGCTTCTTTTAAAAAGGTGTGAACACTCATTTTTATCAACAAAACCCCAGAAGAGACCAAAACCAACAAGTAATTCATTCTGCTAACAAGGTCTTTGAAGCCACAGCTTGATAGCTTATACTGCCAAATAACTCCATTGTCAACCAAAGAACATTTTAAACTCATAAAAGAGGCATGCAGTTGCATTTAGATGACTATTTCTTCATTACAATGAACATAGCCAATTATTTCACAGCATTTTGAATGCGAGAGAGAAAGAGACAATTCATGTCTTTAATAAAGGGTTATTTGTTTTTGTCATCACGACCTTAATTAAAAGATAACAATGAAGAAATCAAAGGTATGGCTGATGTTATTTTAACACTTTGTCATTATAACCTTCATCACAAGCTGGAAATCTCTTATCAACAGCGTAATGTTAATTAGAATCATTCAAATACAGACATCTGCATTAAAGTCACAGTTGTTTTCAACAGTAAAGCACAGCAGCAGATATGGGATCAACAGCTACACTGGCACAACATGTATCCCACTGAATTGCCCTTTCCCCCCCGTAGAGGCTAATTATACATAATTAGTTAGGCCCCGGGGATACATTATGAGATGCATTATGGTCATTTAATGTTATGAGGCAGTAAAACCGGAACTTATTGCCCTTTTAATTCCACCATCAGCGCTCCGTAGCCAATATCCAATTCCTTAAACATGTGAATACTTTCTGGTGCGCTTACTGACCCAAATTTAATTTTTTTTTTTTTTAATCAAATTACCGTTAAACTAGATTTTTTAGGTCATATTTTCAACGGAACAACTTTGCAAATAACAAAATCCAGATAAACTAGGTTGATTTTCCAGTATTTCCAACACCAACAGAGGTACAAATCATTGGCAGATTTCTCTATTTAAAATGAGAAAAACACTGTTAAATGTACTAAATAAGTGCTTTTAATTGCAACCTGACTACAATTTAACGTTGAGCTGATGCTGAACACGAGAACTGTTAGGAGTAAAAACAGCTAAAGCTTCAAGAGTATATGCAACTGATTAAATAATGTAGTAAGTGGAAAAAAAAAAAGGTGTCAAGTAAAGCAAACAAACATCGCCTCAACCCATTTCTACTGAATAGCTTTTCCTGTCAAACACAAATCATTGCCACAGTGTTGCCTAAAGTGCGTTTTCCGTGTAATTTATTGAGCTTGATAGATGGTTTCCAGTGAAAACAGGAAGCTTTACCGTTAAAAGCCAACCAGCATAAAGAGGTGCAGAATAAACGCTGTAGAGCTCAGTGTCTTCTTGATGCAGTTTCAGAACAACTGCATAAAATATGTGCATATCTGGGCTCTGTGGCGCGTATCGTGCCCGTGTCTACAATGCCAGCAAAGATAGCTTCAACCTTCGAAACCAAGGGGAGTGTACACTCAAGGATATCTGAGACATTAGCATAACCTGAATACTTCTTTTCTCCCCCATGAATAGAGACTAGTGAAAAGCAAGATGTACTGAATTTCTCCTGAGCAGTGATTTATACATTTGTTAATTACTTGTGTGCAAATAGAACGACTAAAAGAAAATAAAGCCAAATTAACTGATAAATTTAGATCACCTACATCAGCACTATTCATTGGAATAGCGCATTCAAAATTGTCGTCGTCCTACTACAGCACTGAGCTCTTCCAGTAATTAACAAGGATGTTCATTATTTTTAGCCCCTTTTCAAACAGAATCCTTTCACTGGCAGCATCGACTCGCCACTCGGGCTGCAACTAACGATTATTTGCATTTGCATTCATCATGCATAATCTGCTGATTTGTCAATTAATTGGTCCGTCTATAAATTGTTTTTAAAAAATGTGGAGAAAAAAAAATCCCAAAGGGACCATCAGCAAATCAGCAAATCGTCCAATTTTGGGGCATTTTTGCTTGATAAATGACTTAAACATTACAATTGTCAAAACATCTGCAGTTTAAATAGTTGCCAATTAATTTTCTAATTAAATGACTAATCACTTCAGCTGTAATTGCCACTACGATTACAAATCAACAAGCTACTTCTTGTCCCATTTATGGCCCAGTAAACCAGTCAAGACTCTTAATTAATAACAAATTAACACTGGTGTGAGGCTACACTGCCCGTACAGTAATTTTAAGCACTGTACATCAGCTAAAACTACACTGATAAACTCCTCTTGAACTCTACCATTTCATAACAAAGCAAACACCATGTATAGTTTAGAAACATAAACACTGCTGAAAAATCTGTTTCCTTTATGTCAGTTATTGCAAGACTGCTGATGTTTGAAGATTAAAGAGAATATCTAGATCACAGAAAACTGATCATTTAACTTCTGTTGCTTTGTGTGTGAAATAAACCTAACAGCAGTCGGAGCACGACAACAACAGAAAGCAGTTCAGCTGGGGGCATTTACTGCTCAGAGCACTAATGAGGCTCTAGAAGACTATAGTTATTTTATACCAGTATAACGATAAATACACGAGTTACAATCATATTGTAAAACTATGAAATGCTGTATAAAATACATTGTTTTAGTTTTAGTGTCATGGATTCATATGCATCTGTATTTGACAGCTATATTATCATGTAGATAAAGCGTTGTAAATTTTGTTTAGAGGCTGGGTAATGCGTAACGTTTGGGGACAACAAAGATTTCACCTGCTATTGACTTCCTAAATGGCAGCAGGCAGCGGCCATTACCAGCAGCTCAGAGGCATCGACCCCAGGGAACGCCCGTACAAAGAGTGAGAGGCTATTAGACGCCGGCAGAGTCTCGCTGGGTGCAGCCTTTGGCAACGTCTAAGAGGCCCGATCCCTAATTGATCAGACACCAAGCAGCCCTCGCTGCAGTGTGGTGTTGTATAATGGCTGCCATTACAACAGTGGGTTTTTGCCCACAGCTATAAGGCTGAAGGACTTTTCCATAATACACTTTGCGAAAAGCCTCAAGGGGAGATTTCAGAGGCAATACCTGTCTGAGTGTAGTGACCCGGACTCACCAAGTCAACTGCTTTTGAGAGGAAACATGACGGGTCTAATGACAGCCGTGTCTTCAGGGTGAGAGGCCTGTTCAAGCTGGTTTCACACCTTTCGCGTGTTATTCTAGCAGACAGGACATTGAGGTGGAGGTGAAAACATGGCTGACTGAACCCAAAGGAGTAACGGCTTTACTCAAAATGCCAACACAAGTCCAGATTTGATGCTACATCATATTTTCACCTCATTTAAAAGATTACATACTCTTGAATAATCAAACGGCAAAAAGTCTTCATCATAAAGACACTGTTTTTTTTCCCTCTTTCTCCTCAGTTTCACCTGCAAACAAGGACTTTACCAGGACAACACTATCCCTTCACAGATCCCATCCTCTGTGCAAGAGACCAACCAGCAGGTGTGACTGGTGCAGAGACAAAAGCCGTGCTCCCTCACTGGCTTCCCACCAGAAACGTCGCTAATCAAATCGCATGACCAAGCCAAAGATACTACCGCCAGGGTCTCTGCGGTGGTGGGTGAGTGTTATCCAATACCCAAATACTGACTTATTGATCAAAATAGATGATGAATACAAAAGCAACTCTGAGTACACCACAACCGTGAGAAAACGACCAGACTGAAACTAACAGGCACCTTTACACAACGCCATTTTGGGCTGTCACAGACAAATTAATCATGAGAGAAACGTCGTGAAATCTTTGGTCTTCAGTACACATGGTGGTCCTACACTCTAGGGATGTCACGACAACCGATACTTCGGTACCAAGTTGATGCCAAAATTCTGAAAACGTGACGGTACTCGTTTTTAGACAGGCTCGAGACTAATGTAGTCTCATTGTCCCAAGGGACGATAGAAAAGGTGTTTGGGACGTAGTAAACTCCCTACCGACGCACCCAGGGGATGCACACACACCCTACTTTTTCCCCTGATAATGCTACATTGCAAACAACAGATACGTGTTGATATCGGCAGGACGAGAGCTAGTTAACGTTAGAGGTTAGCTCCTTGCAGGACTGTGCTGCTTACCAGCTGCTAACAGCGAACGTTAGCTAGCTCTCGTCCTGCCGATATCAACACAGGAGGTGCCAATTAGAAACTTGAATAAATACAGATGTTTGAAGGAGATGTTTTCACAGTAATACAAGATAGATAATAGAGGGAATAATAACTTCCGAACAAAAACCAGTATGCAGACGGTAATAAAGCGGTGTATGTTACATAAGATTTATTGTTTTACTTTTTGTTTTTTTCCGTGGTATCAAATTGGAATCGAGAATCGTGGAATTTCACTGGTATTAGTATTGACTACTAAATTTATGGTAACGTAACATCCCTACTAAAACTCAGCTAATGCACTAATACAACAGTCCTGCAATAAATCCTCCCTTCATGAATGTTATAAAGTTCAGTTTTTGTTGAAACTGTTTTAGAGAGGTGTTGATTCAGCTCATTTAGAGGATGTAGTTTGTGCTGCTGTATTGCATTAGACAGACTTGTGTTTCTGTTATTTAGCCTATTTTCATCAATAGAAATGGGGGTGGACAAAATGTTCCTAAAGCTGAATCAACACCTCTCTGAAACAGTTTCAACTAAAAACTGAGCATTAAGCCTTCACCAGGGATTCACTGAAAAATCTGACATACCTCAAACTGACCTCGTACACTTTTGTGCAAAAATGGGTCCGATAAAATCTTGGTCACAAACTATGTTAAAGTGACAGACAATGAACCTGCAAAAATTGCTGTCGTTGCACCGTGTACTGTATAGAGGCCTCAAGAATAGCAGTGCCACAGGGAAATGTCCCACAGAAAAACGGTAATGATTGCACACTAGAACAGCCTGAACAAATGTCTCAATATGGAGCCAAATATAACATCATCGGTCGTAGCTACTAACTGTATAATGAAAGTGTTATACTACTACAACATCACATTAAGTCTTTTACTCATTTCAGTTGCCATCGAGCGTGCATCGTCACGTAAACCTGAGCCACTGGACTTGGCCGCCTCCTGCACGTCCCCGTCCATTAACCGCCCGCTCAGGCAGGATGATGGGAAAGATGACATGGGAGCCGAGTCGTGAGTGTGTGTAGGTACATGAACATGACGGATGGGTTTGGTGCCACATTGTGACAGCTGCTGGGACTTTCCTAGAGCAGGTGTGCATTAGACTGAGGGCATGTTTCTAGGTGTTGGATGCTTAAGTGGCCAAACGTCCCCCGACAACTGTCCTCTCACCTCACCATCAGGGGCAGGTATCCTGTCGCGCGTCCCTGCACTCTCTGTCTGGTTAGACATCTGTGTGTGGTTTTCTCTGGACACAATTGGTTCTTACGTAACTCGAGATTATGGCGTTACATAAAATGCAGATGGGTAAATGAATGTTCACGCTGCAGTGAGCCCTCCACGACACAATGGAAAAGAGAGGTTGCTGAAACTCGTCTTTTATTCTAAATTATGTTAATGGTAACACAAATTATGTATGTGACTCATACCTGTATGTGCTTTATAGATTCATATGTGATTCATCTAATATCATAAATAACAAATAAACAATTTAAACTGATGCCCCTGTTTAGCCCCAGTTTGTCCCTCTTTTGTACTATCATTACACCAGACCTAAGATTATGCTTTTCTTTCTTTTTTTGACCAATTTCTAATGACACTTAACTTTACATGTAGTAACTAACAAACAAGCATTTAAAGGGACTGTTTGTAACTTTTTAAGCGTATAAATGTACCGGTCGCGTGTGGCCGGAGTCACTGCTTCTCTGCCTGCCTGCCTTCACTCAAACACCGCGCGCATTCTCGCTGTCTCGCTCCACCTCTAGACGAGCATGCGCGCACACTCCACACTGCAGAAGAGTTAGTTTAGCTCTGAGAATATCTAGTGAATGTACAGTGGACGTTTGTGCAGAAATAACTGCTGCAGCTCTTCCAGACCAACAGAGGTTTCCCGTGTCTTATGAAGTGACGGGGCTCCGCAGCGAGAAACATTATCGCCTCAAACCAAAACTCCGGTGTCTCCCTGCGGTCGCAGTCGGGAGGCGATAACGTTTCTCTTCCTGCTTCAGCCCCGGCACCGACCCGCTTTTGCTGAAGCAGGAAAAGCCAACACTAGGATCAGCAGTGATTCATGGAGAGACCTTTGTCTAGTCAGCTAACATTACTGCCAAGCAGGTGAAATATAGAGTGATATTGTGGTTTTAGCTGACGTGTGTCGCCTCACTGTTTGGAGCGATGCTCGTTCATGTCTATTTAGAGCAAGCAAGCGCGAGCCCGATGCTGACTTTAGTTGACTTAACGGCCACAGGTGTCTCTGTTAACAAGCATTTCTGAAAGTTACAAATAGTCCCTTTAACCTCAGATGCCACTGTAAAATTAGCAACAACAAAAGTACAAGTACAAGCCATGAAACTACCGTACTAAAAAATTTAAAAAAGAAAAGAAAAAAAAGGTTTTCTGAAAGATAAATGTAACTATTTTATGGGTCAGTTATTTCCTGATAATGTTTTAATCTTTCCTTGAAAGTGTCCTGAAAAGAACCATAACAAAAAAATCAAAAGCAGTTAATGATATGCAGAGGAACGTCTTTAAAAGAACTGCTCGACTTAAACCCGGGAAAATATTCATGTATCATTAATTCATTATTGGAAACTCTAGGTTAGGCTATCTTAGCATTTAATTGGAAAAAGAAATGAACAGAAAGCATCTCTATTTTACTTAACATAGTGCCAACTTACATAATTCTTTCCATGAAATTATGAGGAATTTACAGATTTGTAAAATAAAGTGATACTATCAAAAACATCCCTGGTGAATCCACACTAATACGTTTAATTTGAAGACTCTTTTGAAAATTACATTGTGGTCTGGACAGGCAGAAAACGGAGATCTATGAAAACGGTGACGCAGACACCCACGCTAACATCTTGATCGGGTCTTATCAGTCATGACTTGTCCTTCCTTGATTCGTCACTCCCCCTATCACGTGACACTTTTCCGGCAAGTTATTAATTGAACGTTTTGCGAGTGTCTAGTGGCGTTATCAGCCCTACGGAACGGACATTTGAAGGCACGGTTTGTGGCTTTGAGGAGGTCGCTGGACATAAAACGGAGGACTTTACTTTATATATAAGCTTATTTTTGTTCTGCACAACTATTGTGAAGTTGACAAAGAAACTGTAAACGAACAAAGCATAAATGCTGCTCTCCAGTACGACAGGGACTTCCAGCCACCATGCAGAGCTACGAGTGCGAGGACAGACAACAAACGAAACCGAGGGGAAACGAGTGAGACGTGTTGTTGACCAAATTTCTCGACCCATAATGTTCATTTCAATCCACTTAGGTTGTACTAGGCTAAGGTTGAATTTAAGAAAAGCTGGTGCAATTGGCTCTAGATATTATGACTCATTATGCAGCACTGTACAGTACATGCTATAGACTTTATGTAAACAACTTGCTGTCAATGTCACAGTACATTACCCTGAATAAAGTCAAGTAAACATTATTTGTGTGTGGAGTACGTCTGCTCCTAACATCACCCTTGTGGCTGCAATGCCTCGTGCCAGTCTGCTATTTCAGACACTGAATGGAGCCTCATTTCATTTATTTATTCATGCAGGCCAAGTAAACAGGTGTTAATAGCCTTTGTTTATTCAAGGGCATTGCTCATGGATTTAATTCACCTTATGTAAGAGAGCCCTGGTCATTGTAAGAAGCCTGGGTAATACACGGCTGAAAACGTTCAGACCGTTGTTTAACTGGTTGACGTCTCACTCACCTTCAGTCTCTTGGAGGAACCTCTGCTGACCACAGCTGCCCATCAGCTCGTACTTGCTTTTTTCTTCTGCCTAGCGAGACACACGGACAGCGAGGTTAGAATTTGCAGTAAGCGACTATACCCACAAGTTTATTACATAAGAAAGTGTGACTTTTCTCTTCAACAGCTCGATTGACACGTCAGGAGTATTTATATAGACAGAGGCCGAAATTCAAGATTTACTGAGAGCTCAGGGCCACGTCTTACATGTAGAAACACTGTCTGCAATGGCTCGTCATTATGGATGGATAACCATGCCTTTTTATATTGTAGTCATGCAATATCTGATTCCAGACAGTAAGCACAGCTATTGTGGTGGGAAAAATCGGTGGTGGAGTGCAGCTATATTGCTTTCAGTCTCATGAGAGGCCACTGTTTGCACACAAAGAGGGATTGATTATCATGCTGAGAATGAATGACACTAAGATAAGATAAGATGGACCTTTATTAATCCCCGGAGGGAAATTCAGGTGTCAAAGCAGCAACATCAGCAATCACAGTGAATCACAGGAGAGGTAAAGGTATACAAAAATTCTAAAGACAATAATAGAAATGTAAAAGATACAGAGTGAATGGGTGAACATAGTGTGTACAGTCCGTCAATAAATAAATGTAGTATGTACAATAAATAAATAAATAAATAAATGTAATATGTACATATGTGCAGTCAGCAATAAAGTGGTATATAGGATGTATAGTGTAAAGTGAGTGTAAAGTGCGCCAGATAGTGCATGTTTAAATTTCTTAAAAGTCCTAATAGTTCTCATATGGGGGTCAGCCTTGGTTGTGGAGCCTGATGGCTACCAGCATGAAGGACTGACCCAGGCGCTTTGTGTTGTGCCGAGGAGGGATGAGTCTGTGGCTGAAGGTGCTCCTCATCTTGACTAGCTCATCATGGAGGGGGTGGAAGGGGTTTTCCAGGATAGCGTCCAGCTTCCTCCTCATCCTGCCCTCTGCCACCACCTCCAGACCGTCCAGCTCAGATCCAACCACAGAGCCAGCCCTCCTCACCAGCCTGTTCAGTCTGTTGGCATCCCTTGTGTTCATGTTACCCCCCCAACATACCACAGCAAACACTAGTACATAAAGGGGGAAATATGTAATGGCCATTGGCTGCATTACTGCATATTGGTGCATTTTCCAGCAGTTGGACACTTTAAGTGACAGCTTCTAGCATTGTTTTTCAATATTCATGTTCCGTATCGGGGCACTCCAGGGGTTCAGGGTCCAGTGTGTAGGATTTGGTGGCATGAGAAAACGCCAATGGGCCTATCTAGAGCCAGTTTGGTTCGTGCATTGTGGGCTAGTGTAGATTCATGTTGGCTTCTTTCAAGCAAATAAGAGCATTTCCCAAAGTATGAAATCCCTTTAAAACGAAGCTACAACAACCAAGGACAGATTCAACCAGTTAGCCCATGTTCCTGTCTAAAAAACTTTCAGAGCAAGAGAGGAATACTGATGTATTCTAAAACTTTTTCATTAAAAGGAGGTAAATATGTTAATCGTGATACATAATCAGCTGTTAGTTTATACAAACACAAGCTGAGCAATAAATCCTACTATCAGGAGAGTTATAACACCAACAACATTCAACAGCCTCCAATACGACCAGAACGCCTCTCGAGAACAACATTAAATACTGAGTGTACTTCCGAGGTCATATCATCCATCTCTATTGCTGCTGCTTTCTTCCTTTTGGCGGAACGAACACCTCCGAGAACAGGTTGTCTTAATCACACACCAACCTCACACACGAGTCTAAAGCATAAGCTTATGCTTAAGAGACTGCACACACATCGAGTACAGCACTTTAACACTATGTTTTCAGCACATAGACTTGAGAACATAACCGTGGCAATCCAGACTTTCTCAACAAGCCACGTTAACTAACTGGACAAGAGGTTTAAACCTACAAAATGCTGATTTAACACATTTTTTTCATGTTCAATTTCAGATATTACTTAAGCCTATTATTCCCATAGTATTTCCCATGATGTCAGACATTTACCATAAAATGTTAGGCTGAACTCAGTCCAAATGTGTAAGTGGTTGATAGCATAAAGCCGATTAGAGAGTTTGGGATTGGCCTACCTCTGAGTTCCTCTCCGGCGCCCGACACTCCATGATCGCATAAGCAGGATCAGCTCTGCGTCTTTCCTCTTTACTATTAAGCCTTTTGTCTGTTGAGAAAGGAAAAACAGTGTGTGTTTTAAATACAAGAAATTAAACTGCAATTTCTTGTGCCAATTTGCCAGAGCAATTACCCCACATTGTGCTTTTTTTTAATCCATTTCATGAATCACACAAGGTGCCCTCTGGGTCTAAATGCATGAATTTGTCCAGATCCAGTGGTGGGAACAAGTAACACTGGATTGGTTCATCATCTCCCAATACCACTAACTGTTACATATGGAGAAAAAGCATCCCCGGTTCTGGAAATAAGAGCTGTATTGACAACGTGACACCGTGCAAGGGACAAACATCACAAAAGAGGTTCAACATGCAGCAGACATTTAGTGTCATTCATTTCCTGTCCTATGTAAATGTAAAAGCCAATCTAAGTACTAACATTTAAACACAGTTATCAGTGATACGTTCTGTTTTATAATGTAGAAAGCCCTTATATTCGCCAGACTGATATATTAACATTGACAATTTAGTTTACTGCAGATATATTAATGTTGACGTTATAGATTTTTAAGGTCAATACCAATAGATATCTGAGAATTAAAAAAAAAAAACATATCTGCCAATTGTCCATTTTTGATAAGGATTCCCTCTATTTCTTTTTAGAAGTGGGACATTTTACAAACACTTACAAACTATGTGACAGCGACACTGTTTCTAAATGACCTCAAACATATCACTGCTATTTCTGCACTGCAATTTCTTGTTACTTATTCCACGTTTTTGTTGAATACACGATTCTGATTGGTCAATCACGGCGTTCTATGGTCTATTATTTCTTTATAGCAGACCGTTGCTATGTATAACAGACCGTTGCTATGGACGCAGTTCTGATCTTGGACTCCGACGGACCGCTTTTGTGTCAAATTATTGATTTCTTAAGTAAGTAGCGGTGTAATAAGCGGTATAATGTACAGCAAGCCAGTCATTGTGTGATATAAACCCCTTCAGGGCGATGCGGCACCCCGACGCAACAATGACTCAGTTACCAATTTATTAGGTACACCTAGCTAAAACAAATACAGTCTACTCCAACAGCCCAGCAATAAATAACCTCTAGGTTAAGAAGGTTATAATGTTCAGTTTTTGTTGAAACTTATTTTATGAGGTGTTGATTCAACTGTATTGGATTCATTGGACAAAATAACACCTGTCAATATAACGCAATACAATGCAGGATTGTTGTATTAGACGGCATTGGTTTTAGCGAGGTGAACCTAATACACCGTCAACTGAGTCAATCAGCCAAGATGTAACAAGAAATTTCAGAACCGAAATGCTAAGGATCATGTATGTCTGAGGTTCTTTAAAAACACTGTGAGCATTACACACTTTGTCCACTAGAGGGTACAGAAAAGTTTGTTTTTCACAATTGCAGTATGCCATATCAAAAATATTTTGTTAAAAAAAATATATATATATATATATATATAATATTGGATTCCACTTCCCAACAAGGCAGCTCATTGGTGGCTGATAAATCATTTACTAAATAATCATTTATAATTTGGTTAAAAGCCATTAATAAGAAGGAAGAAGTTATGGGTTGCCAGGTTGCGGTGTTAATCCTTTTTATTTGGTATTAATGCTATTGTCTGTTTTAATAACGTTGTAATCGATAAATAAATGCTTAACATGTTGTTAATATATGACCTTTCCTAAAGGTAAGCAAACATAAGGATTTTTCAAAATCTGGCAACCCAAAAGTTGGCTTACGACTCATACAGAAGGCATCGGTAAAGGATTTAATAACCATGAATAAAGACAGTAGTTACAACTTATAAACCATTACAACATTTTTTTAGCCTTGGTATCAGTCAGTCTCTAATAGAGCTTAAATGTCATTTATGATTTCATAACTCATGCAATAACTTCAATCCCCTCTACTTTTCACAGTCCCCAAGCGACACAAGTAAAGGAAACATCACAAAGTGCAGAGAGAAAACAAGCAGTTCATAAAGCAAAAAGGAAGCCAGGAGGAAAGTGTGTGGTTTTTATTGATGATAACATCAACAACAAGTCGGAAAAAAGAAGAAGATCCATTTTATGGCAGTGAAGAGGAAAAGGACACCATAGGAGTCGAAGAAGCTTTGAGGTGAAGAGGAAACTGGAGAAGAGGCCTCTTACCTTCGCCGGACACCGTTCGACCATTCGTCTCTTCGTACTGACACGGCCCGTCGCCGCTGCGTGATCCATCACCGGGAGCTTGATGGAGCAGCTCCTCATTAGCAGCCGCTTCGTGTTCGGGGCTTTTCTTCGGGTGCAGAAAGGTTTGTAAAGTTGAAATGTTCCTGTTGTGGTACGTTACAGCAGGTGCGACCCGTGGAGGAGGGTGGCAGTGCTCCCCTTGACACTTTAAACAGTTTTCATAGATGACAGCTCTTTTGTCTTGCTGTGCATCTTGTAATGGTCTCCAGGTGCCAGTGGGTGCAGATTTGAGCTCATTTGCAAATCTAGGGCTCATTGACTCATACAGGTTCAGTCTGTTAGTGTTTGCCTCGGGCTGCCTATCTGCGCTCGGAAAGCCCAACAGATCAGCTAAGAGACTGGCTAATTTCTCTCTTCCTTTCTTTGACGGCGGTGAATCCTCACTCGTCTCCAATGTTGGCTTCTCGGAGCTGTGGATGCTTCCAGAGCCAGAAGAGGGTTTCTCCATTTTCTTCACCGCAATACCGTATTCACTGGTAGTGCAGGGTCTGCATGGTGATTTGTCAACACTTTGATCTGCCGGATTGAAAATATGATGTTCTGGAGGCAAAAAAAAAACCTTCAACACACTTTGATTCCTGTCCCAAATCAAATCAGCACAGCTGCGGCTGCAAACTATAAATGTTTTCTCTCAATCATGCATCAACTCTGTTCATGCATGAACGAATCAATGCATGCAGTGTGCGTACATACAATATTTCAACTAATTACACTTACCTGGTATGGCAGGTATCGCTGAACCACTTGCAGGGATGTGCGGTGTTCCCTGAGAGATGAAATAGAAAATTATACAAATTACATTTTTAACACAAACTGGCTTAATTAGATGAATATGAGGCATTTTGAAGGAATAGTTGGCAATGATCTGTATTTTCTTTTGCCAACAATCCCATGAAAACACGAAAAACTGACAGCGCATTAATCTGTCTACGGCTTTCAGCCAGAGGCCGAAAAACGGTCCCAACTATAAACTTGCATTTGTTAAAAAAGGGCTACATAATTTCCTTAAACAGCTGGGCACTGTGGTTGTAAGAAAACGTTACTCAAACAGGAGGAATTTACTGGGGACTACTTTCAGCTACTGATTTGGTACCCGAGTGAGTATTTACAGCAGCAGGACAGTAATGGTGTGTGGAATTAATCAAAATAAATTACAGTGACAACAATGGAGCTCTGTGGCATAGAGGAATAAGATATATCAGGCTTTGGCTACACAGGCAATATTTGTTAGTAAGATCAATTCATTGTCTTTTCATGGGATTTGTTGACAATAACATAATATACAATATCACCAGCCTTATCCTTTAAAAGCTCAACACATTGGACGGTTTAGTTATGGAGGACAAAACCTTCCAAAATCAGAAGTGAATAAATAAATAAATAAATTAGATATTTAATGTGTCAAAAATAACATAAATTGATATTCCTGTTTTAATTTGCTTCTTATATACCTTTGTATTAATTCCCCTATCTACTTGTATTTAATTTTCCCTTTTATTTATTTATTTGTATTAACTTTCCAATTTATTTAGTTATTTTTGTATTTATTCTTTATTTATTTTGAATGTATTTTTAAATGTATTTATTCATTAATAAATGTATATATTTATTTCTGCATGACATTCCTTCTGCATTTCCCTGTATTCTTTTCTTTATACATCGCTTTTACATTACTTGTAAAAAGAAAAAAAATGTAAAAAGCAATGTATAAAGAAAATAATACAAAAAGAACACAATACAGAAATAAATGAGTTTGGGGAAATAAATAGGGGAAAAATGCAAAGAGAAAATCATGCAGAAATAAATAAATATACATACATTTTAATAATAAATAAATACATTCAAAAATACATTTTGAATAAATAAAAAAATATAAATAAATGTAAAAGTTAGTAAAAAATAAATGGGAAAATTTAAAGTAGATGGGGGAATTAAAACAAAGATAAATAAATATAGAGGCAAATTTAAATAGAAAATCAATTTATGTCACATTTATTTATCTATTTAGGTGGGTAGATGGATAGATGGATACTTTTTGGTAGGTTCAGTCCTCCATATTTAGCTTTAGTAAATTAAATTTTAAAGTTGTGAGGAATTATGGCTGTGAATGCTCTGAATGTCAGGTCCATGGCTGTCAGATGACGACATCCATCACACTGAAACAATTTCCCTCTGACTTTGCTGGAGATTTATTACCCATACTCCCCCGTCTTCAAACCAGCCAGACAAACCCTTTTTAAGTCTGTTGACAACAGCGTGATTGCAATTATAATACAATTAATTATGATAAAATCATCTGAATACATTCATAAATATACTCCATAATGTGAAATAACATGTATTTAGTTATAGTCTGTTTTCTGTTGAACTGGCCCTTTAACTGTGAGCCAATAAACACTACAGGGGTGGAATGTGTTGCTCAGGCGGAGGGTGATAAATGCCCTCCCACACTGCTCGTGCCTGATCCATCAGCTTCTGGCCAACAACTCTCATGTTTAATTTAGTTCACCGAGGACTGAATGAAGGAAAACAAAGAGAAAGAACATTTTGTTCAGGTGATCAAATGCAATATGCTTTCTTAACTAAATGCACTACCAGCAGGTGGAGCTACATGGTTAGAGTATTCCAATAAACACGACATGGACAGACCAGAACAAAAAAGCTTTTAGAGTTTGCACCTGGATGTTTAAAAGATTTAATTATAACTCAAGCTCAGCCTTAAAGAGTGCAAGAAGCTATTTGATAAAATACTGCAGGTTTCTACTGAAAATCATCATCACACATGAGGAAGAAATAATGAGTATGAAGCTGGTATAAAAGATGAAAGACTATAATGTATCACAGCCAAGCAGGATCCATCTCCAAATCAAAGGGCAAAAACTGATTTATCCTAAAATCCAACACGTCTTTCTTCACTTACAGCGACTTCTCACGACTACACAATGTAAAAGCTGAAACAATTAGTCAATAAAAGGAATAGTTCATTGTCAGAAAAATTAATCAACTAGTTTTATAGCAGATTAAAGTCGTTTTTAAGCAAAATGCCAAACATTCTGTGGTTCCGGTAACGCAAATGTGAATATTTGCTTATTCTTTTAGACATCTAGGATATTAAACTGGATATCTTTGAGTTTTTGATTGCTGGTTGGACTAAACAAGTGACTTGAATATGTAAACTTGGGCTTTGGTAAATTGTGATGGGCATTTTAAATAATTTCTTACATTTTATGGACCAAACGATTAAGAAAATAATCCCCACAGTTAGGGATGCACCGATACCGATGTCGGATATGTCAGATACTGACTCAAATAGCTGGATCGGGTATCAGTGACAATGAGGCCGATCAATTCAATTTAATTCTATCTGTATATACTATATAGATTATATACTGGCATTTTAATTCCTGTTTAAGTTTTGACCAATTTGTTGCTGCATTAAAAAAGGTTTACACTTGAATTGTAATTCCTGTTAATTTTGAGGATTTTTTTACCAAGTTGCTGGTGTACAATTATTTTAATAATAGATAACAATTCAGTAAATTTATGTATTTATTGGTCACATTTTGTTTTACAAAGTTAGGAAAGCAATATTTAAGTCAAGCCTGATGTTTCCTTACACATAAAAGAATGATCCCAGTCACTTCCACACAGTGAAGCTTATTAATTAAACACTGGTATCAGATCGGTACTACGTATCATCCGATACCCAAAGCCCAGGTATCGGTATCGCATCGGGACTGAAAAAGTCGGATCGGTGCATCCCTACCCAGGTTGATCGATAATGAAAATAATCTTTAGTTGTAGCCCTGAAACAAAGACTAATCAAAACCTGAAGACGAAATCGCCACCTACTACTGCATGATCGCCAAGCCAAGGAGAAAAGAACTATCACCTACCTAGGAGACAACTGAACCTCATAGCTCATATTGAGAAGTTTTTACTAGAAGCTTATTTTTTTTTTATCTTGGATATAAAAGCCATAGATACATTTGGATAACATTCAGAAAAAAAGAATAGTCCCTAAACTCAACAGCACTAAGTTAAGCAAAAAATATGAGGTAGAAAGAAAAGTCACTCACAAGGTCTAAATCTGATGCAGTGACAGCATCAACATCAATTGGCTGCTGAAACGCTAACTTGTTAGACAGATGGGCAATGGGACTGCTGGTTGTTCTGACATCAGATGCAAAGCGGCTTCACTGTCAGCCTGCACGACACCACAAAGGTCATATTGACAGCGAGCTACGGAACAGATGATAGTGATGATAAGGCGTGCTCACACAAGCTGCTACTGTATGACGGGGAGTGATATAACAGAGCACATTCAGAAGACCATTTGAACATAGAGGATTTTTTTTTTTTTTTCGAGGCAAACAGATGGCCGACGAGAATAGAACTACATTTATATCTGAGCTTAACCCAAGTCTGTTTCTGGCAAAACGATAAAAGACAAGAAACAACTGACAGGAAGATATTTGTTTTTCTGCTTACCTTAAATCCACCACAAACTGAGCAGATCGTCACGATGGTTTTGGAGACAGATGTGCTGCAGATGTGACAGGAGTCTGGGTGTTCACTAGAGGCCGACTTGGTTTTCTTACTCTCCTCTGAGGGGCCTTGTAAGTGTTCACTCATTGACTGTCTTTCAGTCGTTTCTGAGTGACCCTCAGAGGTCTTGGCGCTGCTTTTATCCCCCTTTGTTGAGTCTGTTGTGAGGCATGGAGAGGCAGGACTGTCCTTAGTTGGGGTGGAGGGTTCATTGTCTTTGGCGTCCCCACTTCCCTCCTGTAACAGACTCTTTGGGCTGTCGTAGAGATACCGAAGTGACGTTGGTACTTGGTATTCATGTCCAGTGGCGCAAGAACAAGGGCTCAGGTCTTGAGCCAAGTGGGGAGGCAGGCTGAAAACGGACCCAAAGTCCTCTCCGGGGGTGATATCCAGGCTGCCTGTGTAGGAGGAGAAACTCCCAGAGTAAGAGGAATGGCTGCCAGTGGCGATGCCGCTGTCGGACGAGCTCTGGCGGCCGATCTCCTGGAGCTGGCGGGGGGGCTTGGCGGCGGGCCGGTTCCCACCTCCCTGGTTGACGGAAAGCTTCTCCATGCTCTGTAACGCCACTTTAGCTCCCACATGGCCGATGCTTTCGGATGGGTTGGAGGCCGGCTCGGTCCAAATGGCCATCCGGCTGCCGATGCTGCCGTCTGATTGGCTGGTGTCCGACGCGTCGGAGGAACCGGATATGCTGCGGTCGTCTCCCCCGGCAGACGGGCAGTACGAGGACGAGGAGACTGCCAAGAAAGACAGCATTAATACAACTTTAAGGAATTTAATCAACAGCTTTAACACAAACATTGCTTTCATTAATAAAGCATCATTATGCCTATTTTCCTCCCCGGTATTAACTATATAATGATAGGAGCAATAAATCACCTGGGTGAGTAATGTCAAATCTGCAAACTTAATTTAAATCTAAGTGCAGCATTATTAAAAGCCAATGTATCATTTAGACTCTTTGGTGGGGAGATCGCTGCAGTAAAAGAACGATTATGGGTGCTTTGAGATAAGTATATAAACAAAAGACACATTCGGAGCATAGACTGTATATAACGATGGACGACATGGAGGCTCGGGAATTGTACGAGAGAGGAGACGTAATTTTAAGTTTCCATAACCGTCACGAGTGTGTGCAATAGAACATGTAAATTTGATCATAAATGTAGTTATAGAGATATTAGGGTTAGTTGTTACAGCTGCTGTGGTGCTAACGTAGCAGCAAGGTGGCCGTGCTCGGCTCGTGATTGGCTCGAGCAGGTGTGTGGGCGGGACCTCGATACTGCGGCTCCAGCCCCCCCGATCACTACTGCGCAGACTCTGACAAATGACGTAAAAATCTCAAGATAGCAGCTCCCGTATCCGTGATATTTTGGTTTCACTTTTTGGACAGTGGGAGGAAGTGGAGACGTGTCGTCCATCTATATATACAGTCTATGATTCAGAGCAGGAAGATATGTAAAATTGGCAAACTTTTGGCGTCAATTTCGCGGTTATTTTCTACTTTGAATCTGAGCCCAGCATTACAGTATACATGCTCTACCTGTGCTGCTCCTGTGAGAGAGCATGCTCAGTCGCTTCTCCAGCTCCTGGGCCTCGTGGTTCAACCTCTCCTCTGAATTCGTCTGACTGGCACTGGGGTCTGTAGAGAAGAGCATCCAAAGAATAACCCACAAAGGCTGTATGTATATATATCTATATACATATATACATATCAAACTAACTAGTGACGACTACTGACGTGGGATCAAATGTGACACAGCTGAGGATTGGACACAGCGGTGACACAGGCCCAGCTGTGAAAACACATCCAACAACAACAACTCCAGAGAAACAAGAAAAGGACACTTTAAACCTCTAGAGTCTCGCTCATGAAAAGCTGTGGCGTCAGGAAAATAAAATGTCAGCCGCAAGATGTTAGTGAAAAGAATAACTAACAAGCACTTTGGCAGGAGTGTTGTGTACTATTATTTGGCCTGCGAGTGTAACAGGCCTCAGAAAAGGGGTCACACAGGGGAACACCTCGCAGTATTTGTGCGACACTACAGGGCTTATTAATAGCGCTGCCACGTGGCTCTGTTGGTACGCGCTCTGCTGCTGCTGGCTAAAGATTGTTGGTGCTGTTCAAGGATCTTATGTACCTTGGACCACCAAGGTCAGCTCTGACACTGGATCGATTTTTTTTCCCTCCGGAGCCTGCAGCAGTAATGGACCAGAACTCTGCGAAAGGTTGAGATCACATCCTACATGTGGAGTATCGACTTACAGTACACAACAGTCTCCTCAAATTAAAAAACAATAGACTGGGACAAACTTTAAGATGACTCATGCACGTCGTACTCTAACTGCACTCTCGTGTAGACAAAGTCAAATTACAGTTAGAGTTTGTAGGTTTTAGGTCCTAACGGAAAGATTTAAAGCCAAGATTTCAAATGTTTGTACTAACATTTAATGTTTACATTTAGTCATAAAGTTATACGTTGATCATGAATTTCTTCTCCTTCCTTTTGAACTTCTATCTTGACCTAGAAGACTAAAGCTCTTTGTCCTGCTGTTATGTAAGAAGAACTTCACACAATCATCAGGAGGCAAAGATTCCCTGCTGAAAAACAGATGTACAACAATCCAACGAGATAGAACTTAACTAGTAAACTAGTATAGAGGTAAACTCACCATCAGAACTGGTAAGATTCAAACTAAGACTTGAATGTTTTTATTTCAAATGTTTGTACAAATTAGAGCTGCCCCTTCTTAGTCAGTTAGTCGACTCATTGATCAGTTTGGTCTTGATTGATTTTTTTATGCTTTTTTGTGCTGAATTACTCATTTTTTAAAAACGTATGCTCAAATCTCCGGTAAACACAGGATTTAAAGTGGTGCTTTTAAGTGATTGTGTGTGGAGAAACTCAGTTTTAAAGATCTGTCGATTGAAATAGACTAATTGATTAGTCGATAAAATCGTTTGTTACACGGCTATGTTGAATACCCGATTCTGATTGGTCAATTACAATGTTTTACGGTCTGTTATTTCTTTATAGCAGACCGTTGCTATGTATAACAGACCGTTGCTATGAACGCAGTTCTGATCTCAGACTCTGGCGGACAGCTTTTGTGTATAATTTGTGATTTCTTAAGTAAGTAGCCGTGTAATAAGCGGGATAATGCGCAGCAAGCGGGTCATTGTTGTGAAATAAACCCCTTCAGGGCGATGCAAGACGGGGTTTATTTCACAACAATGAGCTGCTCGCTGCACATTATCCCTTACATGAGCGTTAGTCGACTAGGAATTTCCTTGGTCAAGGACAGCCCAATTACAAACATTATAAAATGAATGTTTCACATTTGTAATGGTCACACTTAATATTTGCAAAATCTAACCAGACTGTTCCCATTAAAATAACTTTTCTCATTATAACCAGATGTTTTTCTCATGATGAAAACATACTTTCATCTTAATATGACCAAAATGTAAGAATGTTTTTTTAATGATTACAGCTCTAGTGTCTTGGTGGTGTCAAGGACCGAAGGCTCCGTCAGTGGCTTGTAAATTAAAGTGCGCCAGCAGCATCGTAAACAACACAAACTGATGGACATATTTCACATCGGTTGTCATGGCTGCATCCAAATAGAAAAAGGCGTCTTACTGCCTCTGCAAACACTTGAAAAAAAAGAATGAAATTAAAGTTTACCACAGCATCAACACTACCTGCTGCTTTTTGATTGTCAGCTGAATAAAGATTCAACATCATATGACGCCTGCACTCCATTTAAGTAGGTTTCCCTTTGTCATTGTGACAAGCAACACGCCAGCACGACCAAATGGAGCGCAGCCAAAGACATCAGAAATAAGTGGGCTAATATCTGCCTGACTGACAGGTGTCACAGCCCATCACACTGTATTTTTTTGCGGTTGCTCATCCCAGCTAAGCTCCACTAACGCCTCGTCCCCTTTGACTAAATTAGGATTTTCAGGCTACTGTAACTGGCAGTCCTCTCTGCATTTATCTCATGTCTATGGTTATGAGCAGGGCTGGTAATCGATTCAATTATGTAATCGTGATTAATCACACATTTTTTATCTGTTCAAAATGTACTTAAAAAGGGAGATTTGTCAAGTATTTAATACTCTTATCAACATGTGAGTGGGCAAATATGCTTCTTTATGCAAATGTATTTATATATTTATTATTGGAAATCAATTAACAACACATAACTATGACAAATATTGTCCAGAAACCCTCACAGGTACTACATTTAGCATAATAAATATGCTCAAATCATAACATGGCAATCTCAAGCCCAACAGGCAACAACAGCTGTCAGTGTGTCAGTGTGCTGACTTGACTATGACTTGCTTCAAACTACATGTGATTATCATAAAGTGGGCATATCTGTAAAGGGGAGACTCGTGGGTACCCATAGAACCCATTTTCATTCAGATATCTTGAGGTCAGAGGTCAAGGGACCCCTTTGAAAATGGCCATGACCCCTTTTCCTCTCCAAAATTTAGTTTTGAGCATTATTTAACCTCCTTCGCAACAAGCTAGTATGACATGGTTGGTACCAATGGATTCCTTAGGTTTTTTATAGTTTCATAGGATACCAGTATCTTTCCTCTAGCTTTAAAACTGAGCCCGCTACAACCTAAAATCACAAGTTACGTTAATGCGTTAAAGAAATTAGTGGCGTTAAAACAAATTTGTGTTAACGTGTTATTATCATGTTAACCTTGACAGCCCTAGTTTTGAGATTAGGAATCAAAAACAACACACAAACAGCACTAATTGCACTGCAACTATATACAATTAGAGAAAGGGATTTTAATAACTAATAATAAAATCATAATTTATAAAATATACATTTTAAAGGAATAGTTTGACATTTTGGGAAATTATCTGCAAGCTAAATATGAAGCTACAGTCAGCAGCCGGTTAGTTTAGTTTAGCATAAAGATTGGAAACAATCATTTTCCACTTTATCTTGAAGAAGCCATTGTAAGCCTCATTCCTTATATAGTCATCCACTTAGCGGCTTACTTGGATTATGCAATTTTCCTAGAAGAACTTTCTAGTAATGAACCTTTAAAATGCTCCCCATGGGAATAAAGTCTGTATCCTAGGGAGACAAAACATAGAGCAGGGGAGTGAAAGGCAGAGAGAGGTGGAAACCATATAGCACGCAACAGTGACAATACAGAGATGAGTGAGTGAGCCCTGGGAACATAACAGCAATTAATCAAAACAGAGGCGGAGACATTTTAGTCGGGAGCTGAGACAAAGACGAGGACTGAGAGGTGAACCACGAGTGAGAGACACAATTTCATGCTGCAGAGAGGCATAAGAGTATAAAATGAGGGAGGAGGGAGGGGAGAGTGGAGCGGTGGGTGACGGAGTATGAAATGAAGGAGGGGTGGGAGGCAGCAGTGGAATCCTGTGGATGAGGTTACATACATGCCCGGAGTGATTAGGAGGCTTTGGCTGCTCTGCTTGTGTGAACTGTGACTTTGACCCCTTGATCTCCCCCCGACATCATCCCTGCTATTTATTCTACTACGCACCACAATAATAGGAGTATGAGCTCAACCTGTGATTGGGCGGCAAGATGTGTGAAAACCAGAATATCCACAAGACCCCCACAGCTGCCCGGTCCACATTTCCTGTTAAGTTGCACGCTGGGTGAGACTTTATCTTTTTCTTTTTTTTAAACTGCTAGCGTGGAAAAAATCGAAGGTGTTAAAGTGGACAGCAGGAGAGCAGATAATGTTTAACAGCTTTCGTAATATTAGACCTAGCAATCCAAATGTCCTATTAACATAACAGAAATAAGAGCAATCACATAGATGAGGTTTGGCAGTATCTGGCAGATAGAGAGACGGGAAGAATTTGAAAATAAGACTTTGAAGATAACCAAGTACACAACGTTTCTGTAGGACGGTACATTGTGTCTGGATTTAGTTATCCATGTGCCAAGTTACAGTTTAGAGACTGTTTTAAATTAAAACCTGCAATATTTTTTAGGCCACTTGGGGGCAACAGAAACAAGCTGTAAATACAATATTGACATATTATTGTCTTATTAAATGTATAGCTTATGTGTTAACAATAGAGCTGCAACGATTGATCGGTTAGTTGTCAACTACAAAAATTAATCGCCAACTATTTTGATAATCGAATAATCGGTTTGAGTCATTTTTTTAAAGATTTTTTTTTTTCTCTCTTATTCCAGCTCCTTAAATGTGAATATTTTCTGGTTTCGTTACTCGGTAAACACTGATCGACATTTTTCACAATTTTCTGACATTTTATAGACCAAACAACTAATCGATCAATCAAGAAAATAATTAACAGCCCTAGTTGGCAAACAGTTGCTTAATTACACATCCGGCAGATACGGATGCAACAAAGTTGCAATGCTGATGTTATCTTCCAAAAACAAACTCTGCGCTGGATAATAAAACTTTTTTTTAGCAAAGAAACTGAGAAGATGTTGTCAGGTTTTCACAACGGGTGGCAGAAGAACAGGAACGCAGAGGAGCTGAGGGTGGACATGCTAGAGCTCAGGGCTCATTATACAGACAAACCTCGCTGTACACACACAGGAAATATTAAAATATTCTGCCCTATTAACTCTTTGGAAAACTTATTATACTTTAGTTCTCAAAATATTCCCAAATGGAGATCACGACGTCCACATATTAGGTCTATCATTTAACTAGTGTGCTTGGCATCTTTGACTAATTAAAATCTTCGGACAACCCCGCTGTAATAAGAGTAAAACCGGCGGCTATTTGGAACTCGGCCCATCCTCCAGCTCGCCCACCAGTAGCATTACACCCTCAACTATACATAGACCACAATTGAATTTGCCTTCCATAATCACAGTTAGTACAGTAGTTATCCTCTTACTGATGTTTAAGGTGACCCTAAACTTTAAATTCACCACAGTACACTTAAGTCAGGGGTTAAGGCGTTTGACTGAAATTATAAATGGAAAAAGAGGATTACCCAATTACGTAAAAAAAACAGCTGTCAGTGATAATTTAGTCACATCAAAGCACATCCATCCACGGAGGAATCCTCTGACTCATCCTGCCATAAATGGGTGAATACCAGGAAGGCAGCAAACCTGACAGCTATGATAATCCCTGGAGGCACAGGAGGGGAGCCGTGCACGGGTTTGCTACCATTTAAAATTACAAGTGTTGACTTAAGTGTTTTCTCTTACACCTTGGCAACAGCGAGGCCATTCATTATCCAAATAAGCGTCACAAAGATCCACCTTCTTTAAATAATAGTCCTCCCCCGTCTCTTACGTACGGGTTGGTTTTCCAGTCCTTTCAAGCTAAGCAGCTTTAAACACCTCTGGTACTGACCTGGCAAAACTGGCCGCAGTCCAAAAGGGCCTCTGGTGGGGGAGATGCCTCTGACGATGCAGTCGAATAGAAAGCTGATCTGCTCGCTCTCGGCAGACGCGAGCAAAAACACACCGGCCCCTGTGGAAAGCAGACTTTATTAGTGTCACGGTGGTTTTTTGCAGCATTGAAATATCCACCACAAGGCCAAATATACTGTAATTAGTACAATGTTATTACACAGGAGGTAATGAATAAGAAAGATTACACAAGATTTGCTTGGTATCATTTGAAATTCTTCAATTGTAGCACCAATATGATTGATACCTGCTAGTGGGGGCGGGGGGGAAATCGATATAGCATAGTATTGCGATATTTCGCGTGGTAATATTGTATCGATACACTGACATCAAGTATCGATCTTTTATTATTTAAACTAATAATATTGCATATACAATGTAGACTCTAATACAAACAGTTCAGTTTGTCAGCTGCATGATGCAACATTTATGTTGTCATGACTGTTGGTCAGTCTGTCCGCTTGACTAACAATCCCATTTGGTTACAATAAAAATAATTGAAGTGAGATGAACCGAGTGAAAACTGTATTTTATAAGATAAAACAGATGTTGACAAACTGCATAATTTGCAGTTGAAAAAATAATAATAAATCACAATACTCAGCATATCACAAAAAATAAAAAAAACGCAATAAGATCGTATCGTGATTTAAGTATCATGATAATATCGTAGCATGGAGCCTCTGGTGATTCCCACCCCTACCTGCTAGGGCTGCAACTAACAAATATTCTCATTAACGATTATTCATTTGTTCTATACACGTCTAAATATTGTGAAAAATGTCCATTACAATTGCCTACAGCCAAAGCCTTTACATTGTTTGTTTTGTGTGATCGACAATCCAAAACCCAAAGATGTGCAGTTTACTATCAAGTCAAAAAAAGCAGCAAATTATTTTTGTGTTTGTTGTGCATGTTAGCAAGCTAATATTTGTAAATTAGCACTAAACACAAAGTACAGCTGAGGCTGATGGGAATGACATCAGCTATGTATTTCATTGGACATTTTTTTAAAAATTTTGACATGATGATGGGGCTCAATAAAACGTCACCAAAGTTGTCACAATTCATCCTGAGGGGGACATGAATGTTTGAACCAAATTTCATGGCAATCCATCCAGTAGTTGTATAGACGATTCACTCAAAACCACAAATATCAACCTCGTGGTGGCGCTAGACGAAAAATAAAAAAAATCCCCCAAATCATAAGGAATTAATCAACTGGGCACAATAAATATCTTTTATCCCTTGAACCATGCTGCTACCATGGCTACAAATGAGAAATTATTAAATCGAAAAATGGTTGCCAAGTAATTTTCTGTCAAGCAAAAAATAGATTAAATCAACTCATTGTTCTTTCTGTATCAATACTAAAATGTATAAATCTTTTCATGGTAACTTTCTTTGAGAAATACAATACAATACAATTTTTTTTTTTTACATTTAAAGGAAGAAACCACTTGGGGGCAATTGTATAACTTTGTATAAATAAAATATAGACAAAAAAATCTAAAACAAGAACTATATGATCAAAGAATAACAAATCTGACCAAGCATTCAGTGCTAACAATTCATACATTCATGTTCCAAAAAATCATTGAGGGTTGATACTCAGCCCTGGTCGTGGCTGCTGTTATATATTTCATATTAAGTAACAAAAAAATGTCCTCTTTACTGCTCCCAGTTTGTCTTTCACATCAATTTAAACTGTCATCAAGGGTGATATAAGAATGCAAAGGTTAAAGGTCATGCTCCCCAGAGGTCTCTTGACCTCGCTCTGACAAAACAACTGATTGTCGGTTACAAGGTGTCACCATTAAAGTGTCGTTGTGTCGCCCTGTCCCTGAGACCACCCATGTCAAGGCAAGCCACAATCACATTCCCATCACTCCCCTTGCCGTGAGCAGGGTCGAAGGTCAGCAGTAAAGTCAGCAGTAAAGTCTGTACCAGTCGAAATGGAACATGTATTGCCTGCTGATGTGGATGATATGGCTCTAATTCAGTTTTATATCGCACTCTCCTGTGGCACAGAAACTACTTCGGTGAGACTCCGAGGCTGAATTTAATCCCTCCAAATCTTTTTGTTTATCAGGAACCACATCCACTTGTGTCACGCTTTTGATAGCAGGTGACTAAACATCAGGTGCACTGCCAAAAGCTAGAGCACAAAAAAAACTGCAAAGCAAAACAAAGGACAGGTGGCTGGGCTCATTTAGTTTACAATGAATACTCTGTACAGGAACAAAAACAACTCAAGTAGACCCTTCTGGTCTCTCCTCTGAAAAGTGATAAAACACAGCGTCATTACAAAGTAACAGAACTTATTAGATTGTGGTCGGTAAGTGGGAAGTGTAAATTAGCTGGAGTCTTCACTAGAGCGAAGGCTGGCCTTTTTTATTTTCACACCAGCAAACTGATCCAAGCAGGCAAACTTTAAAAAGAGAGTTTGCTTTTTGGCAAACCGCACCATTTCTTTCTATTCTTTTCTTTTCTTTTCTATTCTCGAGTGAGACAAACTCATAAATCTATGGAACCGGTGCCAGCTTCCCTAAGGGGAACAATACATACCTTCTTCATTAATAGGGAAATTAGCAACTCTAAATATACACACACACACACACACACACACATACAACTATCTAGTTTCATCCCCCCGCAAAATGAATAAAACTGAACTATCCCCTTAGCAAGTATTGTGACTTTTTACAGTTTCTTTAAAGTCTCTAAAGCAACACAAACACAACACGTTATCACACATATTATCAGTTTAAAACGTCAGAAAACAGTTGCCTCTTCACACATCCAGCAACATTAGCATTCATTTGGAGTTGTGTTTGAGTCCACGTCCAATACTTATTCTCCTTTTAGCTCTATTTTTGGTCTCCACCGACTACAGAGAGAAATATTGGACTCTTTAGCTGCTTAATGCTCCACTATGTTCACCAGCTAGTCACTAACTTTGTCTGTATGTTGTTTGGTGTCACGAGGGTAGTGAACAGTGGGGGTTTTAGAGCTTTTTCACTATAAACAGTTGATGCAATCAAGTTAAACGAGAGTGAACCAAAACAGTGAAGTTTGGAGCCAGAAAAACGCCAAGCCTCATGCAAGAACATTCTCGTATTCTTGTCTTTACTTTCTCTTACTTTTTTCGAACCGTGGGCTTTGCAGTTTTAGATGTTCTGGTGATATTGTAGTGTTATACAATAGCAGCAATGGTCAATTTAAATGATATCGCTAGGCTATATGAATACATTTAGAATTATATTATAATTGAATTGCAGAGTCAAACAGGATGATGTCAACATAATTATGAAGTTTAATTTATATAAGATTTTCAAACTCAAAATTGCTTTTAAGTAATGAAATATACAATCCTTTAGTGAAGAACTTAGGCTGGATAACAGCAGACTAACTGCACATGACTCCTACGACACCACTTGTAAATTGTGTTTGTACTGAAGAGAAAATTCAAAATACGAGACAATTGGTGAATGCGACAAGTTCTCCTAAATCACTTGTACAAGCCAATTCAGAACGAATCTGTTTGTACGAGTGGTTCTTGCATAAAGCTGAGATGAACTGGAGAGCTGGGTGATAATTCTCTGTAGGTTTGTCACTACAGAAAAGCCCCTTCACATTACATATAGCTATTTGATCAAGTTTTAATACAAACATATTGATGAGTGCAGCTTTAACACCTTGTTTAAGCACCGTTTGAGGAAATCGGTCACTCGGATCATTCAAGAAATCAAGAAACAGCACATCAAGTAGGCCTGCATCAATTATATTCATTCTGCATTATTATGTTTACTTAATTTTTCAATCAATTATTTCATTGTTAGGTCTATACAAATTTCAGAAAATAGAAAAAAATGCAAATATTCAAATTGTATAAACTGGGACCAGGAATTGTTTCGCATTTTTATTTGATAAATTACTAAAATTAGGAATTGTTAATCTAGTCTGATAATCTAATTTTTAGTGTTAGTTCAGGCTCTAGTTAATTAGTTATTTATGTTTTTATTTTTCTATTTTCTTGGATACCTCTTTAAGTGTTCTTACAGTAGGTTTTGTTTGATTTTGTCATTCATGTGTGACTTGACTGCAAATTTCACATTGGGATTAATAAAGTATTAATCCAGTTGATATTTTCCAACTCATTGCTGATTAATTTTCCATCCATCATTGCCCATCTGACTCATCATTTTAGCCTTCATATCAAGTGTGATATATACAGCATACTTTGACCACTAAAAAACTAGAATCATTGAGTATAAACTATCAAGCAGGACATGGACAAATGGTCGGACAAATGCAGCTTCACCCAGAAGTGAGAGGTTCAACACTGTTACACCACTTCTCCCTCTGCCGTGGATAAACTGTGCTGAGAGATTACATGTCACAGGAATGCACGCCCTTCAACACTCAAACATCTAGATGCACCTTCACGTTCACACACGTTTTTTTTTTTCCGCCCTTTTGCTGTGTACGTGAAGGTGTACGTGATGTCTGACCGCCTTCATATTATCTGCGATCCACTGCTGAAGATTTAATGGAGCTAAATAAATCACACGTCGCATACTGAAGTGTCACGTTTCCAACGGGGTCATCGTGTGTCCGTAACGCTCTGATGTCTCTGGCGTTCCACTCGTGTCTCTCGGTCCCCTCCAGGTGTTGACATACACTCGTCTCCGCTTTAATGGTTTCGTGTCTGTTCCAAGATGTAAACTGTGGTTCATCTTATCACAGGGACACACACACAGCTCGGGCGGTTATAACCGAGCTCATGGGGGTAACTCCAGTTCCTCAAAATCAACTTCTCTGAAGTGACGCATGATGTTGAATTTGGGGAACAGCGGGGGGGGGATCCTGCACAGACTGAATAATTTCCTCCAGCAGGTTTCTTGTTTTCATGAAGCAGCTGTTTTTCTAATGCACAATCCGCCAGACAAAACACTAATGAGAACAAGTGAAAAACTATTTTACTGCCATTTACATCATATGCTTGCTGTTTCTCATCTAAGTAAATCAAATTACCAATAACGGCCCACTATTTCACATTAGACAACAACATTACAACCATATGGGGTTGTTAAATATCTCACTGCCACACAATGAGCATGAATCTGCTGATACAGGCTTTCCACAAGATTTTGAAACCAGGGATATGATCCCATTCAGCCACATGAGCATCAGAGAGGAGCTGTTGGGCAATAGGGCCGGGCTCAGCTGGAGTTGGTCAGGCCAGTCAAGATCTTACACACCAAAATTGTTGCCACAAAGTTGGAAGCATCTCTCGTCTAACTGCACGTTTCCACACCAAGCAGCTCAGTTCAGTTCGTTACACATTATATTGGTTATTTTTGCGTTTCTATAAGCAAAAATCTTGGATGGTACCAATAGAAGCGCTCCATACTTGGTACCACCTCGATCGAGGTTCAAAGCGAGCTGAGCCGATACTAGAAGGTGCCGTTAAAATACTGCAGACCACTGATTGGTCACAGAGAATCATCTCTAGCGTGACATGGGACATCCTGCGCACATTTTTAAATAGCCAAGGTACCGTCAAAAGCAACCACAATGTTTAATTCACTCAACCCAGATTTTTAAAAAATGGCAGCTCCCAAAACTACACCATACACTATGCCGTACGATTGAGGAAGTGCAGACGTTTCTGTTTGTTTGCCGTTGAAATGGTGCAGTGATGAGTTGAAGATGATGTCACGGCTGTTTATGGCGATCAGCTGAGAATCCCGCCAACACTGAGGGTGTACTATCCGCAGTGGAAACACAGCTAAAGAAAAGACCTCATAAGTGAGTTGAGTCGAGCAGAGCCGTACCATGCAGTGGAAACACGGGGGGGGGGGTGGGATCGATACAGCATGGTATCGGGATATTTTGCGTGGCAATATTGATCTTTTATTACATAAACTATTAACTACTTAACAATCCGACGACCCGCCGGCAGGCCCGGCCACTACTCTATCTTTCAGAGGTTGTAGCGTGCTCAGTCTTTAAAGGTAGAGTGAAGATAGGTATCATATGAAACTAGAAAAACTAGGGAATCGGTTGGTACCACCGATGTCATGTTAGCTTGTCGGGAAGAGCGCTAAATAACACTGGCAAAACTGGCATGGCTATTTACAAAGGTATCCCTTGACCTCTGACCTCAATATATACGTATTGCTTTAACTAATGGATAAATAGTTGAGATGCCTAGCTTCTGCCACTCCAAGTGGTAGCAGTATGAAGGAAAACTTGACCAAACCGACTGGAATAAAAAGAGACCAAGCCTAAACATCAATAAAGCCAGGATCACTAGGAGTGGAGTTAAAACACACTAGTCTAAAACATAATTGTAGTCTGCAGCATAAAGATATCCCTTAATTGAAACTAAGTAAACCATGAAAAGCAGCCCCAGACAAAAATTACACAACTGGCTGTAAACCATGTATTTAACTCGGAGTTGCTCATGAACTTATTTAACTGATATTGTTGAATGAAAGCTACAAAAACATCTCGAATCACAGCTGGTGATTATTTGGTCTGAAAAAGACTCAGACTGTAATTTAATGAGCTATTAACCTCTAATGATGCGAACCAATTTTACTCAAGAGATATCACTGTCATCACATGATGAAGATTTTTTTTGTGCTCTCTCTCTTATTTTGTTGTTTGCTTTAATTTAATTTTGCAGTTGAAGTTCTGTTTTATAATCCTCCCACTTTGTCAACCACTCATTGTTATTTGTGGTATTGAATGTCCAAAGCTCATTAAACTAGAACTGTTTATAGCCTCATGCTTCCCAAACACAAGTGCACTGTTTGAGCCCAATAACCAATTACCTAGAACCATCTGCCAAACACAAAATACCAGTTTATGGAGCCACATAATAGCAAAATGGTCAATTTACCTAAACACATCTAAATGGAGCATAAAACTCAATAACATGAGGAGCAGTAAACTTACAATAACCGCATCTTGTTCCTCCCTCGAACACGAATCCATTGGGTACGGGTCCATATCTGCGCAGGTCCGGAAGGTTCCAGTGGCCGATGATGACGGGAGGAACGTCCCTGGCGAGAGCCAGTAAGTTGTTGCACAAATGAAGAGTTGCAGGTCCGCTCTCCAACTTGGTCCCTGGTAAGACTCCAACACTGAATCTGTGAACTAAGCAAACAGAGAAACTAGTCAAACAATGAAAACTTAATCCTGCAGTAGGCAGAACGGTTTTGACATCATTGGGCAAAAATTTAATAATAACCTTTCAGCATATTATAATTCAAGTGTTCTTAGAGATAACAAGACTTCTGCAGCTCCTCATGGCTCTGTTTTCGGGTTTTAGAAAATCTAGCCCATAACGAGAGACTCCGGACAATCACAAGTCATTTCAGAGAGAGTGCTCCGGCTGGTGGGCGGTGCTTGGTATTTCCTCAACAGATCTCAACATGGCTGCCGGGTCACAAACTTTCTCATTTTACAGCTAAACAGTACACTACAAGATGTTTCTGAAAACATTTGAGGAGAGAAATAGGCATTACAGTAACAGAATATTGATTCATATTTGATCAGCGGTGCCTAGTTTAACCGTTTGATCGGAGTTTGCGAGTGATTGACAGCCGGCTCATAGATGGTAGCTGGACGGCAGACTCTGATTGGTTGTTTTTCTCCGGTCTGTGAAATCTTGTAGATGACATTAGGAGCACACAGAGGCACATGATTTCTTTCATTTTACCTATCTCATGTACTACTGTCAGGCTATAGTGACCGTTTTATAAAAATAACTTTTTTAAATCATATTTGCTCCAATTCTACCTACTGTAGCTTTAAAGCATGATCTTCTCAATTCATTTCCAACACAACCTCTTCAGTGTAGAGACTTGTATAATATGTAATGTATTGACATTCACTGTAATGAGGTGTGCAGGAATTAATCAAGAGTTTAAATCATGCAAAAGCAAAAGTCAATGTAGCATACACATTTTAAGAGATCGATATTAGTCTTCACAGCCTGCACATGTACATATTTCACATAATCAGCGTACATTATTAAATAGTCAGACACAATAATACACATGGACACATATGAACATACCCATACATACTATATATCCTTATATACGTACTAGTATACCAATATCCTCATGCATACAAATGTATACATTCAGTAATTTGTAAGACATTTCATTAAGGGCAGTTGGGACAAAACTGCCACATGAACCCCGTCAAAATAAAAAATGTATAAACTAATGAGCTTCAGAGGTGCTGGTAGATTGTTGCCTTTGGACAAACCCATGTAGGGCTGCAACTAACGATTATTTTCATTGTCATTGAATCTGTTGATTACTTTCTCGATTAGTTGTTTGGTCTATAAAATGTCAGAAAATTGTGAAAAATCAAAGCCCAAGATGACGTCCTCAAATGTCTTGTTTTGTCCACAACTCAAAGATATTCAGTTTACTGTCATAGAGGAGTAAAGAAACCAGAAGATATTCACATTTAAGAAGCTGGAATTTTTACTTTTTTTCTCAAAAAAAACCCACCTCAAACCGATTAATCAGTAACCAAAATAGTTGGCGATTAAATTTAATAGTTGACAACTAATGGATTAATTGATTAATTGTTGCAGCTCTAAACCTGGGCTAGCTGTTTCCTCTTGTTTCCAGTCTTTATGCTAAGCTAGGCTAACCAACTGCTGGTGGTAGCTTCAGATTTACTGCAGACATGAGAGTGGTTACAATCCTCTTATCCGAGCGTATTTCTCCAAATGTCAACATGTCACTGGAGATAAAGGCGTGCTATATGAGTTTGAGGGTTCACTTGAGGAGTTGCAAACCTTCACAAATGAAGATATAAGCAGCGTGACAGGAAACAAAGTGTCTAGATTTTTGGTCAGAATCCATTGACATGAAGGAGAAGAAGCTGAGTCCAGGTTGAAAAAAGTTGCATTTGGGCTTCACAGGGGACAGAAAAAAACACAGTGTTCTTACAAAATGATTACTTCAGCACGGATTCAATTTCATTCAATAATAAAAAGGAGAAACAGCTGCACGCAGAGAATGAGATCAGCGAGCTGAGCTCTGAACACAGCAGGTTCAGATCTGAAGCCCAACGCAATCAATCACAGCCTGTCATCACAAACATCTGTGTGATCGAGTCTGTGTACCGTTGCTAATAAGAAACCAATGAGGGAAAAGAGGATGTAAAATTAGAAACTATGAGCGCTGCGTTTGTGAGTTTATGGAACTTCATTCGGCGCATTTGTTGACTTCCACGGTGGCAATAAGCCAAAGACTTTTACTGCGCTGAACAAATTTTGCCAGGTGAGATTGATGGCGGCGATGACGAAGAGATGTCGGCGAGATGCGTCACGTCATCGCTCAGGTTGAGAAAGATTCATACACTGTCACACACGACGACAACAACAAAAGCTCTGCGCTCAGTGGCCTCTCAGCTTGGCAGGTGACATTTCTGCTGGCTTAGACACACTCTACTGTCCACACAGACATTCAAGGACAACACACACAGACACCGGTGCATCCATACAAGCAAGCAGACGCGTATATTCTCACATGCGCACACATCAAGACTGGAAGGAACAACTGTGATGCAATTTGTCTTTAGCACTATGTCCTCTACCCCAGTCAGGTCCCATAACTCCGTCCTTAGGGACTGCTTTAAAATTCAGCTGGACTGCGGCCACCGGTTGAACAGTCCAATGCTATTATTAGCGCCTATTTGTTTATCGCTTATATAACTTTACAATAGATCCACACAGTAGACTGTATATACATGTTGAGTCTTGATGCTTGGCTATAAATTAAAATATCATTCATGGAGCATGGAGATATGAACAAAAATGTATATCACAATAATAATTATCATCATGCCATCAATCTCATAAACTTGTAATCAACTTTAAAAAGAATGTTTTAAAATGATCATCCCTGACATTGAGAAGTTCACATGATGCCTCCATTGATAAAAGAATGGTTGAATCATTTTAGGGGTATTTCTCTCATAGAAAGATCACTAGCTGCGATTTATAAAGCGTGGGCGTCCACTGTAGAGGCCTGGGATGCCCTCATTGGTTCTCTTTCGAATCCACATTTTCTTGCACCGATATAATGTGTCACTTTGATAGAATGTAAGAAGACCTGGGTACCTTGTGTGGGGAATTTATTTTATTATTTCTAATTTGTTGCATTTCTTATTTTGTATTTCTTGTTTTTTGTATTTATTTTTTATTATCTTATTTTTATTTCATATTTTTTATTTCTTATCTTCTATTTCTTATTTTTATTTCATATTTTTTATTTAATATCTTTTATTTTATTTCTTATATTTTTATCTCATCTTTTATTTCATTTTTTTTTTTTTATATTTCTTATTTCATATTTTATTTCTTATTTTTTCTTATTTTTTTTCTATACACAGATAGAAAGATAGATATGCATGATGTGATCTACTTAAAGAACATTGCCATTAACACTCATCATGATGCAAACTGATGTGCTTTGGGATGAGAAAATGAAGCAGAAGCATGTGACAGGATGATGACATTGCTGTAGTTTTTTAGGGTCTGAGACCTTTTATGTGTAATGTATCAGTAGTATAAAATATATAAACTCTATCAAATCAAACAGAAGTACAAAGTTGGTAAAAACACCACAGTTCCTATTGATGCGACCGAGTCCAGTCTGCATCTTCATTAAAACTGTTTTTATGACTCATAATATAGCTTCTAATATTTTAAATATGGATGAGAATGTGTTTTTAAATTCTACTTTCATCAGAGAAGCCTAAAAGGCCAACAGCAATTTAGATAATCATGCATAACCTCAACAAAAACACCCCAAATACGTCACGCCCAACTGCAGCTTGCCAAGTCAAAAGAAACATAAACATCAATTAATAACCGCCTGCAGATGAATCTTTCTGAAGTTATTTTAGTAGATCAGTCTGTACCGTGTTGTTACCTTGCTTAAATTAATCATCAGTCAAGAAACTGCAGCTTTTCCAAAATGCTGCAGGACTCTAAAGTCATCTGACAAGACCGTACGGATTGGTTTGATTAATCAAACCATGCGGTAGACCGTTTTAAAGCCTTGTCGTACAGGAGTTTGTCTGACACGCTTGCTTTGCTATGTGAACTTTGGAGCTCTCGCTCGATAAAAGTCCAAACATACGTGTGATGATTAAAATCGCTTGTTTCTTTGCATAGGTCTGGAAAGTTTGCAGGGCACTACTTTTCTTTGACTGCAGTGAATTTCAAACACTGAAACCTGCCAGCATGATGGATGAACTAATCCGCTTGTTGAGAATTGCTTTGATATCAGTATATAGTGAGGTCAAATGTGGAATTATTTCTGTAAAAGTGATTCACATTTCTTGAAAAGTTTTGAGTAACCGGAAGAAGTGAAACACCAGAAGGACAAAACATTGAAAACCAAAAGCACAGACGGACGGATGTCCTCACCTTCTCCGAGGCTGTATCGTAGCCGGGCGTCCCACGCCTGCAGGATCTCCTTGCTGTCGAAGCCCAGTAGAGCGGCCTGGTTCAGGCAGAGGACGGCCAGAGTAAAAGCCACACCTTCGTACCACTGTCCTGCTTCCAGACCGCAGATCTCCTCCAAGGTGACACTGGCCCTCTCCTTGTTGCCCTGCGCTTTGTCGGACTTGTCTTTATAAACCAGCAGCACCAGGCAGTCTGGAGGAGTCAGAGAGGACGTGTGAGACATGACAACATTAGAAAAATCTACGAAAGAGTTTGCACTTAAACTGCAGTTAACATTTTTGTATTATTCTACACAGAACAGTTCCCTAAAAATAAGTGGAAACACCACCCATAATTACAGTTACATTTGTCAAATACTAATAAGATGTATTCTGACACACAGTAGCTGTTGTAGTGTCCTGTCGTCTTTTGGCACCTTCAAACAATCAGTGTCAACTGACAAAACAACACCGTGTGTGTGTGGATCTCACTCCTTCACACACACACCTCTTAACCGACATAACTGAGGCATGAGCGCAGACAGCTGTGATAACACTGTGACATCAAAGATCTGAAGAGGAGCAGCGCTCAACCTCGGTCTAACCTGTGGAGCATGTTAAGCTGTCCAGCACCAGATATCCAAAGAAACCGCTCTGGGTAACGCAATACAGCCACTTCATCACTCTGATCATCACTTATTTACCAAATATAAAAAAGGCCAGAGGTAAGGTTCGCTTTAGACGACCTCAAACTCAACTTCAGGCAAGCTGAAGCCTCCTCAGGAAATGTGATTAATAACAAGTACAAATTCACTAAGAGCACACTCATGGTGCTTCTAAAAATACAGCAGGGCTCAGACTATCAGTCTTTAGCACGTTAACTTTGAGGATGGGCTCAAATATGGGTCATAATATTGGGAGCTTGTGGAATCATGTTCAGAAATAGTTTTCTAAATTGTGATTGTATATCAGCCTTTGTAAAGCTGAAAAAGAAATTCTGGCTTGTGGATGTGTAGAAAATAATGAGCACAAATTATATCAACAGTGAGGTTACACAAAAAAGTTAAGTACAGACTCAAAGCAGGAAACGGTGAAATTGAAATGACAAAATGAATGACTTTTAATCCTACTTTTTACAGCCAAAATCAGGGCAAATATTTGCAAAAATATACTTGCGCCTTCTGCTTTGAATCTGTACTCAAATCTTCACAAAAACTGCTGTTTTCATTGTGAGATTTGGCGTAACCTCAGCGTTCTCCCACGATTGTTAGCTAGTGTTTCTGGTTGAACACTAGCTGTTCAATGAGAATTTATTGTCTCTTTTTGCAACTATAAACCTTGTTTTGGTGTTTTCTTGAAGGATGTTAAACTATATGTAAAGCTCGTATCTAATTCGACTGACAAAAGGGATATTAAGACAACTGCTGCCACCTGGGCTGGTATACACCACCTGCTACTACTGGAGGACACAATCACATGATTCTCATACCACATATACCACATTTCATTAACTAGTTCTGAAAGTTAAAAAAGCATCTTTACCTTTGTAGATTTATGTTTTTGGTATCTTGGATAAAAGACAATTTTTTTAAATATAAATTTGATGATAATCCTAGCAAACCATTGTATTCATAAATGTACAATTAGCAACGATAAACCGTGTTTTGGTGTTTTCTTGAAGGATGTTAAACTATATGTAAAACTCATTTCTAATTCGACTGACAAAAAATTCTGTTTGTTTCATAATATTTTTGTCTAGAGATTTGTACCCTGGCTGTTTTGTTTTGTTGCTGTCCCCTGTATACTGGTTTTGTATTTTCATTATAATAACTTTATTTATTTATTTATTTTGTTACTGTTTTAATTGTATACTGTCCCCTGTATACTTATTTTGTATTTCTATTATTATTTAATTAATTAAAGATATATACATATATAAACTTTTTCTAGTACTTTAATTACTCATGTAACCTTAGTTAGTTTCTGTTTGTGTCATAATATTTTGTCTAGAGATTTCTACCCTGGCTGTTTTGTTTTGTTACTGTCCCCTGTATACTGATTTTTTTATTTTCATTATTACTTTATTTGTTTATTTTGTTACTGTTTTAATTGTATACTGTCCCCTGTATACTGATTTTATTATTATTTAATTAATTAAATCAATTAATTAATTAAAGATAGATACATGTATGTATGTATGTATGTATATATATATAAACTTTTTCTAGTACTTTAATTACTCATGTAACCTTAGTTAGGTTATTAATTAAATCAATTAATTAATTAAAGATAGATACATGTATGTATGTATATATATATATAAACTTTTTCTAGTACTTTAATTACTCATGTAACTTTATTTTCTACTTTATTTCACAAATCTTTTGGACCCTTATTTGAGCCCAAAGGCCCAGATATAGGAGCCCAAAGCAGGCCTCCTGAACAACACAGGAAGACTCTGCTCTGTGCAGCAGCAGCACCTGATCCACTAGCTCTAGCTTCCTCTGTGGCGCAGCTAACATGCACATTCATTTGTTTACACACTGCTGCCGAAACTTCACACTCTATCAGTAAAGAAACAAATGTGCAAATGTGCAAAACATGACCGGTAATAGAGTGTTTTTTTTACCTGCTACAGGCGACGGCTTGCGAAGGACGAGCCACCTAGTTTTCCACTGTGGAAGGAAAGGAAAGAAAAAGTAGACACAAACTTTGTTTTTAAGCAACAGGTGAAAGAGCCTTTGAATTACTTCTGCTGTATGAATCCGCCAGTGAATTAAGTGACGCTAAACAACCTTTTTTCCATCTCTGAGTCTGGCATATCCCTCCACGACAACAGAATCCGTCATCTTCAGTCATGGTTCCTGACAGCTGCACAGTCGCTGCCTGAATGAGGGGTCACTTTCAAAATAGCTGCTCTCTGCTGCTGCTGCTGCTGCTGGAGGGGCAAAAAGCTGCCCCCAGCAAGGCACATGGAAAATGGCATGACCACTATCTGTCTGTCTGTCTGTCTGTCTGTCTCTCTCTGTGTGTGTCTGTCTGTCTGTGGGCTCCAGCCAACCATGCTGCTGCCACCTGGGCTGGTTTACACCACCTGCTACTGGAGGACACAATCACATGATTCTCATACCACAAATACCACATTGCATTAACTAGTTCTGAAAGTTAAAAAAGCATCTGTACCTTTGTAGATATATGTTTTTGGTTTCTTGAATAAATTTGATGATAATCCTAGCAAACTATTGTATTCATAAATGTACAATTAGCAACAATAAACCTTGTTTTGGTGTTTTCTTGAAGGATGTTAAACTATATGTAAAACTCATTTAAAAAAAGCATTTCATACTGATATGTTTCATGATATTTTTGTCTAGAGATTTGTACCCTGGCTGTTTTGTTACTGTCCCCTGTATACTGATTTTGTATTTTCATTATTATTACTTTATTTTGTTTTGTTACTGTTGTTTTGTATTTTTATTATTATTTTATTAATTAATTCATTAATTCATTAAAGATAGATACATGTACACATGTATATATGTATGTATATGTATATGTATATATATAATACAAAATAATAATAATATTTAAAATAAAAAATAATTATGTAATATAATAATATAAAATTATAAATAATAAATATATACTGTATATACATATATAAAATACAAAATACACAATCAAATATTTTTATATATATATAAATATACATACATATATACACATATACATACATACACATACATGTATAAAGCATCTTTACAAACGGTGGCTTAAGAAATACTCGCATATATATATATATATATATATATACACATATACATATATATACACATATACATACATACATATATATATACACACACATATATATATACATATGTATATGTATACTTTATATCTTAAAATCAAAGTTATAAATATTTATATATTTGATTAGAAGCAGTTGAAATACTGAAAGAAGTCAGAATAGCAGATAAAATGGAAGTGAATGAAGTGCTTAAAACTCTGAAAGAATATGTTTTGGCAACTCCAAAGATGTCTGTTGAACTTCAGCTACGACAGTTTTTTATGTTAAAATTATCTTACATAGTCTTAAGTTTATGAGAAAAATATTTTGTGTGGTTTTGGACGAAGGTAGTAAGTGCACCTTGAGTTGGGATTGTTTTGTGAAAATACTTCAACTGTCTGAAACATTATCATTAGTCTCAACGGCACTTAAAGCTTCAAGTCAGTAAAGGTTTATTCAGTCACAAAATGTTTCACAGTTAAAAAAAGATATAATCTATAAACTTCAACGAGCATTACAAACAAAAACAGACATCTATATTAAAACATCTCACATATTAAAAGCAACCGTCCAGGTAAAGTCCGTTCAAGAATTATTGGGTTTGCGTCTGATCACTGAATTGATCCAATCGATATAGTTCACCACTTTAGTGTAAACACCAGGTTTTTTGGAGTGGCCGCAACCGTCTCCCCAGCTGATGATCCCATACAGGAAGCTGACATCACCCCTCGCACAAGCCAGAGGACCCCCGGAGTCGCCCTGGGGAAACACACAAGTAGATACAGTTCACACACGTAAACAGAACATGCACAGATCAAAGCAGAGTCACACAAACAGCTGAATCACACACTTGAAACCTAATATATTAGTAAAAATTGCACTCTACCCACGAGGTAAACAGATAACGGTGACATTTAATTTAAGAGGAAGGAGCTTAAACATTTTTACACCGCAGGTTGAGTGGGTAGTCTGGTCTCTGCAGTTTTCAGACCCTGGCAGGGGTCACTCAGGGGAATCCCTGCTGCCATCTCAAGTGTTGTTCCATTACTCTGATACCTCGAGTCAACTCTGATATCGACCCTTTCAGAGCCAAAGGAGGAGGTCAACAACAACTGGGTGGGCACCAGGAGGCTATTTTGCCCAGAACACTTTATGATCAGTCGTAATTTCCAAAATGAAATAAGATCCGGAAGAACCAGCTCTTCGTAAGTTCAACCTAGCCTTGTTTTGTGTGTGGAGATTTACGAATCAGTAAATTAAAACCAATGAATTCTTACAAAAGATCATTTTTTACCACATATTTACATCTATTGACTGCCAGGTGTAACTGTTACCTGGCTAACGGAACCGACCGACAAAGCTAACGTTACCCTGCAACCCGTTGAGAGTGAAGAGTAAAAGAGGATTATGGGTTATGGTCGACACACTAACTGATATACATCACCATGAAACTTCCCCGGTTGATTACTTACATTAAAGCAGTTCTTTTTTTGCATTACAAGTTTTCTGAAACTGTATGTTTAAAATATGCAAATGAGGCATTATATTATTAAATATGCGCTTTGTTTTTGTTTTGTTTCATTTTGTTGACACATTAGAGTCAAAGGTTTTTACAGAGGGAATTTTGGATATCTGTTTTTACCACTCCATAAATCACAAAATAGAAAATTATTTTTGTATTACAATTTTTTTCATGTTTAAATATGCAAATGAGGCATTATCTAATGCTAACTTTTGGTGACTTTAGGAGAAATCTACAGACATAAATAGACAAAGTAGTAAAATCAACACTTAAATGTCTATTTTGGATGTTTCCACTAATCAATTTTTTTGCCGGGTTGCCTCACCTTAACTAACATACCAATAATGTTAGACTAAATGAGCTAGCTAAGATTCTTTTATTTGTTTTTTTTCTACTAGAACATAACCATCCACTTGGCAGCCTTGAATTTAATAATCACTGTTATGTCTCAAAATGTTTTCCTACCTGGCAGGCGTCGGAACAGCCGCGGAGCCCCGCACAAATCATGTCAGCGCTGACGTGATTGCCGTAAACTTCTGGCTTCTTACAAGCGTCGTGAGAAATCAGCCTCACACTGGCCTCCTGCAGACTGGAGTAACCCTGTGCCTCTGTCAAAATAGAGCACAAGAAATTGGAAGGAAGTCCCCAAGACACCAAAAAGTAAGTCTAAATATTTACTATTATTTGGATTTTTCAGTTAGTTGTTCAATTAATTTGACTGTTTTATGACAACACATCATTTTCCAGCATAGCTCTGATCGATTTCAACCTGACTAAAGGTTTACTTAGTCAGAGTACAGACCTTTACACACCGGGGGCATTTTTTTCGTTGAGATTAAGTCGCATGTCAATATTTCTTTTCTCTTTGTCATGGGTACTTTCACACAGAACGCAAATATTATATTATTATCTATTATTATTATTATTATCGCTCAATCAATCACATTGTATACGTTCTTATCTTTCACAATAAAAGCCATATACAGTAAGACGTATAATAAAAGCCATAAAAGACATATAATATTCACAGGGGAGTATTTTCGTATTTTCGTGTTGTTTATTTGTCACGCTCCCCGGTGTGTGAAGGCCTTTATTGAAAACACCGCTGTGGGTGTTCAGGGCCTTTAAGCGCAAGGTCAACAAATACTTATAAATTCAACACAACACACTAAATACTAACTAAAATAACTGCAATTAATACCTAAATACGTAGTTATTTCCAATAAACTTATTGGGAAATTACAGAGCCATGAAAGTTTCCATGTTATTTCCCAACATGACGGTCTAATGGTAGAACCTAGACACTTCCAGGTTGCTAAAACCCTGAAAAATTGCCAATTGCCAATTGGTACAACCCAATACTAAATTAATTGATTGAAACAAGCTAGTAGTTTCTGAGAACCTTGGAAGAACTTTACGCAGAAATAAGTACATTGACAATGAAGACAAAACCTTTGTGAAAGTGAAGCTAAAGTTTCCGCCAACACTTGTTCTGCTCTGACAGTTTAAAACAAGCAAATCAGTTATTGGCGTTGTACTACCCACACCAAATAAACTGTTCCAGTGTGTGAATGTAGAAAAGGTGTTGATCATGATGAACACTGCCATGATTTCCTCATCACTCACTCTCGTGCATGTGTCCCCATCCGCTAATAGTACAGCAGTAGTCATCGGGGAACGTCATGCTTTTGTCTGGGAGACAGATGGGTCTGATGAACGGGGTTCTCCTCACACAGCGCCCGTCCTGCTTCGCCAGTTTGATCAGAACTGCCAAACGGAAACGCAATGTTGTGAAACAGGCAAAGAGTCGACGAAAAGTGTAGTTAAAAATGATGAAGCAAGTGGTAGACTTGGAGACTCCGTCGCCCAATGAAAACGCCACTGTGTGTGTGTGTGTGTGAGAGAGAATGTGTGTGAGAGAATGTGTGTGAGAGAATGTGTGTGTGTTCATGCGGGGGAGCACAGGGACACAGCTGCTCAGTGACGCACAGCTGTGCACGCACACTGGAGATTGTGTGTTTCTGAATGGGGACAGGAGGTCTACTAGTTTATGTGAGTCACTGGTATATGTATGTGTGTGTGTGTGTGTGTGTGTGTGTGTGTGTGTGTGTATTTAATGCTTACCAATATCATGTAGTGTTGGATTAAACACTGAGAACTGTCTTGGAAAGATGATCTGCTCCACACCGAATGTCCTGGTGTTGGGACCGGTGACGTTGAAATGCTGCTGACCGAGCACCACTCGAACCTGAGACTTCAGGGGGCTGAGGGAGGACGCATCATAATTATCAGTTGATGGGGCTGCAAAGTATGCACAGTACTCATAATACTCGTGTCCATCTGCCTGTCCAACATTTTAGTATAGAGTCAAGTCACCTCGACAACTACCAGCTGAATTTCCTTGAAATTTGGTCCCCAGAGGATGAATCCCGGGATGCTAGGGGTGGTCAACACATCGAATGTACTCGATGTATTGCGGCTTATTCTACTAAACGACTATATCGCGAACATGGAGTACAAAGGGAAGCAGGGAACAGGGAAAGAGCCTGGAGAGAGCGAAAGAAGTGTAGCGCCAAAGCGAGCTAACCCGTGTTGAGGTCGGAAAAGGTGATGGAAGATGCCAGCCTCCACTTTCGAAAAAGGCGGTCAAACTAGCCCCCACGTTGTTTTGCGGTACGTGTATATACTAGGCATTACGGTGAGAGCGTGTAAGAACTGGCTTCAAAATAAAAGCGATCAAGAACTGACCTCAAAATAAAAGTGATCTTCCGGTGAATGCGAATTCACATAAATTCAATAAGTCAGTCAGTCTGTCTGTCTGTCAACAATAAATAGAGAAATAAAACAAAATGAATAAATATTAAATAATAAATTTAATTAATGATAAATTAAACGCCTGCAAACTGTATTTCAGAGAAAAATTGAATTTCAATTGTGTGATATAATTAGTCAAACCTAATGAGAATACATTTCCAATCTGACTTGTTCATATTCGTTTGCTAGAATTATCACGCTGTTATAATCATACATCAAAGGGTTCAAACAGTTGTGTTATTTTAGAGAAAATATGGAAATATCAAGATATATATTGTATGTCAGGATATCGCCTAAACATATCTAGATATTATTTATAAGCCATATCACCCATGGCAACACCACAACCTTTCTTTAAGCACCACCACTAATCTAAAATGTCCATGTTTGCACAAGAGATATCAAAATCTAATAGGCAGATTTCCATCAAATTTATCTAGTACATGTATGCTCCCCAGAGGATGAACCCTTTCCCATCCCATGGCTCTCCCTGAGGACAAATAACACCCAAGACTGTAATAATAGCTAAATCTCCAGTATGTTCTGACATGTTTTGTACTGTGGGGCATAAGGAACATTGTGGACTCTTGTTCTGCTTTAATTAGTTTAATCAAAATCCCAGCTGATACTAAAACAGTTTAGCAAGAAGCCTTGCAGATATCACATACTGTATCCTTCTCAAAAAACAGTGAGATGGCTGTTAAACTGCTAGAATACTGTGCACTTGTTTACTGCTAGTGATGTCCAATTCAGTTATGTAACGCTTTAGCTTAAGATCTTTGAACTTGGACAATGACAACAGATGCCTGTTTGCTGACATCAGAAGGGAAATGTATGCACTTGCATGTAAACAGCATCTGCGCGTGAGATGTTTTTAGGTTTTCCTCGAACTGGGCGTCTAAATATAGTGCGTTCGTACGGCTCGGGAGTCAAAGTCAAAGTTGAATCACGTGCCTTTTTGAGTCGCGACCTCTTGTTCAGCTGCAAACAGTGAGAATAATGCTCCCCTCTGATGTATGAATGTTTTCTGAAGGATAATCTTACATTGCTGACTCAAACTGAGCGCTTTCGGCCTTTTATAGAAGGTCTGAAAAGGGCTCCCAAGGACACAGAAAAATTTATTTTTACTCCACGCTTCACGTTTTGTTAAAAAAATAACATTATATGTTGGACTCAAAAGGGGCTACAAAACCTTTAGCTTTTTCTGCAGTGGCATAAACACAAATATCAGCATCCACTGCAGCTGAGGTGCATCCATTACATACTTGCCGAAGAAGCAGTGAGCCGCAGAGACGACCCAGCAGGAGGAGATCAGATTGCCGCCGCAGAAGTCCGTCTCCCTGATGTAAATGGCCGCCATCCAGGGGTGAGTGCCCGGCAGGGCTGAGTTTCCGCCGAATATCCTTCCCCTGGCTATCGATAACCTCTTCTTGTGCCTTTTCCCACACACGTGCTTCTTGGCGGGCTTGGGGGGCTTCGGTTTTTTAACGCCGGGCAGGACATTAAACGGGATAATCCTTCGCGAAGAAGCTGCACGAGGAAACAAGTTCATGATTATTTCAAACTTAGTGGCGTAATTGCTACTATGAGCTACAATTTAAAACAAGAACTACAACAAACTAAACCGGTCTAGCCAGACTACTTTGCTAACACACTTCCTGAATACCTCTTCTGAGTATTTTCATTTTTGGCGCTGGCTGATTCTCCCCTGCAAGAAGGAGAAAAAAAAGCCATTCTATAGGATGATGATGTTACAGAGGAACCTCATGATAAAAAAACTCATATGTTGAAGAGGGCACAGCAGACAGGAGAAGCTTGTGGATCCTGTGCATACCCCTGGCATCGTGACAGACGGCCAACTGTGCCAGATCCCACTCACCACACAAACATTTGGCTGCACCTGACATGACATGTTGATTCAGGGTGAGTCATGACTTATTTCCCCCTTTATCTCATCTAGCCCACGTTTTCAAAAAAAAAAGCTCTGCCAAAAACCACTCAACTTGGCCGAATTCAACTTTTCGGAGCGGCGTGACTCAACAGAGATTAGCTGTATTCTCCGCTTTCTGTTTTTATCACAAAACGCTGGATTTTCTAATTAAAAGTCGAGGCATTTAATGAGGTGTTTTGAATGTGTCGCTGACTGTGTCACACAATCATGGCTGCGAGGAGGAAGATATTGAATGATGCAGCGAGTGGCCTTCGTGAATAGTCTGCGCTTTTCATACTTTACAATGATAAATTCAAATAGGGGTCTATAATAAAGACAGCTAAATGAAGTGCCATCTTTGACAAGGTACATGAGGAAAAAACATTTTTTTTTTTGGCTTTGACATACCAAAATAATAAGGCTAATCATAACCGAGGCCAACAATTAATAAAAAGAACACAGTTAAGGCAAAAAGCAAATGATGAAAGCAAAATCAAGCTGTTATGTCTTGCCAAGCTAACAGGTGTATCACCCATTAAACCATATGGCAGAGCATCAAAGTATATCAATACACCTGTTCAGTGATGACTACATAACAAGCTGATTACAGATGCAATTAGGTTACCCTGTGATTTCAAATAAAAAAATACACCGTCCCGCTGACAACAACAACAACAAAAAAAAACTCCTTTTCCTGTGCCCCGTTTACTCACACACAGGCATCACACAGTTGGGGACGTCACAGTACTCCCAGGAGATGGCGCCGTCATTTAGCGTGTAGCACCACGGCATCTTGTCTTTATCTGGGTTTCTGCACACACACGGAAACACAGCGGGACAGAGTGTGTGTAGGTGTGGCACCGGTGTTTACAACACCACGCGTTACTCAGTATAATACAGCAGCTGAGTGGCTTACAGGGGGCTGCATTGCTTTTGAACGTGAAAGGCTTTCAGATATATATTAGGAATAAAGTTTCACTGAGCTGCAATATGCAACTTTTCTGGGCAATAAACTAACCATAAAGGCACATCAGAGTCTGAGCCTTTCACACAGTCTGACTCACAGACTTGTGTGTTTGTGCATAGATCCCAATGTTTGCTTGAAATGGGCTTTTTCTTTGATGTTTGGGACAATTTTGGGGAATATGCCATTTGCTGTAGGCCCGCCATATGGCTGCAGGGTAGTCATAGCAACAACGACGACTGAGGAAAGCTGTAAGAAATGGAGGAAGAGCCAATGTGGAGGAGATAAGTTCTTTTTTTTTTTATTAGACACAGGCTGGGTCACCATGTGCTTCTTTAATGCTCATGGTGGTTTTATGGACTTCTTCTGAGGACTCATCCAACCAAGTGTTGGCACATGAACTTCACAGATAAAGGCCAGGACTAGCGGGCAGCTTTGCTAGCTCAGGGTAAAAAGTTGGATATTGCAGCTTTAAAGTCAAATTTATGGGGAAATCAGGCCTTGCAGATACTGTAGCAACCACATTATTAACACAAAATCTACTCAAACTGGAAGTAGCGTTCATTTGTCGTGTTGCTACCACAATTAGCAGGATGTCTCGACACACACCTGCAGTAGGTGTGCTCCCCGAGGCCCCTGAGGGGCGAGGCAACCAACGTGCCCACGTGGAGCTCGTCGTACAGCAGGTCCGAGTTCCACGCCACGCACCGGGCGCCGGACACCGTGGTGCCCACCACCCCTCTGTAATCTGTGCCCCTGCTGTTATAGCACTCTGTCTCCGGCTCTGCACACACACACACGCGTACACACAAACCACAGGCGGAAACACACAAAACAAACAGATCACGTCTCGATTCTGCGGTGTAGCACACTATGTAAACAACACAAATGCAATCAGACAGTTTCCACATGCGTGATGACAGATGTCTTGCTTTCACACCCCAATCAGTCAGAACAAGTCCTAAAAAAAAAACTCTCTGTATGGATCAACAGTTACAACAACTGAGTACAAGTTTAGCAGCTTGCTCATGTTTTCACTTGCCATCATTAATCAAACCATTATGACACACAAATGCATGAACACGCATGCACTGTGTGAACATGCATACATGACAAATACACAGGATGGCACACATAAAGAACGTCATTACAGCTTTTTCTCACCGAAGCTGCAGTCCGGGCCGCTGTAGCCACGTCTGCAGTAACACACTTCCTTGCCGGTGGCGGTGATCAGTCGACACGTTCCGTCATTCTGACAAGGGTTTGAACGGCACACTGGACACATAAAGGTAACCCAGGTTACATCTTAATACCACACATACTGTATATTTCCACAGTAAGTTATATAACGGAATATGTCTGGTTTACAAATAGTTTAAACCTGCAATAATACGATTTTTTTGGTCCATTTTGGGGACAGCGATAACAAGTCGTGAACATCGACATATCATATATGGCGAACTTGTTAGCAAGCAGTTGGTTATTTACACAGCCAGCAGTTACAAAGCCAAATTATCATTCATTTGAAGTTGTGTTTCTGGCCACCTGATGACACCTGAATGTCCAATATTCACTTTCTTTTAGCTCTGTTTTTGGTCTCAACCACCTCCTGAAGGAAATATCTGGGTTTTTACTGGAACCACTGTCATAGCGTCATTTTCAGCCAAAGCAGGCAGCTGTTTTCAACAAAAAAAGCGACTAGCTGGTAAACACAGTGAGGATTTAGCAGCTAAAGAGCCAGATACTCAGGAGTTGGTCTGCTGGTTGTGTAAATAAGAAACTGTTTGCCAACATGTTCACCATGTCAACTTTATAAAGTGATAATACTGCAACATGTCAATGGTATATCTTCAGCATGCCGTGCCGCCCTCAAGTGGCAAGCAAATCAATTAATGCAGGTTAAACAAAATAAATCTCACCACTGAAACGCAGCTTTTAATTTCTTCACCAATTGCATAGAAAGTACAGCGCAAACTGGACCAGTGCTCTAATGTACAAATAGTATGAGTATCCCCTTAAGATCTATTGCAACATCTGTGACACATGCAGGAGAATAGTGACGCCACGTATGCATTGGGGTCGTCTAAAGAGCCCAAACTTAAGTGTTTTAGGAGTTGAACTCCAAGAAAATTTTAGTTTGAATAAGCTAAAAAATAAAAATGATCTCAGTACAAAATTAAAATATATTCCAATTTCATTTGACAGCCAAGTCAAAAGGGCATTCAGGTTCATTTAGCTTAGAGGCTTTTTTTTCCACTGTAAGATAAGCCCCCATCATCATGACAAAAAACAGTTTCGGCTCAGGGAGCATGAAAACACCTCTCTGCCTCTCCTTTATGCCAGAGAATCTGTTAAATGCCCATGAACATCCCCCCCCCATTGAGATGAAAGCACCTTATGGACCCATGGGGTGTGTCCTAAAACACCGTTCCTGAGTCACAGTGAGTCATATAATCTGTCTTTTCTTCCATGGGAAGGTAAGTCTTGTAACTATGGAGCTGTGATCAAAGAGAAAAAGCAGTTCTCCGGGCTGGGAGGAGACCTGATATATGTATCTTTTGAGGCTTGTAAGTAAGAAAAAGCTTGTGAAATCAAAAAACCTAATGACGTCTTTCCTTTGAGTGCATTATTCTCCTTTTTTTAAGTCAGTGTATCAGGTGTACATGATGTAAGTATTAAAAAATGCAGAGTGTCTGCTGCAAATGGAGCTACTTCTTAGTAACTACACGTCGAGAAAAGAAAAGTTCACTTAACTGACAATCAGCTCAACAGTTTGTGGAAGTGCATAGTGTTTTCATCCCCTTATTGTGTTTCACTCCCATCATCTCAACAAAAGCAGACCACAGAGCAAAAGCGAGACACAATTGAAGCAGAACAACAGCTGAAAGCACGTCTTACTTGTGTAGCGAACTCTTTCACACTTGATTTCCCCTGCCACACATGAGCACTGTTCCACATTACGGAGGTGAATTCGTCCCCAAGACTCTCCGATGTCATAATGGAGCAGGTGTACGGTTTCATAGCACTTCTCTGAAAAAGCCGACACAACACATAAAAGGCGATAGGTTGAAATGTGAGGAGGTTGAAGAGCTCGATGGAGCGTGCAAAATTTGACGGCTGGGCCGTGCAAGACGCATTCAAAGTGGACACATTTTTGTGTCTTTTTCTGTTGTGAAACCTATTTGCAAATGATATAACATAACATCACAGACTTGTCTGAAACTAAAGGCGAAACTTCTTCAAGAGAGGTAAGAGAGGGAAGAAGTAGAGCGTGAAATTTCATTCTTGTCCTTAGAAATAATAGTTTGACAAAAAAGATTTAAAAAGAAGTAATTTAAATATTGAAGTGCACATGGGTATGTGCACTTCATTATTTTGCAAAGCATGTCACATGACATCTCATTAATGTTATGGTTCCCTGATAGCATTGGGTTTAAATCCAAAATATTGCTAAATTGGCGCTTTTACTTTTCGCTTTGACGCCAAACTCAGCTTTCTCTGTCAATATAGTGCGCAACACAAGAATTAACTTTGAGGCTCATTCTTCGTCATATCCAGAAATAAAGTGTATATAAAGAGTATAATCATATCCCTGTTAGCATATGTTTCCTTAAAACATCATGAACCTGATGATAGAGTTTGTAAGTTGACAGGTTTTCTATAATTTATTTCCTGGCACAGACTTCTGTTTCCTCCTGTGGCTGTCAGCTGATTGACAGTTAGCAGCCTAATGTGCACAATGATATGAAAACACTGAACTCAGGCACAATGAAATAATGATGGCAACGAGAATCTGGCAAAACCAAATTAAAAACTTGTCTCAAGCTTGAATTGAGGATACACATAACAAAACAGTGGTATTATAATTGTCATTCATTAAACAGGCTAATAATAATAATCACAGAGTGTACATACTGTGCTCACAGAGTCTCCCAGTGAAGCTCTCAGGACAGGAGCACTCAAATGAGTGTGTGTACGGGATCAGCGTGCAGACGCCTCCGTTCTGACATGGATTCACCTGACACGGATCTGTGATTCTACGTGACGTGTGGATGACAACTGAAACAGATCAACCAAGAAAAACACAGTTAGAGGATAAACATAACAGCATTATGACGGAGTGATTAAATGCACACTATGTGTTTAGTAAACTAACCATCTGGCTGAGTTTTCTCTGGTGCGCAGAAGCCCCACTGCCGGTCCCGATCAAAATTATGCGTGAGGGAGCACCTACAACAGAAGAGACAGACATATAATACAGTCACCCTCTTGTCACCTGGATTACTAATAGAGGACACATTAAGCTAGGGTTGGGCAATATTACCGTAAGAAATTCATCAACTGTACTACATGGTTCCCAGAAAAACAAACTCTCTGGACTCGTCATCGCGGTGAAATTTCAATTTGCCTAATACTTACTACAATAATGATTGCCCGTTTGCCCGGGGCAAGTAAAATGCCATGTCGGGCCAGTAAATCTAGCAATTCAAGTGGTAAAAAATAATTAAACAGTTTTTTTTCCCGGCTGATGATGGAAGTACGTAGATAAGGAGTGAGCCATCTCGCTTCCTTCTCATCTCTGTTGAGAGTTGCAGGCGCAGCACCGATCGGGCATTCACGAGAAAATGGCGACAGGTAAAAACAAAGTTTATGAGCTGAAGCGCAATCGTGTGCCGGAAACAGGAGTTTATAATTGGGTGGTGTTAGAGGATGTGGGCGAAACTCCAGATAAATGTACTTTAATAAAGATTAAACATGACAATTAACTTAAGTCTTTGTTGTTAATTGATAACCGATAATGAATAAAACACTTTGTATAGGGGCAAGTAAATAATTACTTTGGGCAAGTAGATTTCCGAAAAACATTAACGTTGAACCCTGCCGTGAGAAAGGATTTCATCCAACCCTAAATGACATTTCTGAAACCTACAAGTACCAACAGGCTGCTCTGACTCTCTCTCTGTGACAGAAATGCTGCACTTTTGAGGCCAGTTTGAATCTGAGAAAAATCTCTCTCAACCATAATCAGTGACACTCACCAACTCTGTCAATCATCCACTACTTTAACCAAAGTAACATCAGCATACTTCTGGACCGCTCACTGAATCTGCAGTACATAATGACAAACCTTTCTTGACACTGAGCTCATGAGCACATCGCAAAAACACGCAGATAAATATTGTGTTAACTTTATATGTAGGTGGACCAGAAATGTTGGGCCATATATAATTGCATTCATGTTGCTCCAACTTGCTGCTGGCACCCACTCGGCTTTTCTCAATTCCAAGGAATGATGACTGGAAAGCCCTTTAGCAAATTTTTTTTCCCATCCAAAATAAAAATCTAATAAAATGAAGATTTTGTTGCTACGTCACAGTCTGAAGCAATTAAAAATGCAACATGATGGTTTTACTGTGCCAGCTGTTTATCCACCCTGTAGGACGAACTGTAGGAAGTAGGAAATGTGTTACAGCCGTAGTCACAGTTTGAGATGGATTTTCTACATTCTCTCTTATGCCACCTTTAAAGAGGACCTATTATGCTTATTTTAAGGTGCATACTTGTATTTTAGGTTTCTACTAGAACATGTTTACATGCTTTCATGTTCAAAATATGCTTTGCTTTTTTACTTTTGGTTTGCAGCACCTCTTTTCACCCTCTGTCTGAAACACTCTGCTGTGATTGGTCAGCTGGCCCACTCTGTTGTGATTGGTCAATCAAACCAAACTCTTCGGATTTCGCTCCAGCTCTGCTCAAACTAGCTTTGTTTGAGGGCGTGCCAAACTAGCCGTTATACAAATGTGTTACTTGGTGACATCCCTACGATACGGAAGAAAAGGCAGGACTTCAAGCGAAGCGTTTCAGGATCAGTGGGGGAGAGTAACTCCCTTTACTTTGAACTTTGGGCTTTGTAACTTTGTAGAACTTTTACATGAAAAAAAAATTATATAACACACTAAAGGAAAGGGAAAAAAAGCAAAAAAGCATAATAGGTCCCCTTTAAGATGGATTTTCTACATCCTATCTTATCACTTTTAAAAACCTTTAAAAACTGTTGCTTATAATAACACATATTATGATGTTAGTTGGGGCACACAAATCATTAACAACAATTCAGCAATGCACAATTTATTGAAGCAAATCATCTCATTACCTCATTAAATATTGCATTAGCATAAGTTCCTCATTACTGCAAGCTGTAATTGGCTGTGACTCAACAACCCAATTACACACTGCATCAGTGTCCGTTCCATTGACATTACCGCATTGCATGATGGAAAATACCAGTGTTTTTGTTCATTCTGAGATCATCACCAATTGAGGACAAGTCATACACCAGCCTGTGACGTAAAAACCTGTGTGTTTGTGCAAGAGTGGCATAGACAAGGTGTGTTGGGAATGAGAAAACCAAATATGACGAGGCAGCACTTCTACCTGTCAAATGTTGAGACGTCTCTTTAGTCTAATTCATGATTACACACACATGGTGACTGTTTGTGTAACCAAAACAGTAGAGCCAGACAAGCCGGCAAATAAAGGACTCACCATGGTTTTGAGGATAGGATGGTGAGGCAGTGATGATGAATCCTTCCACCCTGGCGAAATGGGAATTTACATTCTTTGCCCATTGTAGTAAAAACTGGCAACAGAGCAAAACAAAAAAAACAGCTTGTTAGTGATTTTCAATGAACACAGATGGGCATAACACAACAGAGTGAAATCAGAAACGGCCTGGAAAAACATGATGTGTGGTTTCCCCCTGCACCTCACACACAAAGACTGCTTTGACTTTGTACATAACTCTGATCAGAGGACAGTAAATCCATGAATCCTCTGCTCAGATAGCTAAATCATGTTGTTATAAGGCAGGTTAAAAGCACCAGCTTCCACATACTTTAGCTTTTGTTGCACCAACACAGCTGGAAATCACATTCACTGCCAGTTCAATGTGCATCCCCCCCTCCCTCTTTTCTCCTCTAAATCAAATACAGGAGGTAAAACCTACCTTTCCGGCTCTCCGTGTATGGCTCTTTGGAGATGGCTGTTTCATACACAGGGGATAATATGCGCTGAAATCAAAGTAAAGACAAGTTATTGCACTTTTTTCTTGCTTTTTACGCACCGCAAAAAAATGGATGGAAAAAGACGCACAGAGGTGATGGTGTAAACTTACCCCCCTTGTACTGAAAACACAAGGTAGAAAAAGTAACAGGAGGTATAACATCATCATGAAAGTTTGCATCTGGTGTCCTGGAGAAGCTTGTTTCCAGAAGAAGTCGGAGGAAGAGTGTCCTGTGCTGCCTTGTCACGTTATATCTGTCAGTTTCCGAGTCCTCAGCCTGCTTTTGGTCATAGGAAACGTGGGAAACCCTGCAAGTATTATCCTGTCCCTCACAAGCTGTGTTGAGTAAACCCGTTGCGTCATTAGGCTCGTCTCTCTCTGAGGCATCCCAGGCTGGTGTTCCCTCTGCACCTTCTCCAGGACGCCCACGGGTTTAAAGTTATCCACGGAGAGACCAGAACTTTCCAGAGGCAGAGATAGAGGCGCGGGGGGGGGGGTCCACTGGTCCGGGAGATGATGCTGCTAAAATCCCTCCTTTTACCAGCCTCGGGGACCGGGTAACAGTAACGCGTTACTCCAGTGTGACGTTACTTCTTGCTTGTTCTTCTGGACGTCGTAGCTAAGTATGACAAATAAAGTGAACTTAGCTAGTAACACTATTTTTTTTTTTTTTAAAGTAATTTTTTTGGGGGCATTTTCCATTTTTATGACAGGACAGTGGATAGAGTCTTGAAAGGGGGGAGAGTGAGAGTGGATGCGGAAAGGGCCACAGGCCGGATTCGAACCCGGGCCGCCGCGGTCAGGACCAAGCCTTAATACATGGACGCCCGCTCTACCAACTGAGCTAACCCAGGCGCCGTAACACTATTTTAATAGTAAGTCAAATTTAGTTGAGTAGTAAGTATGAGATTCACCAAAATACAAATATTTTAAAATAATAACATATTTAAAAATTGTATTACGTCAACATGGCAAGATGCTAAGTCAACACTTTGAGATTCTAAATTTAAATTATGACTTTGGCATTTTTGTAAAAATTATAATACTACCTCAAAATCAAGATATTACTTACTTATATTATTGAAGTGAAAATTGTGAGAAAGTCCAGATTTGTGATCATTGTGATGAAGGTAACACAGTTTATAGTCTAAGTATATAGTATATAAGTCTAATGCAATGAGGGCCAAAGAGACAATGTACTACGGAGTATTAGAGCCACATTGAGGGAATAAACATCTGAGATTTACAGAATAAAGTCAGAATATTACGAAAAAAAAGAAGGTAACACGTAAAAATGACTACTTTATAATATTATGACTTTATTCTTGTAATATTATGACTTCATTCTTGAAATCTCAGATTATTTTTTTTCCTCAATATGGCCCTAATACTCCGTCGTACCGTCGTACCATAGACCTACAACAATGATAAATGAAAATGTAAACAATAAACAGTTATTAATTTCCATTTATAAAAGTCCACAAAACTTTACTTAGTTCAATAACGTTGCTCCATACTATCATAATAACTTCATAGTGAACTCAGCAGAGAGTAAAGTGTTGTGCCGGTTCATTCATTGAACGTATTTTAGCAGACTTAGCAGTTACCTTGATTAGGGCTAGGATCACTGAGGTAATTAACCAAGGCCTATTGAAAAAGGTTAGAACACGAGTCCTGAACATCGAGGTATGGCGCATGCGCAGTGTAACTGTAGCACAGCAGACTGCGCATGTGTCGTATCCCAATAACTCCTCCTCTTTCCACCTCCCCCTCCTTGGGGATAACTAGTGTAGCCAACAAAACTTTAACATTACATTACACTGCAATTTACTGTTAACAATAACCCTAGTTACCTGTCAAAGGGTGTGACCCAAGCAAAAGAAGCTAAAGTCACAACAAGAGATGGGAAGTCTTAAAACATGTTAAAGGTGCTCTCGCCCAGCTTTAATCTCATCTGACATAAGCTACTGTAGTGTCAAAGTGAGCAAGGTTGCCAGGTCTGTGTGATAAAACCAGTTTAATACCAGAACTCAAAATATGCCCCTGCCAAACCATAACCACTTCTTTTAAAGGGACTGTTTGTAAGAATCAGAAATGCTTGTTAACAGCGACACCTGTGGCCGTTAAGTCAACGAAAGTCAGCATCGGGCTTGTGCTCGCTCTAATTAGACATGAACGAGCATCGCTCAAAACAGTGAGACGACACACGTCAGCTAAAACCACAATATCACTCTATATTTCACCTGCTTGGCAGTAATGTTAGCTGACCATACGAAGGTCTTTCCATGAATCAATGCTGATCCTAGTGTTGGCTTTTCCTGCTTCAGCCTCCCGACTGCGGTGGGAGGGAACAGGGGAGACACCGGCACCAGGTCGGAGACGATAACGTTTCTCGCTGTGGAGCCCCGTCACTTCACAAGACAAACCTCTGTTGGTCTGGAGGAGCTGCAGCATTTATTTCTGCACAAACATCCACTGTACATTCACTAGATATTCTCAGAGCTACGAAGTCTTCTGCAGTGTGTAGTGTGCAGGCATGCACGTGTAGAGGTGGAGCGAGCTGAGTGAAGGCAGGCAGAGGAGCAGAGGAGCAGAGACTCCGGCCCTGGAGACCAAAGCTACGGTCTCCCCTGCGTCCTCCGACCGCGGCCAACGTTGTTTTGCAAGACGGGCTTCACTAAATATAACTGTGTGGTTTTGGTGCTTCCGTGTAGTTTGTGTTGGAGTCTTGACTGAACAGCGTAGCCACACTCGAGCGCGCATATGCGAGCGCGCATGGGACTACGACCCGGGTGATTTGTAAGAAGTTACAAACAGTCCCTTTAAAGTCCAACAGCAAGTTATCATCGCTAAAAGTATTGTAATATCTACAAAGCAGCACCATAATAATGTTAATGTGAATTTTTATTTATAGAGGCTAATATTAGGCTATTATTTATATATCTACCCAACCAACAGACAAAAAAAATCAACTTCAAAGGTAGCACATATCTGCGGGAAAAGCACAGACCTGGCAACACTGCTAAGCAGTTTAGACAAGAAAACATCCACAGGTGGGTTATTGAGTTATATCTCAAGTTTTTAAGATAAGATAAATGCAATTTGGGGGTGTATATCAAGGATCTGGAAGAAAGTACTGTTCTAATGAAGAATTCAATAACGACAGTACTTTTGAAAAAGTATGAAAGCGGAGCACCCAACCAACCACTTATAGGCCTCGTGTGTTGTCAGCATTCCAGCAGTGACATGCTGCATCAAGACAAACTCCCCAGTCCCATAATCTAACCTCTAATTTTCACCAGCTGTAATAATCTCTCTCCAGATGCTGAGCTAAAAATACAAAGAGGAGGCTGAACGACTCAACAGCACGTCCACATTGGACACAAATCTTCAGCTCGGCGAGGTAGTGCAAAGAGGAAACTGTTCAACTAAGACAATCAGACTGTTAATTATTGACAAATATGACTAACTTAGCAAACACATTTAGCTGGCCAAATATGACAAGTAGGAGAATTCAGGGCTGTGAATGTCTTACGTAAGACTTGAGGTTATAAACTATAACAGAGGAGTATTTCAGGTATTTGTTTTTACAAGGGTGGCAGAGGTTAGGATGGGATGGTGAGGACTTCCCTGCTGTCAGAAATACCAGAATTACATATACAAAAGAAAAAAACCATCAGGTTTGTTGGAATTACAGCCATCAAAGCTTTTTAATCATTCAAACATGTGGACAACCTCAAAACCACAGAAGCAGGAAGTAAACACAGGAAGAAGATATACAGAAAATATTTAAATATGCAAGAAAATTGTGATTTGCCTCCCTTTTGATCCTAAAAACAAAGTCCTGTCTAGCATATGATCCAACAAATGTGGGTACCAATTTCTAATAGAGCAACAATAGTTTGACAAAAAATCGAACTCAAGGTTCACTTGCTATTTTTTTTTTTTTTTTGGAGCTTTCAACTGCATCTCACAGCCTTCTTCAGCAGAAGACTAGATGGAAAAGCTAGTAGGCGACATTAAGTCAGGATTTTTATGTCAAATTTTACAAAATCTTTATACTGTAAGTTGTAATTAATAGCTTAATTAATGGTTAAGAAATTCAGCTGTTAAATAATGATTTGTAATGCTTTAGAGATCAGTTATTAACAAGGATAACATTCACCAACTTTTTTGCAGGGCTTTATACCATAGACTGTATATGAAGATGGATGACATGACAGCCAAAACTGAAGCCAAAACATCTCCATCGCCCCCTGGTGGCTGACTGCAGTAGAGGTCATAAACCCCGCCCCCTCCATGTTAGTGGATGGGACATGGACAAAACTAAAAAGTCAAAGTACATATTAAATAAATGTTTCCCGAAGATGTTTTTTTTATCATTTTAGGTAGTTCTTATCATGCTGATGTATGTTGAAGTGTTCACTTTTTTTGGTAAGTTTGGTTTTAATTAATTATTTGATGCTGTAAAAAGGGGATGTGACGTCATGATTGACAGCTGTGATTCTCTCTCGTTTGCAAGCTGCGGTCGTGTTCGGCCTGTGATTGATTCGGACAGGTGTGTGGGCGGGACTTCGATACCGTGACTCCACCGCCCAATCACTTCTGCGCAGAGTGTCTATGAATTATAATTAATGGTTAATCCCTTAGCTTGTACATATTGTTTGCTAACATAACTTACTTTTTAGTTAACTCTTTAATTCATTTTCATGGCTCATTAGAGAAGACTTACATAAACCCATTAATTACAATTTATAAACTGTTTGTAAAGTATGCCTGCTTAGAAACTGGTACCCAGAAGTTCATTTCAGGCTTCTTCCATGGTTGTCCTTGGTCTAACATGGCTCATAATAGAATTGCTTTGCACTTCATTATTAAACTAAACCATAACAAAAACATATCACTGTCCAAAAATTACAACCAGTACCAAAAATCAACAAGAAGACGCCAGAATTCGTAACAAATATACAATATCTATCACCATAATATTGATTTTTTTTTTGGAGTGTACATGCAGCCCATTGTTTGACTAATTCCCTTTCAAAAGGCAGTGCCTCAGGCTTAAAAAGTGCAGCAGTGGGGATTCCCTTTTAGACAATTGTGGCCTTGTAAAGGTCTGTCTTGCAGTCCTTGCCCTCCGGTGGGTTGCGGCCGTTCTGGGGAAGCTGGGCGTTCCTCAGCTTGCTCTGGCACTGACGCAGCTCGGCGACGTAGCCCTGGAAGCTCAGGCTGAGCTCGGTGTCCTCTCCCCGGGACGTTTCAACGGTACCCTCCTCTAGATGAACCCCCTCCACGTCCATCACCTCCTGAACCGTCTGTGCAGCGTCGGCTCTTTCGGATGGTGATTTGGTGACGGAGCTTGAGTCTGTTCTTCCCTCTGTGCAAAAGAAAGACATGGAAGATTCAAGATTAATTGAATATTGATGAGGGTGGTCGTGAAAAAAACTACAAAGAAACAAACACTTAAAGGTGCATTCATTGATTGTTTTGGCAACTAGAGGGCAGCAAAAAAAAGAAAACAACATATTGACATAACCAAACATCTTAGCAAACAGTTACCTATTTACATATCCAGTAGACATGACAACATTATACCGTTCTGATCATTTTCTGTGGGTTTGCCACTACGAGGGATCCCTGTCACATTTCACATAGTAATTTGAGCAATTGTTTATATAAAAATATTGATCACTGCAACTTTAAAGTGGACCTATTATGCTTTTGTGCTTTTTCCCTTTCCTTTAGTGTGTTATATAGTTTTTTTTGTGCGTGTAAAAGGTTTGCAAAGTTACAAAGGGAGTTAATCTCCCCTACAGAAACACTGCTCCTGAAGTGCCTGAAACGCCTTGCTTGAAGTCCCGCCTTTTCTTCCGTAACGTGGTGATGTCACCAAGTAACACATTTGCGTAATACCTGCCTAGCGGCTAGTTTGGCACGCACTCAAACAAAGCTAGTTAGAGCGGAGCTGGAGCAGAGTCCGAAGAGTTTGGTTCGGTTGAGAAATAACAACAGAGTGGGCCAGCTGACCAATCAGAGCAGACTGGACTTTTCGGGGCGGTGGGGGGGCAGGAGCTAAAACAGAGCGTTTCAGAGAGAGGGTGAAAAGAGGTGCTGCCGTACAGCCGGTATGATGGGAAAAACAACAATAAAGCATATAAACAACTTCTAGTAGAAACCCAAAATAAAAATATGAACCTAAAAATGAACATGATAGGTCCTCTTTAAATAAGCAAATTGAGACAGACAAACAAATAAAACTTATATTTTTATATAACAGTGACTAAACAATTATTCCGTCTCTTTGCATCTTTGACTCATGTGGAACTGCAGGCGACTGAGCATTGCCTTCGCATTAGATGACTAGATGTTTAGCATGACTGTATGAGATTTCAGAGCTTCTAAGAAATGGAAACTTTGTCACCCATGGCGTGGGTGCACATGCGTTTTAACTCGCTACTACGCCGCTCAAATGAACACATCAGCTTAGAATATGTTTGTGTAATCTGACAATAGTTGTGTAATCTGGACAGCTGCTGTCAAGACGAACGCGATGACGTAACTGCTTCGGCTCAAACTTGATGAACTCGCTTGCCAAATTGCGGGAAGGAACGAAATTGCAACAGGATTAAATGCATTAAGTCCGTCGACTTGTTGTCACATGTGGTATATTTCAACATTACCACTTCATTTCAAACAATTCAGAGCGGCATGATCTCATCACGAGGCCCCGGACGCAAGTTAATGAAACATTAAAATCACATTTAAAGAGTGTCCCCTCTTCTCATGCAAGTGCACTCAGAAGGGCTAAAGAACGAAGTTTCCGGGATGTTGGCGTTACAGTTATGACGACTGATAAACTCTCCACTTCTCATGTGAACCCCGTGGCCCCACGGACTCTAAACACAGAGGCCCGAGTGACTCAAACACGGCACTTCAACACATGGACTCTCCTAGAAACTCCGCTGACCGTGATTCACTGCTGTTCAGTTCAGATGTAAACACAGCCTGTGAGCTCCAACAGCTGACCTTACCCTCAGCAAAACAGCGACAGCACAACTTGAAGGTGAAACATATTCAGGGCTTTTCAACAACCGTCAAGGTCTCGTCTGAAGTTCAAGGACATGAAACTGACGTGTGTTTGTCAATTAGGGCGTGACATTGGTTAAAATGAGATATAACTGATGATATATCAACATCAATCTCCATCACAGGGTTTTCCACAGGATGTGATGTATTGATGCTGGTATGCAGAGCTGCTAGATGACGCATTTTGATGAATTGTTTTTTTTTGATGATTATAAAAAGCTGTACTTTTGAAGCCATAAATCTATTCATCCATCCATCCATCCTCTACTCTCAAACTGGGTAACCTGGGTATCAGGAAACCCCAAGGAGTCACAAGATCGATATTAAAGGTGCAGTGTGTAGGATTTGGCAGCATCTAGTGGCGAGGTTGCAGATTGCAACCCACTGAAATTTCTCCCGTCTGACAAGAGTGTCGCAGAACTACGGTGGCCGACGCAAAAACATGATAACGCAAATGGCCAGTAGCTCCGTGAAGAGGACCCACAACCTATGTAGATATAAACAGATCATTCTTAGGTGACATTTTTTAGGTATTTTCAGATAATACACTAAAGAAAACATACTTATTAATAGTATATTTAATTTCTGCCAATGGATGCCCCTAAATGTTACACAATGTCCCTTTAAGAGTCATTAGATGATTAGCAATTTAGGTAATATGAAAAAAATCCTTTATTGTCTAAAATGAGTTCAAATTGCAATTTTCCTGTGAAATACTGGATAGTTTTACCTCTTCAGAGTTGCAAAATGTATTTAAAAGAAAAACAATATGGGAAAGTAAAAATCACTTTTTGCCTCAGGTGCTCATAACTAATAATAATATTTAACCTTTAACAAGGGGTCAGTTAAATTCCCTTCTTTATAAAGGGTCACAAGTAGGACTGCAACTTAATTACATTATCAATTACTCTGCCGATAATTGTCTGTTTCAATTTTTTTTTTTGCATAAAATGCCAGAAAATAGTGAAAAAAAAAATCACAATTTTCCACAACCCAAGGTGAGATCCTCACATGTCTTCTCTTGTCCAACAATTGTCCAAAACCCAGAGATATTCATTTTTACTTGAAAACTTACGTGATCAATTATTATATATTATGATATACTGTATATTAAGAGTTGACAATTAATTTCCTGTCAATCGACTAATCAGTTAATCAATGGTTACAGCTCTAGTCACAAGCCAAAAAGGTTGCGAACCACTGCTCTATACCCATGTATTACTGTTAAAGGAACAGTGTGTAACATTTAGGGGGGATCTATTGGCAGAAATATAATATTAAGAAGTATGTTTTCATTAGCGTATAATCACCTGAAACTAAGAATAGTTGTGTTTTCGTTGGTGGCAATCTGCAACCTCACTGCTATATGCCGCCAGATCCTACACACTGCACCTTTAAGTGTCAGGCAGGAGGTTGCAGCCAATCCCAGCATGCATTATCCAAAGGGGGCATGATTCCAATCTGTCACAGGGCAAATCCAAGATGTTGATACTGAGAGGAGACAGTCCTACTGTAACCATTGAGCCACCATGCCACCAGTTTTGTACAAAAAATGACAATAAAAGATGTTCAGATAGTCCAAATATGACTGGTTTTGCTTACTCATTATGTCTTTGGAAGGAAGGGAAACTCCAATGCAATCTTTTTATTTTAAATTCCATGGATCAATCTGTACAACTCACTAGAATAAGTTGTGTTTGCCTTCAGGTTTTCATTATTTACCCATAAACCCTCCTCAAACATGTTTTCAGTGTTCAAGCTTGCTGACTCTGCTGTGACGCGTAAACATGACGCGTCTCGACACAGCCGTTTAACACAGCCGGGCCTCCTGTGGCGAGTCTTGTCCACAGACACTGGGCAGCAGCCGGGGAGCTGAGACAGACCAGACCAGACTGGAACGGACCCAAGTTAACGTCCTCACCGGGGCCGACTGCCAGAGATCTGTGTCGAGCCCTCCTCTGACCGCCAGATGGATGATAAGGCCGGTCAGAGGCAGCCAAGCTTTGAGAGCTGACACGGACACATGAAGAAGAAGACTGAGCCATATGGTCCCTCTGGTCAGGTGTGCTGCTGAGTCATTACAGAGAACTTTTTGTAGATAGCCTGGCCTTCAGGGTGGATGTCCCATTTACTCCCAGGAATCCTTTAATCTTCTCCGTGTGGGCTGAACCTTTCCTCTGAATTAAAACCTTCAGCATGTAACCTGACTGCACAGAAGTGAAAAACAATTTGAATCATTTCTACAATTTCTGTCTCTTACTTTTATTTCCGACTAAACTAACTAACTCCAGGCGCTGAGTTCAAGTCAGTCATATGAATGAAGTTACACTGTGTGATGTCACCCTCTAGTGGATGTCCTAATCCCTGTCAACTAAGCCTACAGACCTTGCCAGACAGGGAGAAGTGATTACAGCCATGATGAGGAAATGATGGTGGTAACATGGGGCAGCAGTTCTGGTCCTCTGGATAAAGACCAGAGGCCTACTGGTTTGGATTTTAACAGTCTAATCAGGGGCTAATTTACACCTGATATGCCAATAGTAGGGCCAGAAGTACACCTGGCACTATGGACCTTGTCTTAGAGAAATGCTTATACTGATATCAGGGTGTAGTGCAAGAGAATTTGTACCCTCAATAAAATAATCTATACACAAATTTTAATGTACCCCATAAAGGAACAGTGTGTAGTATCTGGCAGTATCTAGCGGTGAGGTTGCAGATTACAACTTCTCCCGTGTGCCAAGTGTGTAGAAAAACGCGAATGGCCCTCTCTATAGCCTGTTGTTGTAAAGTCGTCTACACATGATCAGCGGTATAATCGCTCTGCTGTGCCATTGTTTTCCTATTGGAAGAGCGGTGCCGCCCGACTAGGCAGAAGAGCTACCCTTGGCTCGAAATCGCTGTGCTCAAAGTTAAAATTATTTCCACTTTGACCTTGATTGCTGCTGACCTTTCAAAGCGCAATCAATGAGAGCAGCTGCAACTGTTTGTTGTTGCCTAGAAACAGTGAATGGCATTCCTTGTGCTCTTTACCAAAATCTTAAATCTCTTATCGCGGGAAGACAGCTTTAGAGTAGAGTGCGTAGAGTGTGTGTGTGTACGTGAGACGTGAGTGGTGAAGCAAGAGAGAGAGAGTGGTGGCGACGGGGGTGAGTAACGTTATCGACTCCGGCCCAAGCAGGAAAAAGTTAACAGAGTTTGGTTTGTCCGTTCTGGGCTACTGTAGAAACATAGCGGTGCAACATGGCGGACTACGTGAAGAGGATCCGCTCCCTATATAGAGATGACGGGCTTATTCTAAGCTAACAAAAACACAACGATTCTTAGTTTCAGGTGATTATACACTAATGAAAATATACTTATAAATATTATATTCCATTTCTGCTAATAGATTCCCCCAAAATGTTACACACTGTTCCTTTAAATACGTGTATTAACTTGTATAGTTTGGCGACTTTGCAGTAGAATCGGAGGAAACAAAGTCCCAAAATTAAAAGAAAAGTATTTTTTATCCACATAACCTCATTTCAAGCAGAGTAAGCAGCTTGATTTTATCCTCTTCCTTTCTATCCTTTCTATAGTACTTGGCATGATGTCTGAGGAACATGTTGCTCCACCTCAACAGCAATTATTTATTCCCTCAGAACAGCAGAGGGCGTCAGTTTAACAGTAATACACCAACTGGAGACGACTGAAATCCAGCAGACTGACACAGTAAAAGAGCGTAATTGCTACTGAACCATTGTTAACTTGTTTGGACTGATGGCCTCTGACTTATCCTGTGGGCGTTTGTCTCTTAAACACATTATTAAGCCTGTGCGAGCGTGACTTTCCACCGGGATTTAGAAGCCACAACTTCATAAAGTCTCTATAAAAAAAGGTGGAGGCGTGTTAAACTTCCTGCGTTTCCATGTTTACAGATTCTCACCGAGGGGGCAAACAGTGCTGGAGGTAGTTTTCTATTTTAGCTGGTGGGAGAAATGGAGAGACAGAGAGGAATAGGCTGGGAGATAAGATGAAAACCAGCAGTGACAGTTTCTATCTGTAGCTCAGTCAACCCGTGGATAAGGTTACCATGGCGCCCAGTGGTGGGAAGAATCGGGCTGATGCGCTTAGCAACCAGAAAAGAGGCCGTGGAGGAGCTCCGATCCTTCCTCATCATCTTGTGTACATTAAAGCCTCCCTATGAATGTGAGCGATCATGTTCGCGCACCTTTCGATAAAGTCCTTTGAAGCAGCTCTGTTGTTGGAAAAACATGTGATTATCTTCTCTTTCTGTGGAGTTCACGGCGTTTCAAAAGAAGGCTTCCTGGGATTTTTCAAGAATCAAACAAACATGTTGCCTCTAATTGGATATCTGAACACAGAAAGCTTTTGGCCTCAGTTGATGTATTTCTGGCAACTCTGAAAAAACCACCACCATTACAAATCAATGATTGTTTACCTTCAAATCTCAAACACAGAAGAGGAGTGTGTGTGTGGGGGGGGATGACACAGATGGGGACTTAGAAAAGGGAATCCATATGCAGGAGATGATAATGATGTCACACAATGAGCCAACACTCCCCAACAGCAAAGCTTTTGAAACACACAAGTTTCAAAAAAGGATCCACAACGCCACGCTTTAAAAAGCCACACACAACAGAAGCGGTGACCCCCACATGAAACGACAACACACCAAGCGATGTTTAGCAACACCGCGCACACTGAACAATGTGAGCAGAACACACACTAGGCGAGCAGGATAGCGACACCCTGAAACGAGCGCACACACACAGGAGAGAAAAAAGCACGCAAAAGGAGTGGGAGCTGATGAGAAGAGGAAGCCACAAGAAGACAAAAATGAGACAGAGCTGAGGGAGAACGGGGAGGGATGCATGCGGAGGCGGAGAGGTGGTGGTGGTGGTGGTGGTGGAGGTGGAGGAAGAGGAGGGGGAGAAAAACAGAGCTCACAAACGTGTAAAAAGACAGACGAGAGTGATTTCCAATTCTAACATTTATTAGATCGACTCAATCACAGGTACAGAGTTTATTGGCAGTGATTATCTACATCAGGCATCTAGAAGAGAGAGGGGAGTGAATGACCCAGATAGAGGATGACAGGCAATTCAACAATGTCACCAGCGCTAAGGAGGAGCACTCATCCTCCAATGACTAATTATTTTTTTGCTCAATTCGCCGACACCGTTTAATGACTCACCGGTTTTTGACATTGTTGAACTGCTCTTGACTCGAGGTGGTGGTGGTGGTAGTGGCGGTGGGATGGAGAGGAATACAGCATTTGTTTTTGTAATGATTGTTCAGGTCCGACACTGTAAAACAATTTCACGGGTCTGGTTTTGCTGCGATGTTTTTCTAATTGTACATAATGAACCCATAATGCCAGGAACACACCGCTGCTAATCGCATCACTTTCTGAATGCTAATCTCCAGCACAACATCCACCGACTACAGTACTGTCAAATATTGATCATTTATCTATACGCACTGTGCACATATTATTAATATTCATAAGCTCTGCAATCACATTCTCGTGCACCCCAAAAATATCTAACTGGAGTAAATCCCAGTCATGTGGCAAAACCCAACAAATTTTGTGGCGTGGATAATAAACGTTAACTCACTGAACAAAATATACACATCCCTATTTACAAGGTGATCTGAGTGTAATTAAGATCAATCACACACATGCTTTGCTAAGTTTAATAAAAACAGTTTAAATGAATGGCAAACTGAGGAAAGAGTCAGTATCAATTTGTCATTAAAGTGCATCAGAGTCAGTGTAGAGGGATCATGAAGGCGCACACATGCACATACGACACACACGCAAACACACGGAGCACTGGTTTGTTACACTGTAGAAATACCTGAAGTGGACTTTCCCTCTCCAGCTGCGTCTTGAGGCTGGGGGCAGGGTGGCGGCGGGGTGAAGTTGGCCTCGGGCAGGCTGCTGTTGAAGGACGCCAACGGGGTCGGCGACGGAGGCAGCAGGGTGCTGTTTGGGCTGTTGATGTCGCCCTCCCCCACGAGGGTCAGGTCGCTGTTGGCGTCCTCCTCAACGGTGCGGAGGCTCGGCCGGGTGTCCGAGGGCCGGGGGATGGGGGACAGGTGGGTGCCGAAAGTCGGGTGGCGAGGAGGGGGCATCAGGCACCGCCTGGTCCCGGAGTGTCCATTGGCACTGGAGCTGAGGGAGGAGTCCAGGCTCTCAGAGCGGAGGCCGGCGGTGAGCGCCCCCCGCGAGGGGACGCCGTTCTCCCGGCTCAGCCTCAGGGAGTCGGGGGTGGAGCATGCAAGGTCGGAGGAGACGGAGCAGGAGGACGCGGGCACGGTCAGGCGCAGGAAGTCGGGAAGCACCAGGTCTTCTTTGTTCAGGAGTCCGCGCTGGTCGTTGGCTCTGGTGCTCTGTGCCCGGCTCAGGAGCTCAAAGAATTCTGCAAAACACATCAAACACCTCACTTAAAACCTTCCACATACGTGAGGCACCTGGAAGAAAAGAGATTAGTCAAGGTTTAACATGCAGCGCAGCAGAGAAGAAAACCCCTCCAGAGCTGCCAGTTAGTCCTGACGCAAAGCAAAGCTAAGAAATCCACCAATAAGTCAAAAAAAGAGAGAGAGAAAGAAGGAAAAGAGGGATTTACCTTCGGCTTCATCTATATTAATCTTTTTCTGTTTTCTCTTTTCCCCTGGGGGTGCTGAGTCTGGTCCGCTTGCTCGCACAGAAAAGTCCTTTGGTGTTGACCTCTCATCTCCCTGCAGATGCAACAATAACAATGCACTCTGTTATGGGATGGAGGGATGGGGAGGAGGAGCGGGGGGGGGTCGTGAGGAGGATGGGGAGGCTAAGCGTGAGCTGCCGTGCACCCTACTGAGCAGAGTGTCCATTTACTGAGACCTTCGCGTAAAGATGAGCCGCGTCCATCTGTTGGATCTGCGTCTTCTCTGACCTCGCTAGCATCCAAGCCGAGCACTATCTGCCTACATACGGCGCAATAACTCAAGCATGGAAAATATGAGCAAGTGAGTCAGCAACAGGCGGTGTTAGGGCGAAGAATACAAACAAATCCCACCAATTTAAAGCTTTTTCGAAGATTGTGAATGTTAATAAAATGTGGGCCACTCATAAAATGACACTGAATGTCGCAGAAGCAGCGCAGCAGTAGAAAGGGACAAAACATGTGGACTTTTAAAAGCGACACATATGAGAACAAAGATGTCGTGAGTACTCACTGTAGCAGAAAAGCTCCTGGATGGAGGGTGGTTTTTCAGGGAGGAAGACTTGGATTTGTCTATTTGAAAGAGAGACACACAAAGAAGATGTACATGAAAAATTCATGAGGTTGAGAAATTGATGATGAGAGTGTGAGATGACGGAGAGGAGACGAGAGGACACTTTTCAAAATTTGAATATGTTAATCAGTGGAATAACAGAGGTGGACATGATTTGCAATTGGCAGTTAAACAGTTGATTACAGGTTCTAGTGGGGGGTAGTTAGTTTGTGCTAAGGCACACTTTGTCAAGTATATAATACTCTTATCAACGTTGGAGTGGGCAAATATTCTTGCTTTATGCAAATGTATGTATACATCTAGTATTGTAATTAAATTAACAACACAAAACAATGACAAATATTGTCCAGAAACCCTCACAGGTACTGCATTTAGCATAACAAAATATGCTCAAAACTGCAGCCCAACAGGCAACAACAGCTGTCAGTGTGTCAGTGTGCTGACTTGACTATGACTTGCCCCAAACTGCATGTGATTATCATAAAGTGGACATGTCTGTAAAGGGGAGACTTGTGGGTACCCATAGAACCCATTTTCATTCACATATCTTGAGGTCAGAGGTCAAGGGACCCCTTTGAAAATGGCCATGACTGTTTTTCCTCCCCAAAATTTAGCGTAGGTTTGGAGCGTTATTGAAGCTCCTTCACGACATTTTAGTTTGACATGGTTGGTACCAATGGATCCCTTAGGTTTTTTTGTTTCATATGATGCCAGTATATCCACTCTAGCTTTATAAACTGAGCCCGCTACAACCTAAAAAATCGTAAGTTGCGTTAATGCGTTAAAGAAATTAGTGTCGTTAAAACAAATTTGTGTTAACACATTATTGCGTTAACGTTGACAGCCCTAGTATTAAATATTGGGTTACAGTGTGTTACCTTTCCCTGAAGCTGCTTCGCTTCGCTCCAAAACAACTCGCAGGCCGTCCAAACTCGATATGGGGGCACCCAGGTCCAAAGGCTCAGTTTCTCCGCTCTGAAATGGAACACAACTTGATGGTCAACACGTTGGTATATACACCTGTAAGTCTAAATATGTCTCAGCGGCTGATATTTGAGCTCACGAGCCTTTGCTTAATTTATAAACCATTTTCAGCTCTGTTTAATACAGATATAATGCCTGTAAAACCCACAGGACTAAAATAAATCATCTGGCAGGGGTTTAGGGGAGGAGTTGGCATGTTTAAGGAGTGTCGTCATTCTTAATTATAACCCTGGCGCTCCATCTTCGGAGGCCGGGCTGAGTCAGAGCGCTAACCACCGTGTAGAGATGGAAAAGGATGCGGTGGCTTCCCTCCCCTGACCATGATACTCCACCCTGTGGCACTGTCACACACTGCACGGGCTGCTTCCCCCGGACACACAGGAGCTTCAAAAAAGATTAAGGCATTGTAGCCGCCGGGGACCTACTATTTTGGCCACGAGATCGCTGAGGTGGAGTCCGTATTTGGCCACCACGGGACGCAGGACCTCGGTGACTGGTTTGGTAGGTTTGGCTTTAAGCCCCACGGAGCGGTTAATGGGCACCAGGTCCAGTCTGGGAGCAGAGAAGTGAATGTCAGCACAGACACAGACAGAACACGGGATATTCAAAGCAAACTTTGATTGAATATTCGTACCTAAACAAGGTCCGCTTCTCCACTCTCAAGTCCCGTGAGCTGAGGGTCAAGCAGTCTTGGTCCAACACCAAAGGCTATGTTGGAAAAAAAGCATGAAACACATTAGCGACATATAAAGCGCCAGCACCAAACCCAAAACACTACACACTGTAAACTCTTTATAGAGTATCTAAAAAGACATATTGTTCACTTTAATCCTCAGTGATCTTTTCAATTCACTTTGGTTGAATTCAGCTTTTTTTTACTTATGTTCCAACAACGACTCCTCGCAAAATAAAGCATGTTTAAATAGTAAGCGTACTGTATTTACCAAACTTTGATTTATAACAAACAGAGGGTTGAGTCAATTAATTCAAGAGGTGCTCGCAGCAGTTGATCTATTTGAAGCAGATGTATTTGTATACTTTGTTGGCGGTGGCGTCCGCCTTCCTCACCTTCTCCCCTCCCACCAGGAAGAGGTCGACAGCGGCGATGTTGACGTTGATGCTATGGCAGAGATCTTGGAGGACTTCCCTTATGGAGGCGCCGGGCCGAAGACTGATGGAAGAGCAGGAACCGTCGGGCAGGATCACGCTGCAGGTTTTGGGGGAACGCTCCCATACCGAGTGGCGGTTATCAGACTAAGGACACAAGATTAACAAAAAAAAAATGAGTCAAAGGACTGGCTCTTAGTGTGTTAACTATATATAGATTCAGCTTGTCTTTACTCTCGGATTTATGCCATCCATAAGCAAACAATGAGTGGGTTGACAAGTAAAAAATGAAATAAACTCTGGCTTATTATGATGGCTTCACCAGACACCGGGCTCTGTGTTGCCATGGTGATCTGTCCAGAGGAATCTTACCTCAATCTTGCCAGCAGAGCAGGAAGTGGCCATCTCCAGACTGGTACCGGACGACAAGGAGCCCTGGGACTCCCTCCGCCCATTACTGCCCCAGTAGTCTGCAAAAAAAACACACAGAGGATGAGGAATTCATGCAGATAAGAGACACACTACTTGCTTTAAATGACACTTAAGATATGTAACACCAACACAACTTTACCAAAAGCACGACTAATAATGTTTTTTTATTTGTGATCGTAATTTGACAACACAAAATCTGTATATAGAACTATTTAAAAATGTATTTTTTGTTACTTTTAAGCAAAATCTAACGAAATATTCTGCTTCAATCCATATTTGTTGGCGTTTAGCCTTTCAAAAACAACATTTTCACTGCAGTCACAAAACAATTTGCTCTTCCGCTTGACGCACACAAAGAGAGGCCGCACCTGTATTAACGGGGCGGTCTAGCAGCAATCTAACAACATAAATACCATAAATTACATTTATTTAACCACAATAACAAAAAATATATTATGAAATCTAACGCTATTATAGTAAATTACTTAAGTGTTTAAAAAAAAGAGATAATTTTATGTATCTGCATTTGCTTGGCGAATCTGTCAAGACGTCATCACTTTATTTATGCCGACGGAACCGACGAGTTCTATTCATTAATAAAAAAAAAAATTAACTATGCCAAAGTTTTGACAGACAACTGTGCTATATCTGCAATATTTTGTATAAGTGAATGACTACTTCTACTTTCAGAGGATATTGACAAACAAAAAAACGAGGAATGGTTACTAATGTATTTCACAAAGCCTGAAAAAAACATTTTAATCAATTGCAGCCTCTAAAATAAGTCAAACGTTAAGCTATAATTTGATATTATAACAATCAAAATCACAAACAAGTTTCACATCATCATCATATCAACCTCATTTCAGTACTTTGCCAGCTTTAAAGCACTATCCCTCTGTGGATAATGCTCTCTTTTTTATGTTTTACCAGCTAGTGTACCAGTACTCTGTGTGTAATACTTTGATGACTGCGGAGCAGCTGTGTTTCTACAGGCCTCCCCCGCGTGTAGCTCATGGCAACCCTGGAGCTGGCAGCGATTTGGTGTCTTGTTCAAGGACACATCAGCACTTTGGAAGTTTGTGTTGCAAAAGCTTTAAACTGTGGGGATCTCTGTAACCAGAAGTCAACACGCTTGTTAATCAGATTCTTACCGAGGTTAATGTCGCCTACGTCCTTCTTCTTTGGGCCCTTCCCAAAGCTCCTGTTGCGGGACCACGAGAAGAAGATGCCGCGTTTCTTGTCGGCGCTCTCATCCCTGCTCTCTTCGGTCAGCGACCTCCCTGACCTCTGCTTTCTGCCCTCCTGTTGGTTGTAAAACAAAGATTTTACCTGCCGTACTGGACTGATCAGCAATGCCGACGACGTATTTACAGTCAAATACAGTCAAAAAAAGCAATAGTGGCACCTTTTTGGGAGTGGAGAGGGTGGAGCGGTCGGAGCTGGCACTGTGTTTTGAGGGCGCAGGGCTGCAGGGAATCTGGTACGGGTCCGGCAGGGATCGGCCATCCACCTCGGCACGCATGCACTCTTTGTAGAGGGAGGACTTGAGGAATCGCGAATAGCTGTCAAACTTCATCAGGTTGAAGATCTGTAGACGCGGAGTAAAAGACGGGTGTTTTTAAGGTCAAAAATACGGGAGTGAAGACGAGAAAATTAAACACTACTAGTGTTAACATATGGTTACAGCTGATGTTATGACAGGTGTCTCAACAGTTGACATTCTATCATGCTCGTGCGCAGGCTGAAAATATACAGATCTCTGACTGCATGTCTATGTGTCTGTGTGTACAGTATGCGCTAGATTCTCTGTGGGTGTATGCCAGTTTGTGTTTATCTCTCTGGTAGAGGCTCAGAGCCCTTTCGTAAACAAACCCAGATGGCCACCGAAAAAACCCAATATGCTTGTGCAAAGTGACTAAAGGCTAGATGAGAACAAAACCCCCTACTGTCAAGAAGACATCTTGGTCTTCAGTGTTGATACGGAGCAAATGAATCTTTTAAATAAGGGAAAGTCTAAATAAGCCAAAGACATGAAATATTTAAATTATTATTATTTACCAACCAATAGATGGTGGTGTCTTAAAGGGATAGTCTGGGTGTTTTGAAGTGGGGTTGTATGAGGTACTTATCTATAGTCAGTGTATCAACTACAGTAGACGGCAGTCTGCACAGTCCCAGTTTGGAGAAGCAGACAGGAGTTACGGCACAGGAGCAAAGCAATGTACTGCTGTGGACGGGGCCGGCAGCAAAACATATTTTAACCACCTAAAAGAAAGGCTCAACTAAAAAAATCAATATCACTTTAAGTGTACGCTATATTTAGAATATTTCACTGCTTTACCTTGCCATGAGACAGTCCTTTCTAACAGGGAATTGAAGCCATTATCTATGCTCTCACCAAAGCCACCAGATTCCATTGAAAAAAACTTTAATTTTACCTCGCAGAACACGAGGGGTTGCTGGTCTACCGCTGCCTTGATTCCCTTGTTCTGCGAGGTAAAATTACTGTTTTTTTACCAATGGAGTCTGGCTGCTTTAACAAGGGCAAAACATAGACTGTATAGCTGTCTCACAGCAAGGTAAACTGGAGAAAATATTCTAAATATAGCGTACACTTAAACTGGTGTAGATTTTTTTAGGTGGGCCTTTCTTTTAGGTGGCTAAAGAACATTTTGTTGGCGGCCCCGTCCACAGCAGTAAATTGCTTTGCTCCCGTGCGGTAACGCCTGTCTGCTTCTCCAAACTGTCCGTCATCTACTGTAGCTAATACACTGACTTTGCATAAGTATCTCATACAACACCACTTCACCCGAATTATCCATTTAGGAGATGAGCTCACTATTACTACTACGGTCTTGTTGGTACCTGTAGCTGCTGCGTCTTGAACATGTCGGGCCGCGGGGAGGTGAGGACGTCATCAGCCAGCTGAGCTTGGCTGTCGATGTTGATCGGCATGGTGGCTTTGCTGGACAGGAAGCTGTTGTAGATCTCTCCAGCCCTCTGGGACAGCTGCAGGACAGAGATTTGATGAATGCAAAGAATTTCAAAAACTGTAGAAAATGATGTTGCTACATGTCCTCTTATGTACTCTTTTATTAATATATTTTTTTCACACAAATTATATAAGATTCAAGATGTCGTTTAATGTGGATTGACCCTTTGTTAATAGCGGCTATCTTACTGTGGTTCCAAACATGGAGGTCGAGACCCACAAAGGGGTCTCAAGATAAATTTGAGGGGCCAATTAACAGGAGAATCAAAAACTTCTTCTACACAAAATGATGTTCTCTAATTATTTCTTTGTCTTACCACATTCGAGCCACTAAAACAATTATATAATTTGAGAAAGAAAAAAATCACTTGATATTTAATCTGTGAGGAGAGGTCACGCATAGACTTTATTTTGTTTAATTGTTTTACTAAAAGGTGCGTAGGTGTGTAGGGTTTGGTGTCATCTAGTGGCGATGTTGCAGACTGCAACCAGCTGAAACTTCTCCTGTGTGCCAAGCGTGTAGGAAAACTACAAATGGCCCTATCTAGAGCCAGTGTTTGGTTTGTCCATTCTTGGCTACTGTAGAAACATGGCGGCCGGCTCCGTATGTAGATATAAACGGCTCATTCTAAGGTAACGAAAACACAACGATTCTTTTATTTATTTTTTCCCAGGTGATTATACACTATATGTTTTTTAGCAATGGGATTTGCTTCATACTGTGGACTTACCTGTTTTTTATCAGCTGCAGGGACATGACTGAAGTATTCGCAGGCCTGCCAGAACAAGATGTTCTCCTCACTGAATTCTTTCTTGAGAAATTCCTGCGGAGAAACACAGTGCGTGAGTTTCTATATAATCCCAACCTCAATTCTTTCTCATCTTTTCCGGCGCTGTTGTGTGTTGTTGAGACCCAGTAGTGCGGAAAAGAAATTATCAGGTGTAATGTTGTGAACAAGATTGGTGTAAGTGTAGGCGGGGGACAGTGTAGGCGCACAGCGCAGCTCCGCTCAGTGCTGAGGGGAGGTGAGGAGCGAGGTGGTTCTGGGACGCCACAACTTAATGTGGAGCCTCCGGAAGGTGTTGTGGGCTAAATTCAAAGACACATCTTTTGTGTGGGAGGTAACATAAATGAGGTGCCTGTACTCAGTGAGTTTGGATATTGAGAAATGGTTCTGCTTGAACCTATTCCAAATCTATATAAATCTAGGACGAAAAAACGGTGATACAACAAAATATAATGACTGTGTGAAACTAATTTAATGCATAAAAGAAAGTGGTCCACCATGATAAAGCACTGTATAAGAACGCAGCAGTTTTTATGTCATAATGGTGAGCTAATGGAAGAGCACCAAGCACAAGTAAAAACAAGTATAAAACTACAGAGAATATTTTTCGTCATTGCTTCCAATGTATATATTGGTTTCCTTTTCGTTTCTCAAGTAACATGTCATGAATCCAACAAGGCTTCAATGAGAAACAGAACTAATAAAAACCAAACAACACACAGCCCTAATGGTGCTCTTTAATCTTTTTTTTTTTTTAATGTTGGCAGGTTCAAAATGAACGTTTGTTTATCTCTGTGGAAGATATCTGATGTCTGGTTCCCACTTCTGAGCCAATAGTAAAACGACGTTGGTATCCCATGGTATCTCTGCCTCGTCAGTCAGTGTGGAAAACGGCTGCGATTGACGGTAAGTGCCTGGCAATGACTTGTTGTGAAGTAAATGCAATGGAACGGGTAAGGGACAATGCGACATCTAGTGGCTTATCAATGTCATCAACAGCACCTTTAAATCTGAAGCACACTTCATGTCAGCTGTTTTTGACAACACAGGATTCAATCAACTTAAAGAAACTGTTTTAATTTTCTTACCGAGAAGTAGCGCACGCCCACTGGGTCCTGGAGGAGGCGTTCGAAGCAGGCAGCCCAGCTGGCCACGCGCTGCTCCGGAACCCCTCGGAGGCTGCCTCCTCCTGGAAGACTGCCATTACTGTTCAGGCTGCTCTGGCTGCAGCATCCCTGCAACTGGAGTCCGCTGTAGTCTGCAAGACGGGGAGGGCGAAATGCAAAGGTTATAGAGGGCTCTAATGTTAAAGGGTAATTCCAGCCAGGGGGGAATGTTAGAGCCATTCTCCGGTGTGCCCTTTCAATCTTCTACATATTCTTGTGGATTTTAGCATTTTTGTGTGCATTTCTTCCTTTTGACAATTTTTGAGAAGACAGCTAATTTATTCCGTGGAGGAGAACGGAGCTTTTATTAAGACTCTCCTCTAAGAAAGCAACAAAACATTATCTTGTGTTGGTGCACATCTTCAAAGGGCCCTCACAAAAGTAGACATGCCTATGATTTGTTTGGTGAACGTGTAAGCAACAAAGCACAATAAACAAAAAAACATTGGGTTCTAATTCTAATTTAAAGAGGACCTATTATATTGTATATTTTGTGCTTTTTCCCTTTCCTTTAATGTGTTATATCGTTTTTTGTGTGCATGTAAAATGACTGCAAAGTTACAAAGCCTAAAGTCCACGCCAATGGGAGTTACTCTCCCCCACAGAAACACTGCTCCTGAACTGCCTGAAACACCTCGCTTGAAGTCCCGCCTTTTCTTCCATAGCGTGGTGATGTCACCAAGTAACACATTTGCGTAATACCTGCCTAGTAGCTAGTTTGGCACGCCCTCAAACAAAGCTTGTTAGAGCGAAGCTGGAGCAGAGTCCGAAGAGCTTGTTTTGGTTGACCAATCGCAACAGAGTGGGTCAGCTGACCAATCAGAGCAAACTGGGGGTGCAAGGGGCTCAAACAGAGTTTTACAGACGGAGGGTGAAAAGAGATGCTGCAGTGTAGCCGGTATGAGAAAAATAAAGCGTTTTTTTTAACATTAAAGCACGTAACCAGGTTCTAGTAGAAACCCCAAATACAAGTATGCACCTGTAAATAAGCATAATAGGTCCTCTTTAACTAACGGCAACTACTGCACCAAAAACTCGTACTACAGTTTTTAAACACTTTCCTTCCTAGACATTTGGAAATTGCAGGAAAAGTGAAAGACAAATAAGTTGTCTGTAATTTAATAAAAGTCTTGATCCTGTTGGAGTTAAGAAAAAAAGGTGAAGAACTTGCCATAAAATGATTTAGACTTAATGGGGAGCCAAAAGGTGCCCTATATCTGCACCAAACATAATTACAAACAGAAAATCGCTTTGACTATTAAGGTAAAGGTCGAGGGATTTGAAAGGAAAGTTAATGGCTCTTTACTCTACCCTTTGCGGCGCCTCTCACCGGCGAATGTCACACAATAAGTGGATGTCAAAGGTCAAAATATGTTATGAGGGAAGTGTGGACCGCGAGGCTAACAGTTCTGATTGCAACTGAGAAACAGCAGATGTCACTCAGTTGGTGAGAGTGGAGCAAAGAGGGGGCAGCGAGGAGAGAATAAAAGAAGACGAAAGAGAGGAGACATGGATGATTGAAGGGACACAAGGAGGGGGCTGCTGGTCAACTAGAGTGGGGGCTTTGGCCCGCACGGTACCTGCTATCATGGCGGCAGATGGCCACTTTAGAGCTGTGGGCCGAGCAGGCAGGGAGCGCAAAGTAAAAACAAAAAAAGGGGTCACAGTGAGATTTGTTACAGACACATAGCTGTTGTCATTCTGCTGAGAGTCAACTAGTTGGCACGGGTAACTGGTGTTATTAACAGAGTGTATATCATTGCTGTTGAAAACAGAAATGTTAGCCAGGTCAAGTAAGGTACAGAGCTGCATATCTTCATCTTGCCAATACGCCTGCACAGGAAGTACGGTGGATTTAGAAATAGGTGGCGAAATGAAAAAGTAGTGTAAATAGTACCTTACAGTGAGGTCTTTCAGATTATTACTAGCCTCTACATGACCTTTTAAACGCATACAGTAGTCTCTTAGCAATTAGTCCAACTGAATAAGTAGATGTTACATTAAAGTTGCAAGTATGAGAAACTGTGGGCTTTTCTTTCTCACAATAAGCCCAAATGGCTGTTTTTCCTTGTCTAAAGTTTGCTGACAAGCCATTTGTTTGGACTGGGTTTAATGTATTAGGACTGAGGCTCTGGGAGACGTGTTTACCACATTGTGTGCCGCTCAGTTAATGAGATGGCTTTAGAAAGCAAACAGCCGTGCATGTCTGATGCACAGCCACAGTGAAAAGGGGGCACTCCTCGCCGCAGCCTCGGTCAGCCTGTTAGCAAATATTATTAGAAAACTGCTATGAAAGGGAGGACCGGACGGCGTGCACGCTAGCCCCCCGACTGTAACCCAAAACACGCTCGGCAAACATCCTTTGTTAATGAGGCATGTTGCCTACAGTGAATACATCATCCTCGCTGAGTCTTTTTATTTGACCATTTTATTGAGCAACTACAGAGTTGTGTGTTGAGGGGTAGAGCAGAAAACAAGAAACAAAAAAAAGCACCGCAAGCTGCCCAAGATCAAAAAAAGTTTCACTGTGTTAGTAAAAAGCTTTCACATAGATAGCTGCCATTATTTTCTACATTTCAAATCAAATTATCATGTTTGGATTTTTGTTTTACTGCAGAAAAGTGTTTCAAAGTGAATGAATTGTACTCACCACCATCTGAGGAAGCAGCAGACTGAAAGAGAACAAAGAGAGACATGAGTGAGAGGCTGCCCTCATGACCTCCCGCGCCGAGACAAGAGACTGGAGATAGCGGCGTCTCTTCAGGCATCCCACCAGTCGCTTCTGAGGTGTGTGCCTTTGTGGTTTCTCAGTGAGAGTGTGTGTGTGTGTGCTACTGGGGAAGGGTTGGATCATGGGTCCCTACACAAGGCCATTAATTTGTAAGTGGGTGGACCCCGAGCCTCCACCACACACACAGCTGTTCACACCTCCACACCAGGACCCACCCTTCATTTTATATTATCCTCACAAACACACTCACAGCCCTGAATGTGTGCATTCCTGCTAACTGCGGTCACAAAGATCCGAGCTCATGGAGGCAGAGCTACTTGAGAGGCCATCACAGGCCATAATGGCCCTCTTTTCACTTGCTAATTCGAGGTTTATGCATGTGTAGACGTCCCTGAATAAAAGGCAAACAGCACAAGCACCCCTGGTGGGCATGAAAATTTCACGGTGACAACTTTCCATAATTGGGAGCCGAGGAATAATGCTAAATAAAACACGTCTGATCCTATGATGGATCAACAAATATTCACTTGGCAATACTTCATTTTTTGGGCTTCTCCAAAACCTGTAATTTTGGTTAGGCTAGTAATAAAGAGAGATTTCAAAGCCCAGAACTGTGAAGCCGCTGTCGCAAAATGTATTTAAATGCAGGGGAGGATATGAGAGGCGCATCTTAGGGTTCGGTCCAAGAACACTCGAAAAAAAAATCGGTGCGTTGGAGGATTCATCTGAAAAGGGGAGACTATTTCCAGAAGAGTGTTTTCTGAGCTGCCACTTCAAAGTGTGAATATCCAAGGCTGATAATACGTCTAAACAAGGCTCTTATTGCCAGGCTGGTGCCTCGGTGCGAGCAGTACATACAGTTTGTACTTTAGCGGAATTGCATAATACTCTGCGATATTACAGAACAATGGAAATGAACAAAAATGATGCACCATGATGAGACTGTTTCTGAAAGTAAAACATGAGGATATGGTTTAATAATGATCAATCGAACATAGGACAAGCTCAGACATGTTGAGGACCAGCTCATCTTTGATTGTCAAAGTGGGGTCTGTGGCCCTCTATCAGGGGGGCCAAGAAATAATTTGCTATATTATAAAACTGTACTGTATCATCAAAAAGTGCATATCTCCAGATGGGGACCATCTGCGGCAATAAAACAAGCATATTGTGTCCATTACTCCCACGTTACCTTTGGGCCGATAGAAACTCTGATATGATTGTGACACACAACAATAAGTTCATTATTTTCAAGTTGAAGCACTTACTGAAAGTCAGCTTTAGACCGGTAAGTTTAAATATCTGGATTTATTAGGAAGATGCCAGTCTTACTACTGTTCATTTATTGAAAGTTTTTAAGATAATTTACTTGAAAAGTGTAAATGCTGTCAAGTTGAGTCAAAACGCATTTTTAACAAATATTTTTACAAAATATATAAGTGGTATTAACATGATTTGAATTGAAATGTGTTTCTGTTTATCCCTATGAAACACGTCTGAAGTATTTAGGTTGAAAAGTTTTAGAATACTAATAGTTCCAATGATATCTAAGAGTACAAATGGTTGTAAACATAATCGGAGTTACGAATAAGAGACGGTCCTTGGGAAATGTTCTCCCCTGTAAGGGGTTCCTGGCCCCCAAAAGTTTGGGAACCCCTGCTTTACAGTTGTTGTTGTTGGTGCGACTGGTCGTCTGAAGGCAGGGGATGTACTGTAACCGCGGTCATGTGCACTGACGTGACGCTTCGTTCCATTTTTGGGAGTGACCACATGTAAAAGCTCTATCAGACACAGACCGCCAAACCACTAATTGTCCGTCGCAGCCTCTTTACAACTCTGCTGCTGCTGAGTCCAACCCCATGTAGTCAACACCCAAAAAGCCACCCCCTTCTGTGGTGGTTAACATGTGTACAGTAATCATGGGCGGGATAGGATGAGGAGGACCAACGTGAAGCTGAAACAGAAAAGAGAGAAAAGAGAGAAACGCCCACTCCATCTGTGTGTCCCTTTGGCTTCTAAAAACGGCTAAACCTCAACCTTTAAATACATAGAGTGTGGTTCATTTAAAAGAACCAGGCAGACATCACACAATGTGACGTAAACTTTTGGTTTTGACCAAACAAAAGGTTCTCCAGGCTGAAAAAGTGAAAAACTGAAGAAGTAAAAGCTGAAAAGTGAATTGCTGCATTTACTACTATCCACTCTTTGGGAGTCAACACTACTTTTAAAACCTACATATGGAGAGATTTTACTTCTAAAGATGACAAATATAATAGACATCCACTTCCTCTTATTCACAGCCATGTGATACGAGTGGGAGCGTAGACGTAATATCTCATCAGGACAATTATGCTGATGATAAACATGTCATAAGTTGAGCAAGCAGGCTGAAATGAACAGAAATGTTGCAAAATCCTGCTGCCGGTCTGACGAACAGCGTCACATTTATTATTTAATAAATTTAGTTCAAATTCTACACTAGCATTCTCAAATGAATAATAAACTAACGATTATTTTCATCATTCATTTATTTGATTTTTCTTTTCAAACAATAGATTAATTGTTTGCGCTGTAAAATGACAGAAAGAAATTATGAAAAAAGCATGTCACAAGTTCCCTGAGCCCAACGTAGGCTGTTCAGATGGCTTGTTTTGTCCAACACAATAGTCCAAAATCCAACAACATTCAGTTTACAATTATAGAAAAATTATAGAAAAAGCAGCTAATCCTTACATTCTAGAAGCTGGAAACAAAAAAATGTTTTTCCGTTTTGCTCAATAAAATGTCCTAAAAGATAAATGAGTTATGAAATTTGTTGTTGGTTAATAATTTGTAGATCAACTAATCAATAGGGCTGCCCTTTCTTAATTGATTAGTCGCCTAATCGGTCATTTTGCTTTTAGTCGACTAAGATTTCTTCAGTCATTTAGTCGTCTTTTATAATTTTTTCTTGCTGAATGACTTATTTCAAAGAAACTTTTGAGCATATTTCTGGTAAACACAAGATTTAAAGTGGTGCTGTTTTGTGATTCTCAGTTTTAAAGATCTGTCGATTAAATCAACTAATCAATTAATCCACAAATCATATTGAGTGTTAGTCGACTAAGATTTTCTTTGGTCGAGGACAGCCCTACTAATCAAGTATTTTCAAACAAAATGACATAATGATCACGCGTCACACTTAGAGCGGGGCAATATGACGATATGTATTGTCAAAACAATATTGAATGTCTATCGTATATATTTTTCTATATCGTTTCTATCGCGATATAGGCAAGGCCTATTTTAATTTATTTTTTCTCTATAATTTCACTTAAAACTGTTTATTCTGCACTGACGTCCTTAAACTGAGAAAATACTCAGTTCTTTTCATTCGACAAGTATTTCATTTACATAGGACTACACAAAAATAAGCTTTACCCCGTGGTTATTTTATATAGACTATTTATTTATAGAATTACTGGAAAAAATGCTATATCGTTTTCGAGATAGGAAATTACATATATCGTCATTATAGCTCAGTCCAACTTGACAAAGGTCTTAAATGATAAATGCTAAATTGTTGTTGGTTAATCATTTTTAGATCAACTAATCAAGTTCTCTCAAATAAAGTGACATAATGATGACATTTGTCACACTTGTAAAAGTCGACCAGGTAGGGCTGGCAAATATCCAGAGGGTGGTGTGTTTGTATGTTTGCATGTATGAGGCTGCAGGGGTTAGACCACACACACCACTCGTTAATACTTCCTTGCCCTCAAGTCCCCTACAGTGAGGCCGAAGTGATGACCCAGGCTCATCATCGCCTCTTGTCCTTCCTCTGTTGACACCTCCGGTGACGAGCTGGTCCACCACGGGTGTCTCCGCGGTACTACAGACCCTCTTTGATCCTTTTCATGTGAAGGCTAAATTGCAGAGATCCCATTGCCCAGCTGGAATCCCTCTGAAAGCTGTCCATGTTAGGTTGTTATCAACCAAATGGACAAAAAAAAAAAAATCACAATTCAAGTCACATCGAGTACTCTGGCTCCAAAACGGAGAAGGATTTGGCTCTCCAGTTGGAAAACGCTCTCCTAGCTTTACTGTGGTACAGCCCCCACGCCGCACAGTCTGGCATCCCGAGACACCACATGCCGAAGGAACGTACATGATCCCACCAAGACAGATTTATGTGTTATCTGAAGTGAGCCACCGCGACACAAACACACTCTCACCGGTGTTAAACAAGTTGAAGGATAAGCCACATTTGCACAAATGTTAATGTCACCCATTAACACCTCTCACAGAGTGTATATCTGATCTTTTAAAAGTGATTTCTTTTATCTTTTGAACTTGTTTAGGCTTGTTCCCTTTCCTTCAAAAGCTGGGTTGAGATGTACCGTACGCAACGCTTCACCACAGTCTGATAAAAAAGCCTCTTCTAAACTTTTACACAAGTCAAGGCTGATTCTAGCACCCCGCAAACAAACAACCACGAGCCCCTGCCACTTCAAACAGCTGTTCTGAGAGCGGAGAGAGAAACGAGCGACAAAAGGGGAGATTAATGAGAAAAGCAGCTGAGTGAACAAAAGGAATCTCCCCGCTTCATACGGAGGAGGAAGAGGAGGCTCGCTCGGCAAACCACAGTTTACTTACAGTGTTGAAGTTCCAGGTCCGCTTGAAGGAAAGTCTCTTTTTGAGACTCATTGTTCCCTAGTCTGCTCCACCAGCAGCACATAGACAGATTATGTGTGTGTGTGTGAACGCATACCTGAGCCTTCCCCACCCAAAAACTCCGCAAACCATGTCTGTACAAGTCGGAGAGAGGGGAAGAGAGGGAGGGAGAGAGAGAAAGAGGAAGAGATCTGACAAGGTACTGGACAGAAAGAGAGAGGAGGAGGAGGAGGAGGAAGAGGGGGTGAGAAGGAGGAAAGAAAGATTTCCTTACTCCGCAGCTGTTGCCATGGCAACGCGCCCAGCAATACATACAGCCTCTGCCACAGTGGCATGAAGGAATCAGATGAATTAACTCCCCCTTTATTCCCCTCACAGAAACACACACACACTGGCCATGTCAAAACCACACTGGCCTTCCCCCCTCTTTTGTTTCCAGTTGGGGCACTCTCTCTTTACTTGAAAGAGAGAAGAAATACCCAGTCAGTTTAAATTGAAACCAGATGAATTTTGTTTAATCAAAATAAAAAAGTTTGGTAACCCGCGAGTTGAACTCTGAGCTTCATTATCCGCCTGTCACAGAGCACCATTGTTACTCCCCCAACGTTAATCATGTCAATTGGCATTTTCTGCGAGCAATTTAGCCGATGTACCGGCAAAAGAAAATAGACTTTTATTCTGGCATCATTCCTCGTCTCCGCTGCAGCACTGTGCCTACACATATCTGACAAATCACTACAATCAGCATGCCTGGTTTTGGACCAACTACTATTCTTAAAGCATTGGTGGCTCGTTCGGAGGTTTTCCCATGGCACACGAGCTAGCATTCTTTCGACTTAATTTTACCGTAAATAATGGATGAGATACAGTGTTTATTAACAGCGTGGTCTTCATGGTAGATTTCTCCTGTTTAATTGGATTTTCACATGGTCTATCACTTTGGAAATTGGATGTTTGTCATATGTGCATGGCTGTGTTGATGGGGGCAATCACAGATGACATCCTAACCCCTTTGGGAGGAGTGTGTGTTCATGTATATAATGAAACAGAAGGAGTGACAGAAAAGGCCTCAGTATGCTTCAAACAGGTTGTACAATGTGTTCAATGGTACTGAATTGTACAAATGCGGATAAACGGCAACGCACACTTCTGGACAGCCTCTCTTCGAAGGCGGTCACATGTTGCAACACAAACAGTGACAGAAGTGTAAAGATTGATAAAAAAGAAGGGTTGAGAATGAAGTTTACATTGTGACTACTTTCCCACCTCTGCACATCTGGCCTATTATTGCGTAAAGTGATTGTCAAATTGTAGATTTTAGAAAGTTACAAAATTGTCAACCATCCCAAATCTGCCGTCATTCAGTCTTAAAGGTTATAAGTGTATCTTTTTTCATGTATTAATTGTTTTTTATTGCCAATGGACAAACTGATTGTAACGCAACTTAAACAATGAGACCTTCCCCCGACTTTCTTTATTGCCTGTAATAGCCTGTGGACTGATTGTGTAAAGGACTCGGGACGGTTTTTCCAGGAAAATCCAAAGGATGTGACGTTTATGCGCGATCTTCAGTGCCTTGCCTCTCTTAAGCTCCACAAGGTGCGCTAGGTAGCTAATCATTGTCTCATTTGTGGTCTGATAAACAGCAATTTCATAGTATTCAGTGCCCCATATTGCTATTTATAGCTGTCATATTTCGTAGAGAGGTTCAACAAAAAACTCTTTACCCCGGTATATAAATATATTGTGATTGTTTGTGATTTGTTATTGTGTTTTTAGCTTGCTAACGAATTGCTAGTTAGCTAACGTAGCCAACAATAAATGATGTAACAGTACAAAGCAAAGATATGTAACTAACGATTACTTTATACTAGCCAAGAGCGATGCAAGGCAATATCACAATATATTTCACGCGTGGATTCTGTGCTGTGGTGGGTGCTGGTCGTTCACGGAGCCAGTGGTCCCAATAAAACATAGGAACATTACAGATACGGTAGTTATGTTAGCTATTCTAAATTAAATTTAAATTTATTTTCCAGCATTCTATCAACATGATGCCAGTCATTCAATCACGGTCAGTCTCTTGTGTAGGTCACGTCACTGTTTTGGCCAATGCTCGCTCGCGCAGAGGATTGCAGCAACAGGATGCAGTTCACTTTTCTGAAAGTTACACATAGAACCTTTAATTCAATTAATGACGAAACTGCTTTTTTTCCACACAGAGCTTAAGTCAGTCTGAACGTGGCCTTAAGGGACCCGATGAGTGAAAAAAGACAAACAAGCTACGTTCCAGTTCTATTTTACATACTACTTCAACCTGGAGTACATACTACATTCACACAGAAAAAGTGGCAAAAATTTGGATATGTACTTCATTTTTGATTGTGCTTTTGGGGAACACTAATGTCCCACAAAGCAAAGCACAAAAGAAATAGACAAGCTTTTCACAGCTGGAAAAATTTATACTAATTGCGAACAGCATTGATACAGCTCCAGGAACATCTAAAAAATATAAAATAAAGTATTAAATCTCTAGAGGAACATCTTGTTTTCTCTTTCCAAATTTGAATTGGCAGTAGCTCTCCAAAGCAGTTGATGTTCATCAGCGCACGTCTTGTATCATTTCCTGTTCGTACAAAATGGTACAGTAATTTAAAACACTGTACTATTCAGATAATTACATAATGTGGGCCTATACGTTCTGCTACGATTGCAACACAGAAAGACAGAATCTGTATGCTTTCGTGTGCAGATAAAATCAGTCACGCAGTAATTAGAAGCTATTCTTGGTGCTAAGCTGAGTCATAACTGTGGTCACAAAATCACAGGACACAGAACAGTCTGCTTCAGCCCTTTAGGCCTACTTTTGCCCTTTGACCTCCCTGAGGCAGAGTGTTCAGTGCAGCCAGGTGAGCACATCTGTATGCACACAACAAGAGCAAAGCGTGTTGGAACTCTTCAAACCAAAAATGCCTCCAGGAAAAGCATATTTCCATTTCTTGCTTCAGTGTTGCTAACTGAAGAGTCTGCGGCCACAAAGTAAATAGGTTTCACGTGAGCTTCGAGCCACCACTTGATTTAATCAATTTGTGAAACTTATTTTCTAGACAGGCATCACAGCGACAACGAGCGGCGCTTGTCACAAGACCTAACTAATTGCATGTCAAGTTCTCCACCAGGCAATCTTAAGCGAAGACGGAAAATAATCAAGGCCCGCTATCTGTGGCGGACGACAAACTATTCACCGACAATAACATCAAGAAAGGGCTTTCCATGGAGGCAACTTCCTTTTGAGGGAGAAAGGGGCATGGGCGAGGGTGCGGTGACTGATAAGATGGAAGAGACATTTTTTCCAAGCAAGGAGCGTGGGGGAGAGAGGCTGATTTAGAGAATTATGAAACTCCTTTGACAATATCGAAGTGAAGATAGCGTAGACAGACAACTGGGTGTTTGATTTTAGGAGGTTAAGGAGGATCCAGTTTTTTACTGTGGGAAATCGTGTTTGTCACAGCAACTCTGCCAGACACTCTATCACATTAGCAAGGATCTGATGAGGTCACCATGCTTATGTGATGCTAGGGGGGGCAGGAATGGTAAACAACATTAGCGTCTACTTAGATTTCCTATCTGCTTTATGTCCATAGATCAAGGGCTGTGAAACTCTATATCGAGTCCCTTCAGACAACATATTTTTGTAGCATATCTTAATATGTGACATGCTGTGTTGAGAAATCTTATTTTTGTCATGAGAGCCTCCGAAATGATGCCAGCGGTGTAATTCAACTTCACTTATGATCTAATTTTGTGTCACATGTTCTCTCAAATAACTTAATTTGATTTTTAGTTTTACTGAAAAAAGGTGACAGTAGTAGGCATGTGATTTGGGTACTTTTAGATGAAGTGTAATGGTGTTATTGCATTAAAAAACATTAAAAAAAGATTTTGCTAAAGGCAAAATCCAAAGTCAGATTCAGGACCCACATTTAACCGGCCAATGGGATTTATTCCCTCAAATTTGAGCCAAATCCGTTTGTGTTGTTTTAATTAATATTACTAATAATAACAAACCATCAGACAAAGATACAGGAGCGAAAAGAAACGAAGGTCATTATCTTACCCATCTAGTATCGTAAACAATTGAATAGTCAGTTGTTTACAGGGCCGGCTTAAGGCATAGGCCTTATAGGCGGTCGCCTAGGACACCACCTTCTCGGGGGCGCTGGTTGTCCTTTAAAAAAAATAATTAAAAAAAGGGGGTAGGGCACCAAATCCAGATGTTACCTAGGACACCAAAAGGGCTAGTGCCAGCCCTGGTTGTTTATAAGAAAAGATTAAGAATTTGAACGAGCATTGTGCAGGATTTAGTGCCATCTAGTGGTGTGGTTGCAGATTGCAACCAACTGAATACCGCTCTGCACACTTCTCCCTTTCCAAAGATGTCAGTGAACTACGGTGGCCTTCGGATAATGTAAAAACGCAAAAGGCTCTCTCTAGAGCCAGTGTTTGTTCGTCTGTTCTGGGCTATATAGCGGTGAAACATGGCAGACTCCGTGAAGAGGACCCGCTCCCAATGTAGATATGAAGGGCTCATTCTAAGCTAACAAAAACACAACGATTCTTAGTTTCAGGTACACTAATAGACATAAAACACAGTTATGAATATTATATTCCAGTTCTGCCAACAGATCCCCGTAAATCATACGGATTTACATTAAAATCTCACGATCTATTTCCACAGTGTACAAATTCAGATGTAAAACCTTGTCATGTTATCCATGCAAACATGTAAGACTATAATCCAGGACTTGAGTGGGAAGTCAACACTGTGATTTATGAAGAGTTTAATCTAAACACTAATCTAATAGAGAGAGAGCGGAGGGGGGGGGGTCTATTAAACACATAAACAAAGATCTTCAATCAAACATTACAATGATGCAGGGTGGATACATGTCTGGTCCTCAGCCCTGAGCCACGAGGGTCCAGACTTGTTGCCGAGCCGTCTTTTAAGTGTAATCCCCTCAGCTAACAAATGGGTTGTTCTCAGTGACTTTAAAGACACGAGTGATTTGCATGCAAACAGAGGCCATCGCCACAATGAGTTTCATCTCTTAATCCCCCTGATCGGCATTAATCTACTGCCTGTTCCCCCAACTCTAACCGGTTAGCCACGGCAGATGGGTACGGCTCTGCTCTAGTCTGGATTAAAGTGGCATTACTATGATTCGTGCACTGTGCTGGCGGTGGCGGTGGTGTTCGTGTGTGTGTGTGTGTGTGTGTGTGTGTGTGTGTGTGTTCTGTTCGCCACTTGTTGCTGATAAAAAAATCTGACAGGGAGTACGAGCATTCCTCTGGATGGAGATGTTTACTTTTTTCCCCTCTCTGCCGCCCTACTTTTCGCAGGGTCAGGAACGTGGTGGTGCTTTAACCAATATCAGAATCTGTCTTTCCCAACTTGTGACGACAATCTGATATCGTTAACTCTGCCTGAACCTGCATAGCTCACGGCACCAGACTCACCACCTGTAGCTTAACTGTGAAGCCTAAAAGCATGCATGAAAACGTGGCGTTTAACTCCCTTTGTTGGGTTGAAGTAACAAAAAGGAATGCCCAGTTTGGAGTACAAAATGAGTAACAAATAAAAATACATTTGATTTACAAGGCACAGCTAAACAAAAATAGAATAACTTCAGAGAGGGAAACAAGAACCAGACGACCCCTCCCTTCTCGATTTATTATCATAGAGAAAGGGCTGCGCTGACTTGAGCCTGCAGGGCTCGAGGTGGGTAAACCACATAAGATACCACCACACCCTATTACTGCTCTCTTTCTCTTCCATAAAAAACACCAGAAATGGACTTTCCAACCTGAAACCCAACACTTGTAATTAGCCCTGTGAGGGTTTTTTACGCCAAAGCAACTTACACGAAAGCTCCGCGCACGGTGTTCTGAAAAGTCTGGGTGCTTGGCTACATTTGTTGTGAAGGCCACGATATGAATGAATATCTGCCTCATGGAAGTGTACAAGGCTTTATGTTGCCAATGACAAGGAAGTGCCATAATTGTTTACTTCCTGTGTAAGTCCTACTGACCTTACAGCCCACTGTTAATCCTTTTGGTCATGCAGGGAGGTAACCTGAGCTGGTTGAGTGAGACTGGGAAAGAAGGGAAGGCAAGTTTGGCTTACGTTTATCCCTCTAGGGCGAAGGGCTATAGGATGGCATTCTGTCTCTATGGGTATTTGGCATGGCGACAAGTTCATGGTAATGCTCACAGTGGCAAAAAATGCAGAAAGGTGTCATTTGAGACACTTTGTCGAAACACAATGTATATCTGCATCTTTCCTTAAGGACTCATCATATAACTATGCTAGTCACCTTTTGCTTAATCCTTTAAAAACGTACCTTGCATGATCCTCCTGTTATTTTGAATGTGGTGTAAACCGGGACAATTAGTTAGTGACTGTTGAAAACTGGGACATGCGAGTGTTTTACAGATATTTGTCGGGACGATCCCGGCTAAACCGGGATGCCTGGTCACCGTAGTTTAAGCACCTGCTTCTGTTGTAATTTTCAATATAAACGGTAGAGCAATAATATTGGCGTCTCAGTAGGTGCGTGGAAAGATTGGTCGTGTTGCCGTCGTATTTTATCTGGCCTTTGCATATTCTGCAAACAGCGGGCTATTTATAAAGGACATTTCCCTTTATGCAAAAGCTAAAATGTTTCCACACACTGGACCTTAAACCCGGCTGCAAAATCTCTCACTCGTCTGGCTCTTCCTCGCCATCAGCCTGCTTTGTTTTGTTGTCGTCTGTCTGATATGCGCTGCTGATATGCTGAGTGAAACGGAGTAACGTTTAACATTTCTTTACTATTAAAAGTGCTAAAAAATACATCCATATAACGTTTGTCGTGCTTATATACAAGGTGCAAATTCTTAGTATCGGTACAATCGATAATTTACTTTGCAAATCCATTTTAGATCAATATACGTCCCCGTGAAGGACAACTTGCTGAGAACCTATCGAAGTAGTTGGATCGTAGGAATTTAAATCGAAACATCGATGTAATACCAATGTAGGCACTGGCGGACCATTTCTATTGCAGAGTTCATAGAGTTAAGCGTATATTTCAAAATATGAAACTCATTTAGCGCCACATAATTTGCAATTCAGGGCCAACCTTTTTATCTGCTGCCTTTAGAAATACCCTGACACATGGTGAAAGTTGAAACATTGTGAACAATATGTAGCATTTTATTCAACCTAAAGCAGCGAGGTCATGCAATAACCAAGCCATATAAACAGATATATCATATTTCTTGAAGCTGACCACAGGATGATGTTGTATAGAAACAGTTCACAAGGGAAAGTTAGTGTTTAGTCTGCCAAAGTAGAGTGCCAAGCCAATCTCTCACAATATCACACAGGGAGAGTAACAATCCATGTTTTGTGACTTCCTCAGTGCAAAAGTAGACAAGGCTCTGGCCTGCTTCTGCAGCGTCTTGCGCCAACACAAGGTCAAAAAGATACCACTTTTCCGAGCCTCCCCTGCAATCCTCTCCAGTTCAAACAAGACGAGCCGTCTTGCTCAACGTCCCAAAGACGTGAGGCAAGCAAATGCGCCCTGGCGTCGTCTGAGCTACAGGTGTGAGGTAAAGAGTTGAGCGCAATGAGCGGCCCCGCTGTATCCCAGACATGTCTAAACTGTTACCAGGAAGGTGATACAAGACTTTGGCACTTCTAAAGCCGTTACTTGTTGAGCAACCTCCACACCCTTAGCAGTAGATTCTCTTCCAGCGAAGCAGAGAAATGTAATAATAGCACGATTGAGGAAGGTAAACATTATGTGGGGAATGAATCACCTCCAGAAGTTGTGCATCACATACACACACGTTCTGGTTCAGACACTCTTTCCTATAGCCAATCAACACGGGGATGATGGAAAGCTGTGTGGTTAACTAAAAAAAAAAACATCATAATCCCTAAATGTCGATAGATGATGTCATAGCGTTGTGTGTGTGACAACAGCCAAGAGTGTGTGTCTCCGTCCAAAGATGGCGAGGCGGCGGGTATTTTCCGTGGTCACAGTTTTGGTCAAACAGCGAACTCAGCAACCACAGCCACATCTGGTCATCTGGTTATTGGCTGTTGCGTATTCATACTCCCGAGCAGCTGGACAGTTAAACAACTTCTACTCTAAGTTTTTGTTGTGTTAATATACTGTTTTTCCAGTCGGCGGGTTTGGACAGAGACGTCTGCGTAATTGCAATAAAACCTCTTGCGGTAGAAGAGAGGAAGAGAAGGAATCATAGTGGAGGAGACATTTAGAAAAAGACTTTGCATCCCATAATGCTGCTAGCCCGAGGACACATTTCGTGAGCGCAACTGTCCACCCACGCTCCAGAGCTGGCCATGTGATGTCAGCCGGATAAAAGTGCGTCGTGTTCTGCTGCCTCTATACAGCTAATCCCCGGGAACACACCATTCCTGCTCGTCTTCTCAAATCATGACACCCAAATGAGAAATAGAGGGAAGAATTTATATAATGTAGCATGGCATCTAATTTAATTACACTTTAAGTGAATATAGGTTGCTTGGATATATTGTATGGATGTAAACACACTGAGCAACATGCAGTAGTCATGCAGCACCAAAAAAAACAAGACGTCTTTTTGAGATAAGTGAATAAGAGGGCTGGTGAATCAGAGCGGGGACATGCCTGCACAAAGGCAAAACCACAGACAACCATTTCAAGTTCAAACCAAACTGCGGCTATTACACGATCGCCTCCAAATACAATGCGAGAGAGCGTTCGCCGAGCATTTAATTCTATCTGACAACCTCAGATCTCCGCTTCCCTCGCGCTGAATCCAACTTGCCACCAAGTGATTGCAAAAAAAGGGGTCACTTCTCAGGGCGACAGGGCGCAACAGAGCGCACTTCATTCAAAAGGCCCATAAGCGACCCTTGATGTGCCGTTTACAAGGATAATCCTCACAAAACCCTTTTTGGTACAACGTCTAATTTAAAGTCAGCGTGCATCCCCGATATAGATGCTGGACCACATTTCGACGTATAGAGCGGCGCAGTGTGTGTGTCATGCAGCACATGAAGAGAGTTCAGCTGGCACTGGTCAAAACATTCCTCTGACAGACCACACAAGCTAACCACTGTATGCCGCTCAAAGAGCCCCAAAGACGGAGAAGAAGTAACGTGCGGCAGGGAAGATGAGGATGGCACCAACAAAACAAGAAGAGAAGTGAAGACAGACAAAATAATGATTTCATGACCAAGACTTACAGAGTTGAGAGTCAAAGTTTGCTCCATGTATGGCGCTGTGTGTCCTCAGCGCTGCTCCGCACGCCTGCTGTGTGTAAACCAGTCCATCCGCTGGAGCGCCGCGGTGCGTGTGCGAGTCGGTGTTTGCAGTGCAGGGAGACAGAGCTCGACAAGGGAGGAGGGAGCGCGCAGGAGAGCCGAAAATCCTGACAGCTACTGGGAGTTCAAAAGCTTCCTCTCTCTTCCTCTGCTGCCGGTTCCTCTCTCTCTCTCCCTCTCCCTCCCTCTGCTGTAAATTCCTCCTCTCTCCCTCTCTGTGTCTTCATGCCTCCTCTTGGTTTCTGCTACGCCCACAAGATAGATCTATTACCCGCAGGCGTGCAAACAGGAGCTACTAATGTCTCCACACCTAAAAGGAGAGGAGAAACTTCACACTCTCCGGAGCAAAAGCGGCGCCCCAAATTTCCCAGCAGGTACGCAATGTGCTTTCAAACTAACTCACGATAACAGATGTTTTCACATGCAGCAGCAACACCTCAGAAGACAGTCAGTGTCGGGGGCACAGCAGCCTGCTAACGGTGTCACCTCTGCAAAGTTGAACACATCTGCAGAGTGCCGCTGGGCGCAAAGCATCTGTCTGTGATGAGTAGGCTCAAAGCGGTGGAGAGTGGTGCGGTCGGTGGGAAGTGGGGGCACTTTTGCAGTAGGGCTTCTGACAAGCTTATGCGTGGAAAATGAGGCAAGGAGGTACAAAGGAGCGCATTCTTCGACATGCCCAAACATAAGGGGATCTGACGATAAAAGCTCAGCGTGCATCAAAACAGCCTTCATCAGAAGATGCAAGGAATTGTACAGCAGTTTCCCCCCTCCTCTGCCGAACCAGAAAGACACAAATAACGATTACATATATGCTGTTGTGCGTGGGTCACAAAAGCTACGTGTCAGAGCCTTTTATAATGTGAAAAAAATAAGCATTTGCTCATTCCTGCGCTAGCCACTGTGACGCACACCGCCGACCATGGAAAAAAAAAGCAACGCGGCCACACGCGTCCAAATGGTTCTGGGCTCGTCCACAACATTCAGCGAGGCCACATACGGGGGGTTATCCACAGGGGTCTGCCCCGAGCACTGGCGGTGAACTCCGAAATAGTCTCACGGTGTCCTTGTGAGTCCAGATGCATGCGCTGACTGAGAGCTTATCACGTATTTTTGCTAAACTTGCCATGAGAACAGACCCTCGGAACATCCTTCACAACAAGTTAGAGAGCACCGCAGAAAGCACACACTTCAACCCCTCGAGTTTGCACCCGCGCTATTATCACTGAATATGTAGAAGCAAGGAGTCAATTAAGGTCAACAGCTTAGTGCAGTTGGCTTGATAGGTTGATTGTTTATTAGCCGTATTCTCTCTGGCTCTGAAGTGGAGCACAGCCTTCAAAAGAGAAAAGAAAAGTTCTCCGGCTTCACTTTCTAGTCCGTCTCTCCTGTAAGTTCTCCATATCTGTTGCTAAAGTAAAAACTCCAGCTTTTGCATATATGTTTAAGTCTTCATGAGGACACACCATAGACTAAGAAGTGGACATAGTCACCGTGACGCCACCCATTGGTTTGTGGACTGCCATTTTGAAGCTTTGAGTTCAGCATTTTGGCCGTCGCCATCTTGGTTCCTTGAAACCAGAAGTGACACGAGAGGGTGGAGCTAAGTACAACCGAACGCTGAATAAGACATTTTTAGGCGACCAAAACGTTCAGCCCTGTCTCCTAGAAATGACGTTCCAGTTCAACTAAATTGTCTCAATTGTGTTTGGAAGGAAATGTATTTTGTCGCTGATTACGTTTGTCTTTTACGTATCACAAATACCTTTGTAAGTCTGCGGACGGCTACAGCGAGTGACATAGTACAACGAGTGACGTGCAGAGCAGGTGACGTAGTATATCGAGCGACTGTGAATGAAATGTATGTTGAATAATAACATTATTAAATAATAACGAGTATGACAAGCGAGAAAGTCCACTACTGGTGGGCGGAAGTGGAGGTTGATGGTATCCAACAAACACCGAACTTTCCCCCAGGAGACCGCTGTTTGTGTCCCATGTGAAACGTAGTCATTTGTTTCATTTTGTTTTGTTTCAATGTCGTAGTCATTTTAAGCCAAACCATGATGTTTTTTTTACTCAACCTAACCCATTAGTTTTGTTGCCTAAACCTAACTAAGTATTTTTGTTGCATATTCGTTTTGTTTTATTTCAATTTACAATGTTAATCACTTTTAAAACTGTATTTTGGTTATGCAGTTTAGTTGTATGGGAATGTTATTTTGTGGGAGACAGGGTTGAAATGTTACAATTAACCTTCATGAACTGAAAACACACTGTGAAAGGGTTAAAGTTGTAAGACGAAAACACGGACAACACCCACAGCGGACAACGCCGTGGCAGCGACCTGTCAATCACAAGATAGCCACGCCCTAAAGTATACCCTGCTTTATCAGATATTTTACTCTAAATGGAACGATAATTTACTAAATGAACATCATGCTGTATTGAAGAAGCGGTTGAGACCATAAACTCATGTTTACAATGTTTACTGAGGTAATAAATCAAGTGTGAAGTAGAGTCATTTTCTCACAGACTTCTATACAATCACACTTCTTTTTGCAACCAGAGGAGTCGCCCTCTGCTGGCTGTTAGAAAGAATGCAAGTTAAAGGCACTTCAGCATTGGCTTCACTTTTCAGATCCGGAGTTTGCCCACAGGTAAGGACACACTTGGTAATACCATTGGATGGGCTTTTGTTTTCTGTGGCAGGGGCTTTTAGAAGTGCACCGTCTGATCTCTGGCCCAGGGTGCAGCTCAGCCCTTGAAACATGAGTACAGGGAAAAGTACTAGGTGAGGATCTAATTGCCTTTGACAACCATAACTGATTTCCTATGGTGTTATTACCTGGAATGTAAAGGCCTACCATGACTTGAACTGCAGGGGGTAAAATTACTGTTCTCAATTAGATGCGGTCTGAATACCTTCAGTATGAGCTGGATGCACCATGAGAACTGATTTTCTGATTTCTTTGATGTTATCTCACAGGAAGTAGAGTGATTTCTCCAGATATTAGCTTGTTTAGTTTATTTTTCAACAGTAAAATATCTGGATCGGGACATACATAATTCTTTGCGAAATAAATTGAAGGGATCCTTATCAAAACTGCCTCGTAGGGAAATTGAACATCTACCTCTCTTCACTCCCTCAACACCTTCAGGCGATGTGGCTCTGTGCAAAACAAACAGCAGACACCTCTGTTTGCACAGCAGTGAATGAATATATTCAACTGTTTGGCTTCCTAATAGTGTTTTAAAAACTGGTGTTTCCCATGTTTCAACAGATGATTAAACCGTTTTCTGTTTGTCATCAAAAGGTTTCAAGCTTGCCGAATGCAGATTAACAAAACCACTTGACAATGAGAAGTTCGAAGCAGATAAATGCATTGTTAAAGCCAGTTCAACGCAATGTATGCCTCACTCTCATCCCTCAATAATTCCAGCATCTAAGTGTTGTTTAATCGAACACAAACTGTCATTGTACGGACAGCCACATTCTATTTTCCATAATACATAAATGCCAAACCAAACTTCAGCTGTTTAAAGTCTTTTAGACATTTATTCAACAGCCAACATGTCAAAAGTCATGTTACCCATGATGCAGCCTGTCTCTCCCTGTTGGTGTCATAGCAGCTCCTGATAGAGTAGCTGTGTGAAGTCCAGGTATTAGGCTTCATGTGCACAAAACATTATGTAACAAAGCAAACTCAAGGTGTAAGAAAGAAAACTTAACACAATACTACAAGTGTGAAAGCATCCAGCTTTCTGCCCAGTTATTTTGTTCAGTGAAAAATAGCTCCAAGTAATAAGTGTAAAATAGAAAACTGATTACAGCAGCCTGAAGCTTCTCAGTTGTTTACAATTTAAAGGGGACGTATTATGCTTTTTCCTTTTCCTATAGTGTGTTATATTGTTTTTTGTGCATGTAAAAGGTCTGCAAAGTTACAAAGCCCAAAGTCCACGCCAAAGGGAGTTACTCTCCCTCACAGAAACACTGCTCCTAAACTGCCTGAAACACCCTACACGAAGTCCCGCCTTTTCTTTCGTAACGTGGTGATGTCACCAAGTAATGCATTTGCATAATACCTGCCTAGCAGCTAGTTTGGCACGGCCTCAAACAAAGCTAGTTAGAGCAGAGCAGGAGCAGAGTCTGAAGAGTTTGGTTCAGTTGACCAATCACAACAGAGAGGGCCAGCTGGCCAATCAGAGCAGACTGGGCTTTTCAGGGTGGGGGCAGGAGCTCAAACAGAGCGTTTCAGACAGAAGGTAAAAAGAGGTGCAGCAGCACAACAGGTATGAGAAAAATAAAGCGTTTTTTGAACATTAAAGCATGTAAACATGTTCTACTAGAGACCCAAAATGCAAGTATGCACCTAAAAATGAGCATAATACGTCCTCTTTAAACTTTTTTTAAATGTATAACAATGCTTGCAAAAGCAAAACAGCTGTCTTAGTTGTTTGGGATGATCATGAACTCAGAAGTAATTACACTCTTCATAGATGCAACCGATATTGCAACTGCTGGGAAGCCATAACCATAGCAACTAAATATAATGAAACACAAAAACATGGCAAAGGGATTTCTGCACTTTAGCCGACTTGGAGCACAGAAACAAAAATACACGATTTACAACTTGTTTAACAGTTTGTAGCTTGACAAGACCCACTGCCCAGAATTTGTCAGAAGAAAGTAACCCAAACAAGTTTCTTGCAATTTGAACATACAGTAAGGGTAATTATGTAAATCAACAATGAAAGACAGCCTAAAAGTTGTGTTATGCAGCTGTCATAACCTTTTATAGCCATCTTTAACCCTGTGGCGTGACTTGAGGGGCAGACTTGCTCAGGACCTGGAGTTTTCAACAACAAAAATGTTGAGTGTGTGTTGGGACAATCCTACATGAGGTGAGCCTCTTTGAGTACAATGTGTGGCCTGCGGGTGTGTCTCGTGTGACTGTGACTAAGGTGTGGATAATATACAATACACTATGCCACTTCTTGGTTTGTTTTTGTGTCCGTTCGTGTGCTTTCAGAGCAATTACGAGATGTAGGACTGCCCAGTGTGCGTGCGTTTTTGTGAATATGAATCAGTGCGCATGAGTAATGCATGCATGCAGTGAGCTCCTCGGCAACATTAATATGAGAAAATGTGAGCACGATATATTCAGTCGTGCAGCAGTGCTCATTAGCGAGGCCAAACAAACAGGACCACGCCTCTGGCCCACACAAAGACCGCTTTGTGAGTCGCCCCGTGCCACAAGTGTAGCAGAAAATGCAGAGTTCAAGGCAACGGAAATGAAAGGTTAAAAAGGAGCTGAAAGTGGAGCGGAATGAGAAAGCTCAATGTCCACATTAATGTAGAAGCAGACAACTGAAAACCACTGACGGTTTTCCATTTTTAAACAACTTTTGTTAAAGACAAATAATGGCAAAAAGTGAATAAAGTTAAAAAGCTTAAAACATATGAATGTTCTGATTCAAATAAAATGAGAAAAATAAATCAGTGAAAAAGAAAAAAAACTTGGTGCTTACCTCAAGGTCATCCAGGGATCGTGCCAGGCTGATACGTTTGGCAGAGCGGCGTTTAGAGGCACGAGCAACACCCCAAAACCTGGAGACCTACGAGAACAAAGGAGAGACAGATGAGTGAAAACACAAAGACCATTATACTATACTACACTATACCATACTATACCACTATAGACAGCATAATTAACACTCTTATGTGAATTAATGGACTGTCAGCCATCAATACTGGTTTCAAGTTACTGTAAGTCAATTCAAATACATCTAATTACATTCACTTTTATTGTCATTACTGCTCTTGAAACACCTCGAAAATGCATCTTACTAAAAGTTTTGAAAAACTACAAGGTAAAAAAGAGAAGTTGTAATAAATAGTTGTCCATTTCAAAAAGTGGAATACTGTGCATTCATACTTTACATACTAGTGTCAACAATAAAGCTTGTCCGCTTGCCCAAAGCTCATAAAATGCCACGTCGGTCAAGTAAATCTAGCAACTCACTTGCACGATCGGGCAACTTTTGTTGTTTTTAAATGTGCTTTATAAATAAACTAAACTGGAGCCATCTCACTTCCTTCTCATCTCTGTTGAGAGTTGCACATGCTCAGTACCGACCGAGAAAATGGCGGCGGGTAAAGACAAAGTTTAAGAGGTGAGGCGCAAGCGAGCATTTAAATTCTCCCGGAAACAGGAGTTTAGTTGGGTGGTGTTTATGTATTGCGCAGTTTGCCGTAAGTTTAAGAGCAAGGCGGATAAAACATCATAATTAACTTTAGCCTTAGTTGTTGTTTGATAACCACTAATAAATAAAACAATTATATATATATTGGGGCAAGTAAAAATTGATATTGGGCAAGAGGATTTCTGAAAAACAAGTTTTAAAAAAACATTTATGTTGCACTCTGAAAAAAACACCCAACATGTGATGTGACTGACATAATGAAATAATATTCCAAGACATAAAGTGTTTGTGTGCACTTTTTGTTTGAAATCTAAAGACTTAAAGATGATAGGGTTACACAGAAAGTGTAAAAGAAATGAAAATGTGACAAAGATTACTAGTGAGAGGTGACTTTGAGGTTAGTCAGCTGAAGTAGATAGTGTAAACAATCAGGGTTTCTGCTAGATTTCACAGATTTCCCTGCTAAAGCTTCTGAATTTACATACAACGGGGATCAACGTCACACACAGTTCTCTCTGGCACAATGCACATACAGTTAGACAGAAGCACTAATTTCACAGTCTAACTGTTAAAAAAAAGAGATCAGACAGAACCCCGTGGTTTCCAGCCTAATCATCACTTTAGAAAAGATGAAGCAGTTTCACCAGCCATCCCCTATTCTTATGATCGGAGAGGCTGTGTGTTATGTTTGAACGAGAGTTTAAGAATTGCAGATAATTACCGCTGCATGACACGAGCTCTACCCTGTAATTTGCCTGGCTTCCTGTGCAAGATTGTCTCTTCTCTGATCTAATGCAATGTGGCTGAGGACACAATCTGCTTCTGATTTATAAACACAGCTAAATATTTTACTTAAATGAGGTTGAAAAACACAAATAAATACTGTGAATGGAAGTTGGAAAAAGTTTGTAGGTGACCTGACATTGCATACAACTATTTGCATTCATCCCCATGGCTGAGAGGAATAAATAAATTCTGAGATTCTGCACACACATCATTGGTTCCCTGAGGGAGTCTCATTTCCGGGACTACATGGATACACAGGGCCATCTTGTGGGCAGAGAGGACAGTAACAGTTTCCCTCTCTCTGCACGTTCATAACAATGGCATCATTGACTTAAAACAGGTGCTTTTTTTTTTTTTACTTCCATTCACACTCAGCACCAATTGACATGTTGAAAAAGTGGCATTGTATTTCATAGTAAGTCAGGCTTACTAACACCCCCTCAGTGTCTGGAAACTCAACTCCGTGTGACCATTTAATACTTCCTGTGTCTCCGTGTTAAACATGAATGAAGTACAGAAACAGATGTCGTAGTGGGACTGTGTGCTTACAATGGAACTATTAAGTGTCACTGTGCGTGGAAGGATTTCTCATTAACACATGGCCAAGAAATTATCTGCAAGGATACAGTATACATGAGCAAAAACAAGATTGGGCAGTATCCAAAATCCTATAATATAATCTAGAAATATTACACACAAAAATCAATTTGAGGTAAGGTAAATAGGCATGGGTAAAATGTTTCTAAATGTATTCAAGCAGCAGCAAAGATGGCATGAGCATCTACAGTTGTATCTTTTAAGCTGGTTCCCCTCATTGTTGTTGCAAAGCAGTAAATATGGCATTGACTGACCAGTTCATTTCACTGAAGTAATTCATTTAGACCAGAATTTAGACCCTACATGTGGTCACAAGAGGATTAACGGGACAGGAACCAGATAACAACCTATTTCTGCTGCACAAAATGATGTCTATCTTGTCAGACTTCTCTAATCTTTGCCTTTTTTCTAATGAATTATTGGATTTTTCACCTTTTTTTTTTTTACCTCTTCAGGCTTCTAAAAATAAAATAAAAGACAAATAAATCATTGTTTAGTTCAACTGGTCACAACCAGAAGACATATGCATCCATTTAAGGGTAATAAATCAGCACTGCCTTTTTGAAATGCTGCAGATTTCAGTTTTAAAATGTAAAAAAAAAAAAAGTGTCTTACTTACATTTTTGGTACTACCATCTTTCCGCTGTTTCTCTCTCTGATCCAGAAACTGTTTGGTCCATTCCTCTCTGGGAGGGAGCATCATGACCTCTGCTGAGCAGTACCTGTCTGAGGGGATCTGGCTCATGGGGGGAGGCAGGTTACTTGTGGCGGTGCCGAGGCTAACGCTGGAGGACCAGTTGTTGGTCACCTGAGGCTCAGGATCTCCACTTAGCACTTTAGGCCACTTTGGCTTTGAGAACCACCTTTGGCTACCTCGGAGAGGGTCTCCCAAGAAGTTTGCTTTTTTACCCAAAGGCAGAGGAGGTGGTGGGGGCTTGAACTGGAACTCGAGCCTGGGTGGGGGACCTCCATAAAAGCTATGAAGAGAATCGGGGCCAGATAGTGACTCTGAGAGGGAATGTGTGCTGGCACTGTTCTCTGGGTTCAGTTTTTGGCCATTCTTGGAGAGGTTTATTGGGGTGAGGTCTTCAGCCAGAGGATAATCCCATGGACAGCTGGGGAGGTGGGCCCCGGGGTGGTTTCGGATTGCAGAAGGGAAATCCCTGTCCGCTCTCTCCTCGGGGGGCGACGCATTTCCAATTCCACTGTCCCCGTTGCTGCTGGCGCTGCCTTGTTTACCCACGCTGCCCATCTCCTTGACTTGCTGCTGAGCCTCCATGTCCAGTTTGACTCGAAGCCTCTCCACGGCGTCCCCCATGTCACTGTACAGGACTGTGACGAATTGAAGAACATCTGTGGGAGTCTGAGGGAATTCCAGGCAGCCTAAGGCATCTGGATCTGGAGTGCAGTCGAAGCCAAAGCGTCCAGCAATGCCTACATGGTCCACATGGTTTCCCAGCTCTGGGTCGATGAAGAAAACATGGCAGGAGGCCCGCAGAGGACCATCGTCGGGTACACGGCCATTGATTACATGTGCTGTAGTGACCAGGCATAAAAAACGTGGGTCTTCAGCACACACGGCCCCCAAAACTAGGTTCTCGGCAGGAAAAGCTGCCAAAACAGCCCCTGCGTCGTCACAAAGTCGGATGCAGTCGAACATGATCTTCATCATCACCAGAGTATGGGTACTCTGCTCTGTTCCCAACAGTCGTATTCGCTCCCGTATGACTTCTAAACAGGCCTCCTCTGACTCTGTAGTGTTTAAAATCAACTCCGTGGAGCTCAGGTAGCCCACCACCAAGGTCATGTTTAACATACTCCAGTCCGGATTGGCTTCCTCTGTGTCTGTAAACACAGAGTCTGCGTCCCCAACTCCCTCCTTTTGCCGCTCAGCTAAAGAGTTCCACTGTTGCGACCACTGTGACATATCAGGCTCTGACACCGGCCTCTGTTTGGTGCTGATAGCATGGCTTGAGTTAAAGGAGGAATGGCTTGAATCATGCGAGATAGTGCGGAGAACACCCGCTTTTTGGAAAATCCCATTTTTCTGGGCAATCCCAAATTTTTCATCATTAAGAATGGGGTTTCCCATGATCCTGCTCGCAGCGCGCACCACCAACTGCAAGGGTCCTTTGCAGCTGCCAATCAAATGCACAACAGTCTCATGCAAAGCGGTGGACACGTCCATCCCGTTGATGGCCACGATGTGATCCCCCTGTTTGAGTCCCACCAGGTCGGCGGGGCTTCCCTCCAGGATGCCACTCAGCAGACACGGCCTCTGTCCCGTAATAGTGAAGCCATATCCTGCCCGACCACGGATGACCTCCACGCCCCTCAGCTCAGTGACTGCGTTTAAATCCAGACGCCTCCTTGCGCCCTCAGGCTGTCCCTGTATCCTCATCTTTGTTGTGGTAGGGTGCCTTGAGATCCAGTGTGTGTGTGGGAACTGAAACACTTGCAGGTTGCCAACACTTATTGTGTTGTTGTCATCCTACAGTTACACAAAGAAAACAGGAAGAAACATGAAATTTCATGAAATTATACAAAACATAAGAACAGAAGGAGTGCATAATAATTCAGTTGCTCATCAGCTTTCAACGGACATGTTGTGGTGAATTACTAATTTGAAGAATTACACTCAAGCTACAACACTTATTTTCATCATCACTTATTAAGCCAAATTCCTTGACAATCAATTGAGTTTGGCCTTGTCAAAATAATAATAATAAAAAAAAAAAAGAACACCCATCACAGTTTCTGATATTATGTCCTAAAAGTAACAAAAAGCAAAGATATTTAGTTTACAACCAGTCTAAATATTGCAGGAAATATTCAGTTTTGAGAGGCTGTAACCATCTAATTTAGGCTTTTTTGCGCAAAAACTTGTAGCTAATTAATTTCTTAGTGATCAACTAATCAGTTGATCGGCTAATTTTATTTATGTATTTAACTTTGCAGTATGTAAAGCGTCTAAGAATTTTGAAAAGCGCTAGATAAATCTGTTAACTGTTTACTGTTTATTTGTTTTGCACAATTTAAGACTATACAACATAACAAAAAAATAAATGAATAATATACAGTGCAGGAAGAGGCAAAAAACCCACTTGGCTTATCTGAAGCCTCCACCTAGAGACAAGATTAATATAAAGAAATAATATGACTAAATAATAGTGATAACAAACAATTAGGACAAGATATATATAATAACAACAATAACAAAATAGTAAATATATAAAAAAAGACAAGTGTGTGTGTTGCGTGGAAGTGTATGGTTAGTGTTTGTGAGGAGGATATTGATTTAAATATCTATGAAGACTTCTGGGCAATCGTAACCACACAACATTGTGAGTGGGAAAAAATAAAAAAACATAAAAACAGATACATGGGCAACATGGTGAAAAGCACTAGATAAATATTATATTATATATAATTAGTAGTAGTAATACTAGTAGTAGTAGTAATAATTGTTTCAGCTCTAGATTACACAGTATAATAATTAGCTATGTTAAGTCTTATTTTATACTTGAATAATACATACACATATACCACATGAACATATAATAATATATACTGTTTACTGTTTATTTGTTTTGCACAATTTAAGACTATATACTAATATAAAGTGCAGGAAGAGGCAAAAAAACCCACTGGGATTATCTGAAGCCTCCACCTAGAGACACGATTAATATAAAGAATTAATATGACTAAATAATAGTAATAACAAACAATTAGGACAAGATATATATAAAGAAATAATATGACTACATAATAGTGATAACAAACAATTAGGACAAGATATATATAAAGAAATAATATGACTACATAATAGTGATAACAAACAATTAGGACAAGATTAATAGAAATAAATAATATGACTACATAATAGTGATAACAAACAATTAGGACAAGATTAATAGAAATAAATAATATGACTACATAATAGTGATAACAAACAATTAGGACAAGATTAATAGAAATAAATAATATGACTACATAATAGTGATAACAAACAATTAGGACAAGATATATATAAAGAAATAATATGACTACATAATAGTGATAACAAACAATTAGGACAAGATTAATAGAAAGAAATAATATGACTACATAATAGTGATAACAAACAATTAGGACAAGATTAATATAAAGAAATAATATGACTACATAATAGTGATAACAAACAATTAGGACAAGATATATATAAAGAAATAATATGACTACATAATAGTGATAAAAAACAAACAAACAAACACTTCTTGTGGAGACCACGTGTTCAAAACAGAATTACAAATACACTTAGCAACTTTAAAGCAAACACAAATAACAAGCTGGGGTCTCTAGCTCTAGCTTTAACTCGTATTAAAGTAAATTATAAACCAAATAAAACACTGGTATCAATCTTATTCAAGCAATTATCTGTCAGAAATGAGACACAGGCAGCTTTTATGCTCCAGCACAGCTTGCAAAGTGTCCACCCACCAACTCCCCCCAAAACCAGAGTGCCAGCTGGCTCTCTACTCACCAACCACCACACTCTCTGGTTTCGGTCAACCACTGTTGTTTAAATGCTCCAATACTCCAATAACTTTTTTAATTACCTTTTAAAAGTTCCACAAAAGCTCCAACTGGTTTACATCCGCGGTACTAAACGTCCAAACTTTACATTTTTCACATTACAAGTCCATTTATTAGAGTAATTCAAGGTAATATCTCCATGCCGTGATTCAGTAGTCCTCCTCCTCTATGGCAACGACACACTCCTCCATTCATTGTAACCATGACAGCGTAACGTCTCCGGAACACGTGACCTCCCTTTCTGGCCAATCACGACGCGTTTCGCGTTCAATATTCAAACCATGGAGTGACGCTATTGGCTGATGGTGATGACTGCTGACAGGCTTTATTTTTGCATTTAAATCTAATTTAAAAGCCTAGAGTTGTTGTTTTTTTAAATAAACAGCACCACTTAAATATAGAAATAGCGGGATTTAGACCTAAATATGTCAAATTTAAATTTTAAAACACATGCACACATTCAATAATGATAAGTTCTCAATATAATAAAAAGAAATGCAAATTATAATATTATAAATTATATAGTCTTACCCATATGATTTTGCTGTTATCGCTCAATCCATTTGCATGCGGGTTTTCCCCCTGTCTCTTCCTCACTGGAGCAGGTGTCTGTAAACAATGCCTCTCTGGTCAAAGGGCTGCAACGGTTGCACACACTATCACATGGCTTTATTACACATGTGCAGCAGCCTACACAAAAAAGAGGGTTTGATGACACAAAGACTACGAGCCCCCTCATTCTGCCTATCTGTAACTTAGTCCTTCCTCCCCATCAGCTGTCAGTAGCACTTTTTATATACATGTTGTTTGTGACAAAAGGGGACAAGTGCATTAAAGCAGTACCATTTTAGTATGATCTCCACATTTTGTCCAGGATTATTATGATGGCAGAGTGCCAGAAAGGCTGTAGCAATTGAATTGGATGAGTTTTTTGGGGGGGGTTTTCAAGTAAGAGATTCTTATTTCTTTCCTCTTTTGTTTAAATTCCATGATTTTTACTTTTAATTCCATTAATAAATAGCTCAATGCTATTTGCCATGAAGCAATTGTTTATTTTGTATGTATAGTTTTTAGCAATATAACAGGTAGCAATATTTGGTTTACATCTTGAACAAACAATAATGCATTTTCATGAAGCAGTGACTTTCGTGGGGTTGGTGTTAGTGTGTGATGGAACTAACTTAATCCCCAGTTTCTCCAAATCCTCTTAAAATAGGCTGAAAGGCAAAGACCTTAACATTTTTGGCTCTATCTGGCCTTACCTTCTGTGTATTTTGCATGTCAACATTTATTCTGCAGTAACAATGAAAGACAGTAAATAATGGTATACTGTGTTGTTTTATTCAGCAGAAATGCAAATAAGAACAGAACATCTTTGCATATAAAATACTCAGGGAAAAAACAGTCTCAAAGTTTGCATTTAGCCTAGGCCTATATCTAATCCCAAAAGCACAATGCAACCCACAATTAAACTGTATGTTATTTGTTTTGTCCTTATCAGTCCAATTAGCGTGCAGACAGAGAGCCAATCTGTGTGGTCACAGTGACGCACAATCTGAATTTGCTGGATATGAAGAGAAGAATGAGTCGGTGGACTCAATATTTGTCTTTTATTTATTGCATCTAAGTTAGATTCACACTGAAAAGTCAAAGACAGGAAATGTACCTTAATTAGACTCTTCAGCTGGTTTTGCTGCCACTTTGCTGACAGATTCCTTCCAATCATTTCAAAAGCAGCAGGAATTATTGCCTCAACTTCTGGTTCACAATGCTACAAATTGTCCTGTTTTGGCAACAAACGTTTCCAACTTCTAATTATCCTGGCACGGAGAAACAAGGAAGTGACAAGGATAAGTCCGTTTTTTTGCAAGGCTGTTGTTCCCACAGTGATTTTAATAGGGTACTTGACAAATTATCAAGACAGACGATCTGATGGGGCCTGGCATACGGTAGATGCTAAAGTGCCAGCATGTGTCATTATGGTTATTACAGTGCATTCCATTAATGATATTCAGGCTGATGACACTTTCAAAAATGTTTGTACTGCTCTACCATCTCTGCACTGATAAGAGCTATACTTTGATATGCAACGCGATACACCTTAAACATGTTAAACATGTCAAACTGAAATCCAAAATAAATATACTTTATTCTTGCTTTAACAAGGCTATAGGTGAGGCAAGACCATGATCTCTCCCAGACAACCATAACCCTCACACATCATGCTTCACTGGGTCTTTGACCCCGCTCTGACCCCATGATGCTGACGTGCTAGAGGGTGTCTGGATCATCTTCTCCAGGAGGTTCATCATACGTTCCTGCAGCTGCAGACACTGCACCTGGAGGAGATTCTGTTGGTGCATGGCTCTACGGACCTCCCTGCAAGTCTCCTCTATGGCCCGGCTCGACCTCTTTTGTTGCTGTAGCATGGCCTGCATCACCCGCAGTTTCTTTCTCTTCATGGACAAGTGCTTGTTGGCATGTCTTTTCCTGCCTGAAGTAGGGTGAGAGCTGGAAAACAGAGAATGGACCTTTTAGAGTAGTCTTGTAATAAGAGATCACCTCTGGGCACAAGAGCTTATTGTTGGTCCTTCGATCTAAAACAGTTAGATAACATCAGCAACTTTCTCCCAAAGCCAGAAATCATAGAAGTAAAGTACCAAAAGTATATTAAAAGTAATGAAAAATACTGAATACAAAAGCCAAAATGCAGTAACTGCATATTAAAGGGGAACATCACCTAAATTAAGAATTCCAATATGTTTTTTCCATGGCCTAGGAAAGTTCAATCAATATTTATGAACATAAGCTACTCTCTCTCAAAGCCGGAAACTAGAGAAGTGAGTCTCAAATTTGTGATGTCATAGGGTATAAAGTGCAGAGCTGCCCCATAGACAATGAATGGGAGACCGATTTTGTGGAGCCACAGAATGTTTGTTTTCTTTTTTTATTCCTAACTGAGCTTTATTCTATTGTAGTGTTGTCAGTTGTTAAACAGAAAGTGTTCCCATATTCTCAAAACATTCCTCTGGGTGCTCTCAGTGTCATTGAACATCTTTCCCAATTCGGAGCAGTTCCCCACTTTATACCCTATGACATCACAAGTTTGAGTTTTATCCCTCTAGATTTTATATTATGGAGAGAGTTGTTCATGTTTAATACTATTTTTGGACTGTCTTACACCATAGGAATAACATGTATGAATTTAAAACATGGGCATAGCTCCCCTTTAAGTCAACATTTAGTAAAGACCAGATAAACCAGTTAGACCTAAAATAAATGTTTTACCGTGTAGCCTAGACCTAATTTTTTATTGTTATGTCATATATGTATAATTTCAAAGAAAACAGTGTGTACAATTTTACATTAAGGCAGTTAAAGGGACTGTTTGTAACTTTTTACACGTATAAATCTACCGGGTCGGTTTCCCATGCGCGCTTGCGTGTGGCTACGCTGTTCAAACTCAGACTCCAACACAAACTACACGGAGGCACCAAAACCGCAAAGTTCTATCTAGTGAAGCCCGTCTTGCAAAACAGTGTTGGCCGCGGTCGGAGGACGTGGGGGAGACCGTAGCTTTGGTCTCCAGGGCTGGAGTCTCTGCGGTTCTCTGCTCCTCTGCCTGCTTGCCTTCACTCACACACCACACGCGTTTTCGCTGTCTCGCTCCACCTCTCTTGCATGCGTGCTCACTCCACACTGCAGGAGAGTTAGTTTAGCTCTGAGAATATCTAGTGAATGTACGGTGGCCGTTTGTGCAGAAATAAATGCTGCAGCTCCTCCAGACCAACAGAGGTTTCCGTGTCTTGTGAAATGACGGGGATCCGCAGCGAGAAACGTTATCGTCTGATCCTAGTGTTGGCTTTTCCTGCTTCAGCCTCCCGACCGGGTGCCGGAGGGAGGCTGAAGCAGGAAAAGCCATCACTAGGATCAGCAGTGATTCATGGAGAGACCTCCGTCTGGTCAGCTAACATTACTGCCAAGCAGGTGAAATATAGAGTGATATTGTGGTTTTAGCTGACGTGTGTCGCCTCACTGTTTTGAGCGATGCTCGTTCATGTCTACTTAGAGCGAGCAAGCGCGAGCCTGACGCTGACTTTTGTTGACTTAACGGCTACAGGTGTCGCTGTTAACAAGCATTTCTGAAAGTTACAAACAGTCCCTTTAAACACCAAACCAAACTGTAAACTGCACAGCAAGAGAGCCAAATCCAGTTCAAGCTAGCTGAAGATAAATTTTAGCTTTGTTAAAGCTAAATCTACTTCCTTTTCCCCCCAGCTATTTCCTGTAATGGAAACATATCAATTTACATCACAGTAATTTAGTTTGTTGTCCCATGCAAATAAAGGCAGCAGCTAAATCCACTCATGCAAAACAGCAAAACTACTTCTGCTAAAAAGCTAGCTAGCTGTCTGCTTTTGACTCTAGCTGAATTCACGATTTGCTGTGGTGACGCTACTTTTAAATAACATATTTAGGAAATTGTAACAGCATGACAGAGTAAAGCCATGTAGGGCAATTGTGTCAGTTTAGTTGAAACTGAACAATAGAATACAAAGGTCAGTTTATCAACCTGTTATTACCTTTATCAGTGACACACACACACATACGATATATGTCTGGTCTACTTCCTGTTACCTGGAGCCCTGTGTGTGCTCACTGTCAGAGCTCAGAGAGTCCAGCTCTTGTTTGATCTCCATCTCATCTGAGGAGCCCGTGTACTCTGGCAGGAATCCCATCACCCCCTCCTCTGACGCGGGCACCAGGTTGTCTGTAGACTGGAAGGAAGTGGAGGGACCTGCAGCGGAGGAGGCCTGGAACTCCAAAGAGTTCACCCGCCCGTTCTCCAGCGGCTTAGAGAGGATCTTCTCGATGGCCTTATAATACGGCCAGTCCGGCGTCTCCCCGCTTTCACCGGCTACGACTTTCAGTCTCCTGTTTGGAGCAAAAACAGATGTTTAAAGTCATGCAACAGCTGGATGGAGTTTGAAGTGGACATGTGGACGTGGTGCACTTGCCTGTACTGAAATGACATGTTGGTGATTTTCATCTTGATCTCCTCTTTGAAACGCTGCTCACCCGTCAGCTGGAAAAACCTCTGGGACATCTTCTCGTAAACCTTTGCGTTCCTCTTGCTCATTTTCAGCTCGGGGTGGTGTTCCTCCCACACGTACAGGAGGGCTTTCATTTCGCCGTCGGTCCAGTTCGGGGCCCGCCTGTGTTTCTCACTGTGACCTGCCATTAAGTAGCTGAAACCGTCCTCTGATGCCATTTTTTCTTTTTAAAAATGGCCTGTGCTGGCTGTGTTTGCAGAAACAGGATCTTTAGTGGTTTGAATTTGAAAGTCTTTTTACTGAGCTAGGAGCTGTGTTGAATCTGCAGTGGGAGAGTGATACATGCGAGCAGGCACACACACCGTCCTGCCTGTGCCCTTCCCCCTAGCCTCGCTGAAAGAGGACTCAAAATGGGGCCTAAGGCGGGAGAGGAATCCGGTTAAAAGCTTTTAGTGGTGTGTGATGTCACCGTGACATCAAGTTGCCGTGGCAACGGAGAGGGAGGCAGTGCTCTCCATTTTCCCTCCCTCTCCTCTAACCACTCCCATCTGCTCTCCTTTCACCCTCCGCTCTGCTCTGCTGGCAGCACAAAAAGCTTTTAGCTGAAAGGCGGCAGTGTGAGCGCATGAGATTGCTGACAGTTTTGAAATATGAGCCTCTTGGGAGGAGGAGAAAAAAAAGGAAAGCCGAGGGTATGTGTTTCCCTGGCAACGGGGCTCTGGATCTGGTCGTCAGCCAGCACACACTGCTCCATTTAAAAGCTTTTAATAATAGACAAGTCGTTTTTGAGACGGAGGACAGAGGATTTGCTTTATCTGGCGTGATGTAGGAGAGTGGAAAACACTTCCTGTTTTGCAGTTTAGACCTCAAAGGCAAGCAAAAGCCTTTCACTGGAGAACTGAGACACTTTAGGAGGAACAAAATGGCAACATGTGGTGATACACCACAACGGGAAACAAAACGCTGACTGCTCTGTAATATGTAATCAGCTTTCTATTCATAGCCGTGGATTGTAGACAATGGACCCCTGCAGGAAGGGTTGCTCTGACCAGTTGGAGACCCCTCCCCCCATTCAGATCTCCGCAAGAGGAGGATCTTTGTCTCCCCCCACCTCAAGCACCCTAATCTGCCATATTATGTGCATTTATTTCCCCCTTTATGTCCCTCGCTCCCCCACCTCCCTCTCTGTTCCTGTGCATCAAAGCCACGAATACATAGACAGTGAAACCCCTGCAGCCTCCTGCGTCGTCTCTCCATATTTACTTTAGCCGACCCCAAAAAGAGCAGAAATGCTAATGCACCACCCTCACTTCATCTTTATTAGTGCCACTAGTTGCTGACAGCCCGGCTTAACTCAGTTCTGGCCTGATTAGACCCTTAACCCATCTGCTCCTCAGTAAACTGACAAGCAACCTGTGCATTTTCATACCACAAATTGGCAGCTCGGCCCAATCCATCACATCTGTCACTTAAGACAAACGTTAAGCTTCGCCGTTACAGAAATAGAAGGGCAAATGAAAGTTGGTGTGAATGTTTTTTTGTTTGTTTTTCTACTGTTACCTCCAAGAAATTTGATTAGTATTTTGTTCATATATATCACTTAGACTGACTTCCTGAAGGTAAAATATTATTTTTGCAGGGTGGGTGTTTTTTTTCACAGAAAAATGTCTTAAAATTATCTTAAATAAGACGTAACGTGAGCCCCTAAATGCTTATGTTTAAATGAATAGTCACTAACATACTAACCTAACTCTATTTCAATATAATGACTAAATCCTCTTGCTGGGGTCCACTATAATTGTGTTTAATTATCTCCGTACATTTTTTCATTCACTAAAGTGGAAGTAATCCAGACTACTAATCCAGGAGCCAGACTAATCTACTAGATAAACTGGTCATGCGCCGCTCATTTCTTGAAGTAGAAGTCAGTAGATAAAATCACACCACATTGTAAAATGGAACTATATGACAAGACTAACCTGGATCTATTTTACAGCTTTATAATTTGTTCTTGCTCATAATAGAGGAGAATGTCTCTATAAATGAAAATGAATTATCTATATTCATTCCATGACTATTTATACAAAGGCTAAAACAAAAATGAAAAAGTGGTTTGATAGCAAATTCAACAATAACTCAACAGACATTGATTAAAAAATCTAAAAATACAAAAACCCATATGATGTGATCCAGCTTTTTAAAAAAAACATCTAAAACATCTTTAAATTAAGTGCCAGGATGATAATGTGTTTCTGGCAAAAACTTTCTGGTACTTTTTCAAAAATGTAAATGTGAGTCAAACATACAATATAAATCTGCAGCTATACTTTTAGTTGCATGTTGCCATAGTGAGATGATGTAGCGTTCATGGGTTCAGATAACCTTATATGGCCCTTAAAGCAAGACTATACGTAACTTTGGAGAGAAGAAATCCATCCTCTTGCAAATGAAAAGTTGAATTCATAAGCAAACAAACGCAACCTCGCTTAATTCCATACACTCTGGGTTTTGCTGCTATGGTCTTATTTAGTCTGGTATTATCTTTAGCGTATGGTGGCTAATGTGAACTAACATTAGCAAACAGATTCTTCTCTACTTGTGCTACTGTGTGTCTACAATGTTTTAGCATTTAGCAGAAAAAGTAACACTTGGAACATACATCAGCGTGATAAGAACTACCTAAAATCTCAGAAACCATCTTTGGGAAAAAAGTTATTTGACGTGTACTTTGACTTTTTTAGTTTGACCTAACATTGAGGGATGATCCAGATGTTTTGGCTTCACTTTTGGGGAGCAGTCATGTCGTCCATCTTTATATACAGTCTATGTATTTGCAACTTGTGACCACAGTGTCTGCTGGTCAGATTACAACACACCCAAAGGGACAGCGATTTCATTCTCTGCTCAGGTAGCCATTACTTTTCTATATCATTACATTACACATTACTATATTAATGCTCTGGATATGGCATAGAGCACATTTAAAGTAATACAAGTTGGCACATTTATGGACTTAAATAAACATTACGTAATAAACCTTATGCCTACATAAAATTAGTAAGTAAATCAGAGTAAAGTCCTGTTGTCTCTTTGAACCTTAGAAAAACGTTTAATGCAAATTTGTGCACATAAACACACATACATACAGTACAGTGCATACATAAAGTATCATAAAGTATAAATGCTTTTAATGTTGGCCTACATTAGTATGTCAACACATACTGTTGTACATCTCGTTTCTCTCACACCTCATAATAAACCGGTCCACAGTGGACCCAATGCAAACTGACTGGACCACTTTTGCCCAAAGCTGGATCCACAACCAGAGATAGTCTTCTGCACCTAAAACTAAATATGACAAAATAACAACTGATGAGCACATTTTGTAGTGTGATTAGAGCATTTGAGGCTGGTGTGTGTGTGTGTGTGTGTGTGTCCTACACAATAATACAGTAGATACAAGCTGTCCGGTTCATTTTGATACTAAGTAGAAAGCTCTGTGCAAGTCTGAGCTCAGGCAGGAGGTCCAATCCTAGCTTTTTGGGAATTTACTCCTCCTGGGGGGGGGAATGGTGTAATCCATAGTAGCTGTTCCTCTATCAGTCCTCAACATTAACGCAGACACGAGAAGACATAGAAAGCTATAAATGCACCCATGCTCTGAGGGCAGAACAATTAAGGAATGTCAGTTTGTGAAGCTATCAAATACAAAATACTGAAAATGATTTATTTTTTTTAAAGAAAGGGGGCTGGTATATGGCATATAAAGTGTCAGGCAAACTCTGGTACACCAGCAGCTCATCTTAACTTCACCCCACGCCCAAAAACAATGCAAAGAAACACGCCATATAAAACAAAAACAAAAAATAAAATATAAAAACATGATAGAATGGAAACAATATCATATAATATATCAAGTATTCGTAATATACAACAATACAATTGAATAAAAATCAAACTTAAAAAGGAATGTAGTTCTGGAAAAGTACCACTAGAGGTCAGCAAATATTCATGCTCAGATATCCAGTTATACATTTGAAATATTTATCTGCAATGACACGGTTCTTCTGCTTGTGGACTTAACAACTTACAGACCTCTTTTCACCTCCTTTCAGTTCCACATAGCAGCAGCAGTAGTAGTAGTAGTGTTAAACACTTCATCAATTCAGCAAAATTCACTTAGTTACATTCTTGAAATGAAGTCTCACAGTATAAATGACAGTTTTTTTTTTTAATCTAACACTGACTTGTATGTGCACAGTGGTCTCTCACGGAATAACATCTGCGATCTTGACACTGTTACTGCATTGGGAGGAAAAAAACGATTTCCCACGTATCGAAACTGACTCATGCAGTCATAAGAGAAATTTTATTCTCAGCAAAATCTGAAACATTTCTGTAACGTTCCTGTAAAGAGTTTTTTGAAGTTCATCTCTGTCGGTTAAAGTTCTCTCTGTTATCAGATTTTGAAAAATAATTGTCCAGCTGTGGATCCATTCCCACGATGTTTAATCTCAGCGTCTGTTCAGTCTCTGGGTAGGCACTCCTCCTCGGTGATGCCCTGAGCCTTGAGCTCCTCCAGGACGTTGTCCAAGTGGCCCGGGTCGGGGTAGCCGTGGCCCGTCAGGTTGGAGCCGAACTCCGTCTTGTGGTGCACCTCGTTCCAGATGACCGTGTCTGACTCGCCGGTGGTGCTTGACGTACCCACGGAGAAAATGAGCCGGCGGTCCCACGCTACCAGGAGAAGCCTCAGAACCTGGACGAAAGGGTGAAGAAAGAAAAGGTGACGCTTTATAAGAGAATCAACTTTGAAACCATACAGGAAGTTAGACAGTAAAGATCTCATTTACCTTGCGTCCCTTCTCGCTGTCAGGGAGGTAGCAGTGTCTGGGGAACCCGCGGGCAGTGAAGGGTTTGCCTGGATTCGGGTGCTCTGGGCCCTAAACAGCAAGAGCAAAGTTCATCACATCATCCAAATAAAAAACAATAACGCTTCTTGTATTCCTCATTTAGATCAGTGGTTCCCAGCCTATTTTCTTTGAAGCCCCCCCTAACTTGTATCTAGGCAAAGCCGAAATTGCTGTTTTCGAAAGGCTAAACGCCAACAAATATGGATTGAAGCAGAATATTTCATTCGATTTTGCAATTTAGTAGCAAAGATGTTAGGGCTGTCAAACTTGATGCGTTAACGCAAATTCGTTTTAACGCCGCTAATTTCTTTAACGCGTTAACGCAACTTGTGATTTTTAGGTTGTATCAGGCTCAGTTTTAAAGCTAGAGTGAATATACTGGCATCATATGAAACTAGAAAATCAATGAATCTATTGGTACCAACCATGTTGGTGAGGAAAAACTGGCATGGCCATTTTCAAAGGGGTCCCTTGACCTCTGACCTCAAGATATGTGAATGAAAATGGGTTCTATGGGTACCCACGAGTCTCCCCTTTACAGACATGCAGGTTTCTGGACAATATTTGTCATTGTTTTGTGTTGTTGTTGATTTCCAATAATAAATATATACATATATTTGCATAAAGCAGCATATATGCCCACTCCCATGTTGATAAGAATATTAAATACTTGACAAATTTCCCTTTAAGGTACATTTTTAACAGATAAAAAATGTGCGATTAATTTGAAATTAATTGTGATTAACTATGGACAATCATTGCGATTAATCGTGATTACATTTATTTAATCGACTAACGGGCTTAAAAAATATATATATCTTTTTAAATAGTTCGATATACAGACTTTTGTATAAATTATCCAGTAAGTGTGTTATTATGATTTTAGTTATACATGAGCAAATCTAATTTTGACAACCTCAGAGCAGACAAATCCTGTGATCTTTGGAGCCCAGACCCCAGGTTGGGAACCACTGATTTAGAAGCTAGTGTCGTGTAAGCATGGGTAAGACTTCACCTGGATGCCAGGAGGGATGTTATAAATGATCCGGATGGTTTTGCAGTCCGGGTGGCCCGGCAGCGAGTGGGGGATGACGTGGTACTCCATCTTGCCTGGGGGCTGGTTGCCGGTCTTGACTCCATAGATGGTCTTGCAGGTTGGACACTGCAGGCTGCCGTCCTTGTTGCCGTTGTTGTACATTGCGACGAGGCACTGGAGGTGGTACTGGTGGCCGCACTGCGCCAGGCGGCCCACCGACTCGGCCCGGGAGATGCCGCCCACGCCGGGGCCTTTGTAGCCCGACGGTCCGGCCAGGGCCTCCATGCAGATGGTGCAGTCCTGAGATGGGGAAGACGATTTATGACTTTAGCCAATGAAAGCGGATATTTTTTAAATGAATGAAATCCTCAAAAATTAGTACTCACCTCCTCTGGGGGATTGCGGACTTTCTGAAGGTACCTCTTCACCACCTCCTCAGGGGTCTTTCCTACGAGACGGAAACACAAATTATGTGACCAAAATTCACAGGACAAGGTTTGACTGGGTTGAAAAAGCATGACGTTATCATCAAACCCACCTTTACGAGCCTGCTTCTTCGTGGTCTTGCGACAGCAGTGGCCCAGACCGGGGATGGGCTTGATGTCGCTCTTGCTGACGGGCGGTGGATGGAGCACCAGCTTGGGAGGGCGGGTCAGGCAGACAGGAAGCCCTGCTGCACTCATCAGGATGCCTGTAATGCCTGGATGCAGCCAGCAGAGGGGGACGTTAGACACTGTATTTGGGGTTTACTCATGAGCTCTTCATTCAGGGAATTATCTATTAACCATTTACTCGTGAGGTGTGGTCAGTTGATTTACTGGTTAAATATGGGGCTAAATGTTATGAGCTGTGGGGTCTGTGGGGCAGTAAATCAGTGTCAAGTAAAAGTTTATTAAAAGAGCTGGAAAGTAGGACAAACTTCAACAAGTAAGATGCCTCCACA